>NC_037352.1:41008371-41308371 GCF_002263795.3 Bos taurus | reverse complement strand
ATTCTGCTGAATAATTCCTCTCTCTTCATTTAGGTTCTCTGTTTTCTGAGTCCATGTCATAATATTTTCCTTTCATCTTTAAACATGATTGTCTTTTGCCCTTTTTAAACAGACTTTTGATTGCTGCTTTGAAGTCTTTGCTATTCACCGCAACATTTTGTGACATTCATGACAGTTTTTATTGACTGCTTTTTATTTGAATATGAGTTACCTTTTTGTCAGACTTTATTTTTTGGGGCTCCAAAATCACTGCAGATGGTGACTGCAGCCATGAAATTAAGAGACGCTTACTCCTTGGAAGGAAAATTATGATCAACCTAAATAGCATATTCAAAAACAGAGACATTACTTTGCCAACAAAGGTCCGTCTAGTCAAGGCTATGGTTTTTCCTGTGGTCATGTATGGATGTGAGAGTTGGACTGTGAAGAAGGCTGAGCGCCGAAGAATTGATGCTTTTGAACTGTGGTGTTGGAGAAGACTCTTGAGAATCCCTTGGACTGCAAGGAGATCCAACCAGTCCATTCTGAAGGAGATCAGCCTTGGAATTTCTTTGGAAGGAATGATGCTAAAGCTGAAACTCCAGTACTTTGGCCACCTCATGCGAAGAGTTGACTCATTGGAAAAGACTCTGCTGCTGGGAGGGATTGGGGGCAGGAGGAGAAGGGGATGACAGAGGATGAGATGGCTGGATGGCATCACTGACTCGATGGACGTGAGTCTGAGTGAACTCCGGGAGTTGGTGATGGACAGGGAGGCCTGGCGTGCTGCGATTCATGGGGTCGCGAAGAGTCGGACACGACTGAGTGACTGAACTGAACTGAACTACCTTTTCCTGCTCCTTTCCGTATCTTGTAATTTTGTGTTGGAAACGGGCATTTTAGAGAACATAGCGTAGCGCCTCTGGATTCTGATTCCCACCCCCACCCCCGTTTGCTAGATTTTTTGTTTGTTTATTGGGTAACTTGCCTGGACTAAAACTTTGAAATCCATGTCCCCCGATGTGTGATGATTGATATCTCTGCTTAGTCTGCCTTTTTTAAAAAAATGAACTCCTGGTTTCCTTTTAAATTTTGGCTTCCTAGGGATCACCTCGGTGTCTGCTTAGCTTAGTGGTCAGCCCGTGATTGGTCAGAGGTCGTGTCAGGCTTTTGCTGTCTGCTGATGGATCTGCAAGTGGGTTTGGGGGCACCTTCAAGGACCAGGCAGTTTCGAGTCAGTTCTGCCTTTTACTCTCTGCCAGACTCTTGCGTCTCCTGCGTGTGTCCACAGGCTCTCAGGAGCCCGGGGACGTGTGGATTTCTCGGGCTCGGTCTGCTCTCCCCTCGGTGTGCCACCCATCAATCGGGCTTGTGTGGGGAGTTTATCAAGCACGTCTACAGCGGTCACATTTCGTGTCTTTCTCAGCCAGGTTTCCAGCTAGTCCCCTGGTCTGTGGCTGCCCCAGCCAGGATCACAGCCTCAGCCCGGTGGCACAGCTGGCTTTCCTCTTTCACTCGCCGCTGAGGTTGCTGCTTACTGTCGACATCACTGCTGCTGAGCGTGAGTTTTGTGCCTTCTGCTCTAAATCAAATCAGCCTCTGGCGGTGAAGCTTCTGGTTTCCGTGGCCTGCGCTGTGCTGTCCTGTCAGGGTGATGTTCCAGCCGAGCTGGGAGTGGGGAGATGGGAGCAGCTCCAGGTAAGAATATCACAGATTTCCCCTGACTTATTGAGCGTTTAGTCGTTTTTCCTGGATAAATGCCTTTTGGTCAGTTTCGAGGATACTGAAATGGTTATTTCTGATTTTTTTTTTTACTATTTTTATAGTTTTGGGGAAAGGATTTGGCAGCCGTCTTCCGCCAGCGTGCTGGAAGACCCATCTCGTGGTGCCACCTTCTAAAAACACAACTTTAAAAAACAGGCAGCTCCATGAATTGTCACAAAGTGTAATCCGTTTCAGAACCAGCTAGTTCAGAGAATAAAGCGTGACTTGCATCCCGGGATGTCCTCATGTTCTCACCTGATTGTTCCCCTCTCTTTTCTCCTTAAAGGGAAACGCGTTTCTGGTTTTAATCCTATAGTTTTCCCTGTTTTTGTGCTTCATGTGAATGTGTGTCTGTGCGTGTCACTCAGTCGTGCCTGACTCTTTGCGACCCCATGGACCGTATCTCGCCCGGCTCCTCTGTCCATGGGGTTCTCCAGGCAAGAATACCGGAGTGGGTGGCCATGCGCTCCTCCGGGGGATCTTCCCGACCTGGGGACTGAACTCGGGTCTCCTGCACTGCAGGCGGGTTCCTCACCGTCTGAGCCGTGAACTCACGATGCGCGTTCTGAGCCCAGCTTCTTTCGCTCCGCACGTTCCTGTGAGCTCCGCGTGGCCGTGCTGCACACGCCGCTTGTGGTCACTAGCACGCCTTCTCCTTTGCCCTTTCCCGCTGTTGATGGACATTGGGCTTTCCAGTCTCCAGCGACTGTGGGCAGTGCCGTCAGGGACGTCCTCGCACGCTTGGGCACGTGCACCGTTTCTGTTGGACAGACACTTAGCAGTGAGTGGGGTTGTGCGTGGTGCGTGCTCAGTGTGAGTAGATGCTGCGTTTTCGGAAGTGCTTCGGGCGCTTGCACCCTGCTGAGGCCGCCCGCCCGTCAGTACCAGCTCAGTGCTGGCGGTTCCGCACCTTGTCAGCACTCGATACGCCCTTTCCATTTTACCCCTGCCAAAAGGTGAGCACCTTTTCCTGTTTATTGACCAAATATCGTTCAAAACTGTTACCCATTTCTGTCGAGATTCCTGCCTTCACCTTATACACCTGTAAGAATTCTTTATATTCTTTCCCAATCCTGAGTATATAGGTTCTAAGCATCTCCCCGCCCTGTGTCTTGACGTTTCCCTCTTCCGTTCGTGTCTTTTAATGAGAAGTTCTTCATTTTGATGTAGTAGTCCACGTTTTCCTTCAGAGTTAGTGCTTTTTGTTAGCTTGAAGCAAAATCTTTTCTTCAGGTTTCTGAAGAGGCTCCTCTAGATGCTTTATTGTTTTACATTTGAATTGAGACTTCCAGTCCATCTGGAATTAATTTTTTATTCTATGGTGTGAGGTAGGGATTCAGTTTCATTTCTTTTCATATATATTAATCCAGTTGATCTTACACCTTTTATTAAAAACACCCCTTTTCAATGCATTATTTCATCCATTTTAATGGCTTTTTTATTTTGAGATCCATTGTAGGTCCCATGCAATCATGATAAATAATTCAGAGATATCTGGGTACCTTTTATCCATTTCTCCTCAGGAGTAACATCTTGCAAAACTATATGACAGCTGGGATATCGACAGTGATACAGTCCAGACGCAGCACATTCGCATCGACACAGAAATCCTTACCGCTTTTTATAGCCACATAGCCACACTCAGCTCCCTCGCCCAGACCTCATCTCTGACCCCGGCACACACTAATCTGTCCTCCATTTGTATGATTTTGTCTTCTCAAGTAGACCGTATAAGTGGAATCATATGGTTTGTAACTTTTGGGGACTGGCTTTGTTTTCACTTAGCAAAATTTCCTGGAGGTTCTTCCGAGTTGTATTTGACGAAAGCCCGTTGTTTTTGTAGCTGAGTGATGGCATTGTGTGTTAACCGCTCCCTCCACAGGCGCCCTGTGTGTGTTAATTACGCCTGTGAGCGTGCTGGCCAGTGTGTGAGCACAGTCCCGAGGCTGGGCAGGGTCTTGTTCTCTGTTCCGTTCACATGATACATCCGGGGTCTGATGATACAAACGGACAAGGGAACCCAAGGGTCAAGGGACACTTGGGGAAGAAGACCACTTCCCAGCGTGGACCCCACAGGTGTGGGCTGCTGAGGGGTCATGCGCATGTTTCTGGGTGTTTGGTATAATTTGGGGGTTTCAGATTGTCCTGTTGCCTGGGGTCTGCAGAGGGCTCCTCTGGGCAGGTTTAGTCCACCACGGCTGGAACCTTGGGAAGCTGTGGGACCGGTGGCGAGGGCAGAACGTGTCTTGTCCCTTTATTTTTCCTCCTTTTGGCACATCCTCCAACCACGATGTCCGTTGATAGCCGGTCCTCTCAGCACGGCCGGGTGTGAAGCCTCCGCAGTCGTCTGTCTGTCGCAGATGGGGGGGGTCTGAGGTTCTTGACCAGGTTCACGTGGTCCCTGAAGCAGGGCCAGTGGTGAGGGCCTCTCTGGTCCCTTAAGCTTTTGGTTGTCTCCAGGAACCCTCGTGTGGAGACAGGAGCCCTTCTTCAAGCTGACAGGGATCAGAGCCGATGCCGGTGACAGGATGGGGACTCGTGGAGCTGTTTGAGTAGCTCGCATCCTGGAGAGGACACGGGTCGGGATTCGGGGACCGGGGCTCTAGCCCTGGCCCAGGACTGTCTGACTTACTCTTCATAAATGGATGCGTAGATGGCTGAGGTGGTGGGTCTGTAGATGGATGCGATTGTATGATGAATAAAACGGATGGAGGATAATTGGAAGGGTGAATGGATGGATGATGGATAAAGAAACTGGATGGATGATGGGATGGACGGATGGGTGGATGAATGGTGGGTGAGTAAACTGGATGGATGATGGGATGGACGGATGGATGAGTGGACGGATGTGTGAGGAATGACGGAAGGAAGGGTGGATGATGAACAGGTGAATGGGTGGCTGAAAGAGGAGTGGAGGATGGATGAATTGCTGATGGTGGGTGAATGGATGATGGGTAGATACAGCTACAGGGACTGAAGAGAGACAGTGTCAGTATGGACAGAGTTTGGAATAAATGGGAGTGTAGACGGCCCCTGGCTCAGAGACAAATTGCACCCGACTGCAGGTGGGGATACCGAGGGCCAGGGAAGTGGCTGGGGCGAGCTCACAGAGGTGGGTAGTTGCAGAGCTGAGGCTTGAGCCCCAATCTGCCTGAGTCCACTTTCAGGCCTCCTGCCAGCCCTTTCCCCCGGAGAGGCAGGGATGACCGAGGGGTCCGGCTACCTCACACAGACGCAGTGGTCCTGGCAGACGGGTCAGCTGGCGCCCTCCTGGCGTATGCAGTGGGCCCAGGGGTCTGCGGTCTCCACCCACGGCTGCCCCTTGAATGGCCCTGCAGGTCCTCAGCCATTAACCCGAGGTGGGTGAGACCTCGAGGTCGCTGTTCAGGGACTCGTGGCCCCTCCGCCAGTCTCCCCTCTGTGAGGTGGGGCAGGGTCAGGGTGCCCCGCGTGAAGGCTGCGCTGGGCTGAGGCCCCGCTGCCCAGCCTTGTCTGTGCCGCCTCAGTGCCCCTGGGGCTGGCTGCCGGAGTTGTTTTCCGTGGACCCAAGGCGGGCAGCAAGAGCCGGGGTGTTGTAGAGTCCGTGTGGGTGCCGGCCTCCCTGAGCAGCTGTCTTGCCCCGCACCCAGGCTGTCACTCGGCTACGTCTGGAGGCTGGGCCAGGGAGCCCGGGAAATGTTCAACTTTGAAAAATGGACCTTCACAGCTCATTAGGCGTCCGTCGCGTGGCCGGGTGCCTCGGGCGGCTGGGGAGGAGGAGGACACCGTGGCGTGAAATCACCGGGGTATTTAAAGGCCGCTCTGCATGCCTGACCAGTGCCTCCAGCTGCCCAGTGCAGCAGTGCCTGGCCAGCCAGACGTTCAGGTCGACTGTGTGGCTGGCGGGGTGGCGCCCAGGCTGTGTGCACCAACGTCACCCCGGCCAGACCCTCCTGGTGGCTTTTGTCTCCTGGCAGCCACTTCTGACGCGGGGCCTGTTTCTCCACCCGCCCCGTGACCAGTGGGCTGAGCGGAAGCTGGGGTGACTGGGAGGATGGTTAGGAGCCGTCGTGAGGCCTGGGGGAGGGGCTGCGGCACCATGTCCCCCAACCCCCACCCGGGTCCTGCAGCCAAACCCCGCCCCCCAGGGCTGCTCACTGGGGCCTGGACAGCTCCATCCAGCCTGCCGGCCTGCGGCTGGGCCGGCAGAGGACCCTCATGGACCCGTCAGAGGCTGCAGGGCCAGGCCGGGCTGCTCGCTTTATCCGGGCAGAGGCCCCCTCTCTGGCCTCACACCTGCTGGCCATCCTGCCCGGTGGAGGGGCTTGTTTCTCCTTGGCCTGGCCAGGAGGGCCTTGATGCCCGTGGGGGCGGACAGGGAGCCGGGATGGGTGGCCAGGAGGGGCCTGTGACATTGGCAGAGGCCAGGCTGCCACGCGATGCTCTCAGTGTGGAGACCTGCTCTCCTGCACCCTGCTGTCTGCGGGAGATGCGGGGTCATAGACGGGAGGCACTGGGCTGGACTGCAGCTGGGGGTGGTGGGGGAGAGGCAGGGCCAGGACATCCCCCCCACAACCTGCCGGACTATCCGAGGGCTCTGTGGCCTTGGGCGAGCTCCCCCTGTCTCTGGGCCTCATTTCTAGTTGGCAGCTGAGGGAAGCTTCCCGAATCCCCACCTCGAGAGCTGAATGAAAGGAGGCAGTAAAAGAAAGTGCCTGCTTCCCGCCTGACCACGTGCTGGGCCGTGGGGGTCAGGGGTCAAGGTCCAGGGGAGGCCCAGGTGGGCTGCCTGCGCCCCTGGATAGGCACATGCCATGCACAGCCTGTATCTACCCCGAATGTGGGCCGACCTCTAGGTTAGAACACACAGGTGTGTGTGCGTGCAAGCGTGCTCACACGTGTGGATGGCGTGTGCACACCTGCAGACCTGTCTGTGTGCCGGCTCCTGTGGATACCTTGGGGGTGCTCACGGCCCCACCTGAGCACGCTCCCCCCACCGGCTTGTCCCCGTGGCGCCCCCGGGCCTGGAGCGGTGTCTGGGAGACCTGGATTGGTGCCAACAGGTGGGTGCATATGGTGGGGTCCCCAGGGGCGCTGGCCCCATCAGAGCCCCGGGGTGGGGGCTCCCGGAAGATGGGGAAGTGCTTCCCTCTTCCCAGGAAACGCCACCCCCCCAGAGCAGGAGTAGGTGGGAAGCTTCCGGAAGCCCCCATCTGGCTGTGATTCATGCAGGATGTGCTGGGGCCTTCACAGCTGAACAGCGCCCCGCCCCCAGGGGTGCCAGACGCAGCGGGGAGGCCTCTGGAGTCCAGGCCCTCCTGGGCTCCTGGACTGCTCCTGCCTTCTGAGAGGGGAACCGGGGCTGAGGACAGCCTTGGCCGGGGCCCCCCCGCCGCCCCTGGGCAGACGTGGCTCCGCCGCCCTCTGTCTGGAAGGAGTGGGACTTGGAGCGCCCTCGCCCTGTGCCACACTCGGCCTGTCGGCCAGGTGGCTCCCCGCGTCTTGTGCCGTGTGGCCGGGCATCCGAGCGCATTCCCCGCGTCCTGTGCTGTGTGACTGGGCACCCGAGCGCGGCCTTTGCTGCAAGACCAGGCAGGCCCAGCCCCGCTCCTCCCGTCTGCCCACCCGTGAAGTCATCGGCTCAGCTGGCAGAGTTCCCATGGCAACAGCAGTGACGTCACAAGGGCCTGGGAGGATGGAGGGGGTGGGTGAGGACAGAGGAGGGGATTTCTGGCTTCTCAGTCACCCCCAGGCACTGCTGCGGGGATGAAAGGGGGCCAGAGTGCCCCCCACCACTTGGAGAAAGGAAAGCCCCTCCCTTAGGGGGGTGCCCCACACCCGCTGCCCAGGTGTGGGGATTCTAGCAGCCGTGAGGGCAAAGACCCAGGCTCAGAAGGCATCACGGCCCCTGTGCCTCGGCAGCCGTGCTCTGCCAGACTGGCCCTGAGGTCCTCCAGCCACACACCTCACCTGGGGCCTGTCTGGTCCCGTGAGACCACGGGCAGGTGCCCCTGCCTGGTGGGGGTGGGAACCAGACTTGAGTTTCTGGGTCTCATAGGAACTAGCCTGAGATGCTCTGCAGAAGGAAACAAACGCTTTCTGTTAACGGGTGGTGGGTGCCCTGAGAGGCCCTCTGTCCTGACCCCCTGGCTGCCTGTCAATGTAGGGCCAGGCTGCTGCCCGCTGCCTGGCCGCAGGTGTGGGGGCCTCCTGCCTGTTGGGGCCACACGCAGCCTCCTGTTCCACCTGGGGCTGTTGGGGACCCCTCGCCCGACTTTCTGCCTCTGTGCCCGTCACTGCTCACGTGGCATCATAAACGATGCAGGGCACGCTGCTGCTCGGCCGTGCAGTCCTGCGCGCACTCGGTGTTGGGGGAGGAGTCGGCCACCCGACCTGGAACCTGCTCCACAGCCCGGCCAGGACTGTGACGACTCTGCCTCCCCTCGTGATGTCCACCTGATGCTCCTGCTGGCCCGGGTGCTGGACACCTTCATCCCCTCGATGCCTGAGAACTAGCCTTAGTCCAGAGCGACGGGGACCCACCTCCCCGACTCCACTCCGCCTGCTCCCTTGCCAGCCTGCGCCCTCCCCCTTGTGCCAACCCTGGGGCCCGGCAGGGGGAGGCCGGAGGCAGAGGAGCAGGCACAGCCCCCACTCTGAAAACCTGGCTGGGGGTAGGTGTCCCTGATCCCCGTTCCCTGGTTCACAGGCTCACGCGGCGGGTCTCGTGGGCCCCCCGCCCTGCGCCAGGCCTGGGGAGACCAGTCGTTGCCCTTTCAGACGTGCCTGTGTGCAGCGCGTGCCGCGTGCTCGGCCTGTCCTGGTGTAGCGCCAGGGCACAGGAGGCACACACAGCCCCTGCCTGCGTGGGGCTGACATCAGTGTGGTGTTGTGCAGACACAGAGAAGTGAGGAAAAGGCTGGAGGAAGGGCCCTGTGGATGTGGCCTGGGGCGGTCCGTGGCTCCCTCTGCGTGAGCAGGCTGGGGAGGCTTTCTGGAGGAGGTGGCGTTGAGCGCTGGTCCAGGCCAGGGTCCGAGCCCCGCCCCCCCGCCCCCATCTGCCTTGAGATCTGGGAGAAGCCCCTTCCCTCTCTGGATGGGGCTTCCCGGCAGGCGTGTGGACGTCCAGGGAGATGGGGTGTCAGAGAGTTTGCTGTGAGCGGGGGTGGGGTGAGAGGATGGGGTACCGGTGGTCCTGGGGAGGGGGAGCCCCGCCCTCTGGCAGGACAGATGCCGCTCAGGCTCCGTAGGGGGCGGCTGGAAGGGTCTCCTGCCCGTGTCCACTCATAGAGGTGCAGACGAGCCTGGGGCCTCGGCCTGGCGAGGACAGCAGCCCCTTCTGCCCATCTGCCCCGCTGGGGGTGTCTGGGCGGTGGAGGGGGTGCACAGACTAGGAGGCCATCGCGGCCTCGCCAAGCCCCACCCGCCTGTCTGCAGGGCTGACTGTCCTGTCCACGGGCACGCGGAGGCGGGGCTCTGGCGGGAGTGTTTGGGGTCGGGTTCCTGCCCAACTCCTGCCCACTGGCCGTGGGGCCCCGAGACTACGTTCTCACCTGTCAGAAGGGCTCTCGGCAGGAGGAGGACAGCTCACCGCGGGCGCATTTATTTCCCCTTTGATTTCCAGCCCTTTCAAGAATCTGCCTACCCCCCGTCCCCCTCCCCCATATTCTTCTGGGAACATGTCTTTTTTCTCCTTTTATCAGCGTTGCCGTTGTGAACGGGGAAGGTGTGTGTCATCGTCGGCAGATGGGCCCGAGCAAGTGTTGGCCGGGCGGGAGTGTGCGGGCCTCCCTGCCGGGGCCCTCGGGGAGGGAGGTGCCTGTCCCAGGCTGCCCGGCAGCGGGGGTGAAGGGGCCTCCTGGCAGGCTGCGCTCAGCCTCGGGGCTCACCTGCCGCCTGGGTCCTGAACCGGGGCCAGCTGCCTGGGTTGAGTGAAGAGAGAATGAGGCCTGGAACCCAGCGCCCATGGTTGCTTGCTGTGCCCGCTCAGCTCAGCTGGTCGGGTGGCTGGGGGCTGGGGTCCTGGAACCCAGCGCCCGTGGGGCTCGCTGCACCCGCTCAGCTCAGCTGGTCGGGTGGCTGGGGGCTGGGGTCCTGGAACCCAGCGCCCGTGGGGCTCGCTGCGCCCGCTCAGCTCAGCTGGTCGGGTGGCTGGGGGCTGGGGTCCTGGACCACCTGGAGGGAGGAGCCAGAGTCACTGGACCAGAGGCGGAGGGTGTGGGATCCGGCCGCTTTTCTGGCCCGTTTCTAAGGAGGGTTTTCTGGAGCCCCCGGGACAGTGACAGGCTCTTCTGGGGATCTCACTTCTGTCTCGATGTACTTTTTTTAACCTTGCAGCTACGGTGGAACAGCTTACCACGTTTAGCCAGTGAGTCTGAGGGCACCTCAGCCATCATTTCAGGCAGACAAGCACGTTTGAAGCCTCATTCTCATATTTCTAATAAGCACTTATCAAATTTACAGCTCTTGCAGACGACTCATCAGGCTCCTGCCTCCCCTTCGCTGCGTTTTTCTTTCCTGCTTTGCACCCTCCGAGCTGGCCCTGCCTTTGCTCAGCAGATGAGTGCGTCGGCTCCTGTCGGCCGAGCGGTGACGGGGCTGCAGCTGCAGCTGTGGGCTGGGGGTCCCGGGCACGTTGGCGTCAGCCCTGCGTTCTCCCAGCATTGAAGCACCAGGCCCTCCTGGATCGCAAAACGTTAATCAGCACCAGCACTTTGCTTTTCTTGCTGGCATTTTAATAAACGTAATAGTGTATTATTTCCCAGGTATTTTTTTTTTTGTCTGAAGATAACTATTTCTTCTCTAAAGCAAATGAGGAGAATGCTCGAAGGAGAAAAGGACTGTGGTTCCACCTGGAGAATGGCCCTCTGGGCTTTCCTTCACGTGAGGGTGAGGGTTTGTTAGAGTGTTGGTATCAATCACCCTTAAAAAAAGCGCAACAAACTGAAGTGTAACTCACCTGCAGAGACGCGCGCGCAGACCCCAGGGTACTGTTTACTGAATTTTTCATAAAGTGTAACCAGTGCCTCCGTCAAAAGGCAGAACCCACCAGCTCCTGGACATCACCTCTTGGCCTTTCAGGGGTCATGCCCTGCCCAAGGGTGACCACAGTTTTGGCTTCTAGCGGCATCGTTTTGACGGAGTTTCCTGGTGACTCAGTGGTAAAGAACCCGCCTGCCAATGCAGGAGAGGTGGATTTGACCCCTGGGTTGGAAAGATCCCCCGGAGTAGGAAGTGGCAACACACTCCAGTATTCTTGCCCGGGAAGTCCGTGGACAGAAGGGCAGGCGGGCTGCAGTCCGTGGGGTCGCAGAGCCGGACACGACTTGGTGACTAAACAACAAGCGTAGTTCTGTCTTGTTTTCACACGTTGTGTGAATGGAGTCACAGGTAACACACCCCTCACGTCTGGTGTGTGAATGGAGTCACAGGGAACTCACTCCTCACGTCTGGTGTGTGAATGGAGTCACAGGTAACTCCTCACGTCTGGTGTGTGAATGGAGTCACAGGGAACACGCTCCTCACGTCTGGTGTGTGAATGGAGTCACAGGGAACACGCTCCTCACGTCTGGTGTGTGAATGGAGTCACAGGGAACACGCTCCTCACGTCTGGCTTCTGTTGTCACACGCCTCACTCGTGAGAATCGCGTTCCTGTGGCTGTGATGGTCCGTCCGTCCTCGTTGCCGTGTGGCACTCCCGGGTGTGCAGACGCCCTGGCCTGTGAGTCCCTCTGGCACCGACCAGCATTGTTCCCAGCGTGGCTGCTCTGAGCCGTGTTGCCAAGGACACCCTTGCACGTGAGTTTTGCGGGAGTGCGTTCATGTTCTGTCCGTCTGGGAGTGGACTTGCTGGCTCTGGTCAGTCACAGATCTTGAGCGGTTTCCAAGCTGCAAACTTCTCATCAGCATTATTAAAATGATGGTGCAGTGTTTGGAGAGGGTGCCCTGTAACTGATTCACAGTCCTCCTCAGATCGAACACTTACGTGGTCTCCAGTTTTTTCTCTTCTATATTAAGAGGCAGTGGAGATCTTTGGCTCAGTTCCTCTTTGGGATTATTTCTTTATGATAGGTTCTTGGGAGGAAGACAGTTGGCCCAAAGGCTGGACTTTCCTCCCCCGCTCCTGGGACTTTTTCAGATTGTCAGATGGGCTTTCCAGGTGGCTCATTGGTAAAGGGCTTCCCTGGAGCTCAGATGGTAAAGAATCTGCCTGCGATGTGGGAGACCCAGGTTCCATCCCTGAGTCGGGAAGATCCCCTGGAGAAGGGAATGGAAACCCACTCCAGTGTTCTTGCCTGGAGAATCCCATGGACGGAGGAGCCCAGTGGGCTACAGTCCACGGGGTCACAGAGTTGGATACGACTGAGCGACTCTCACTGTCTTGATGAAAGAGTCCGCCTGCCAATGCAGGAGACGGCGGTTCGATCCCTGGGTCGAGAAGATCCCCTTGACGAGGTCATGGCAACCCACTCCGGTGTTCTTGCGTGGAGAATCCCGTGGACAGAGTAGCCTGGCGGGCTGCCGTGCATGGGGTGCAGAGTCGGACAGGACTGAGTGAGCATGCACACGTGCTCGCAGTGGGTAGCGTGTACAGAAGAGCACCGAAATCACGTAGGAACACGGAAAGGATGACCACTGTGTGGACGCTGTCCGGCTGCAGTCAAGGCTGAGAGACTGCGATGGAACTTTGCCAGCCCCCGGGAGCCCTTCCAAGAGCTTTTCTGTGATGCAGTCCTCTTCCGTTCCCACACACAGACGGTACGTTCTGGGATGGCCTGTGTTTCTGTACTTTACATAAATGTGACCCACGCGTCCATCGGAGAAGGCAGTGGCACCCCACTCCAGTACTTTTGCCTGGAAAATCCCATGGACTGAGGAGCCTGATGGGCTGCAGTCCATGGGGTCACTAAGAGTCAGACACGACTGAGCAACTTCACTTTCACTTTTCACTGTCATGCATTGGAGAAGGAAATGGCACCCCACTCCAGTGTTCTTGCCTGGAGAATCCCAGGGACGGGGAGCCTGGTGGGCTGCCCTCTATGGGGTCACACAGAGTTGGACACCACTGAAGCGACTCAGCAGCAGCAGCAGCAGCAGCAGCAGCGTCCATAGCCTTTGGACTGCATTCTTTGGTCAGCAGTACTTGGGGTCGATTTATGCGCTCATCACGGGTGGATTTTCATTGCTGCAGAGCAGTCCCTTTCAAGACCTGGATCCGGCTGGTCCCTGCTTTGGGGCTGATGAACCTCTGTGCGTGTCTTTGGCTGTGAGTGCCATAGTCTGAGCTTTCCACCTGGGGTGGGGTCTCTGCTCTCGGAATGTTCAGGCGTGCATCAGTCTTCTCCTCGGTGTGACGGTGAAACAGTCCCCAGAGCAGAGGATGTCTTCCTGTTTCACCGTGTCCCCAACACAACACTCCTGAGACTTGTGAAGCTTTTCTGTCTCCATAAATAATGAAGTTGAGCATCATTTATGGTTTGATGTTTTTGGAGCCATTTGGATGTCCTCATTTGGGAAATGCCTTTTCAAGACCTCTCTCCATTTTGTAAATTACTGAGCTGCCTGTATTTTCCTCTTGAATTTGTAGGAGTTGCCCATAGATTCAGGATAAAGTGGCCTTTCCTCAGAGTAGATTGTTGTTGTTCAGTCGCTAAGTCGCGTCTGATTCTCTGCGACCCCAGGGACTGCAGCCCGCCAGGCTCCTCTGTCCGTGGGATTGCGCGGGCAAGAATACTGCAGTGGGTTGCCGTGCCCTCCTCCAGGGGATCTTCCTGACCCAGGGGTCGAACCCACATCTCCTGCATCGGCAGGTAGATTCTTTACCGCTGAGCCACCAGGGAAGCCCCAGGAACTCTTCACTTTTGTGGAGTAAAGTTTATCAATGTGCTCTTGAGTGTCCACGGGGAGGAGGCCTTCCTGGCTTCCAGGTTGTCCATGCATTTCTCTGTTATCTCTTCAGACATATAGTTCTTCTTTTCTCATCGAGGTCTGTAGTCAACCTGGAATTGATTTTTCATGTGGTGTGAGGTAGGGGTCTGATTTCATTTTCCTCCCAGATATCTGATTTCTTGATTTGCTGGTCTCCTTTGTCATAACAAGGGCTGGCTCCTCGTTCAGGGGGTGAGCTTCCTGTTTTGATCCATGGGTTCATTTTCTGATCTCGTACCATGAACACACGGAGTTTCTGTGGTTGTGTGATAAACTATCTGATGAGTAATTCGCAGCCACCCCCCCCCTCCACCTTGTTCTTATTTAGGGCCATTCTAGGCCCTTGGCTCTTCCATGTAAATTTCAGAGTCAGCTCGTCAGGTTCCACAAAAAGAAAAAAATTTCCAGGATTTTGATTGTGATTGCATAGAATCTGTGGATCAATTTGCAGTGTTGAATTTTAATAGGCGTTCATGTTCTGCTTACTACAGATGTATAGAAATTCACTTTACGTTTGAATATGGATTTTATGTCAGCGCTCTAAGTTCTGTCATCCATCACTGCATTTATACATTCTCTGGGATTTTTTTATGTAACACCTGTGAATGACTGGAGTTGTTTCTCCCTTTCTGAGTCATATCACTTTGATTTCTTTTTCTGGCCTTATTGCAATGGCTGAACCCTCTAGTGCAGTTTTGAACAGAAGCGGTGGTGGCAGCATCCGCGTGCTGTCCCTGGTCTCAGACGGGAAGTTTCAGCTTCGTCATTAAGCCTCTCTTCTGCTGTCAGCTATGCACACTTTGGAAGCCTTTTATCTGTGTTGCCAAATGACTTTCCAAAAAAATTGTGCTGGTTTCACCATAACCTTAGCAGAACTTTTCTTTAGTTGCTTTTTTTTTGGTGGTGGTTTTTAGATCACTGTTTATATGATGAGCCTATATGGCGTCTCAGTGTAATTTTAAAAATTTGCATTTCCCTAATTATGCAGGAAGTTGAACTCGGCCGTGTGTTTGTTAGTGGTTCCTAATCAATTTGAATTCTTTACATAATGAAGTTATCATTTGTCACACTGGCTGTGAATGGTTTTCCCTGTATGTCGTACGTCTTACTTTTTTTTTCATGTTCTTATACCTCCAGAGCTTGGAAAGCCTGTCTCTCTCCTGAGGACTGCTAAGTACTGAATTCTGTTTTCATCCAGTTTTTTTTTATGGTGTAATATTTCATATTTAACTGTTTACTCCATCTGGAATTTGTGGGGCTGTGGGGTGTGAAGTGAGGAGTTAATTGCTGCTCGCAGTTAACGGGGGAAGGGGCCTCATTTGCACTTCCAAGCCTGGGGCCCCCGGCTTCCCTTCGGCAGGGCTGAGTGGGAAGAGATTAAAAAGGGGGGAGGGGAGGTGGTGTGTCTGCAGCCAGCCTGGGAGCTGTAATTACCGCGTCCCTGGCTGCCACTGCCCGACTTTGAGTCAGAAGCAAAGAGGTGTCAGGCCGGCTGAGGAGCGTCCTGGGTGATCCCAGGCCCGTCTGTCTCTGGGAATGAGTTTCCCCGACTGCAGAGGGGTGGCATTGATGACCCCTGTCCTGTGGGTGCTGTCACAGGAGCGAGTCCTGCAGAAAGTGGGGGGTTGGGGGTGGGACGGGGAGTCAGGCTGGCTGGGCACAGGTCCCGGCTCCTGTGTGTAGAGTGACTCCTCTGAGCCTTGGTTTCTCTTTCTGGAGGCAAGGGTCATCGAGGTGCCCGCCTGGCAGGGTCGTGTCTCAGCTGTTGTGGTCACTATTCAGGGACCCCAGCTCTGATGGGCTGGGGACACCCCCTCCCCTTCCTCAGCGCCCCAGATTGAGCTGGGTGGCCGGCACGCAGAACCCCGTGTCTGCTTCCCGACCCAGGGAGTAGGCTTGGGGAGCGCCGCCCGGCAGGGTTCCGCTGCCTCCCCAGCCCTGTCCGCCCTGCGGGGCCCCCTCCCGCCCCTCTGCCTCCTGCCTTGCCCTCCATTGGAAACCAGCCACGCTGCACCGTGGACCCAATGGAGCGAGGAGAAGCCACCTGGCTCCCTTCATGGGTCCCCAGCCTGGGATGAGCCCAGGGACCCATCTGGAGCCTTGCGGGGGGCGTCTGCCGTCTGTCCAGCTCAGCGGGCAGTGGAGGGAGGTGGGGTGCTGAGGAATGGAGCGCTCCCTGGAGCCCCCCAGAGGCAGGAGGGAGCTGAGACAGTGTGGGGCACCCCTGCCCCCTGGACACCCCAGGAGGGCACCGCCCACAGCAGCTGCCAGGGAGGGGCCTGGGCAGCTCAGTTCACCCCCTTCCCCCACCCGCCGCCAGCCCCATCCCCCAGCCCTCGAGTCCCCTCTGAGTCGGGGGTCCCCGCTGCCCTCCGTCCTGCCCTCTCTGTGGGGTCGGCACCAGGACGGCGCCCTTCCCCAGCCCCTGGCACAGCAGGTGTGCAGACTGCACGGGCCTGGGGTGGCAGCACCCCACGGCTGAGCCTGCCGCGTGCCAGGCCCGGCTAGGCGGAGAGGCTGGCCGGCCTGCCAGATGCGGGGCAGTGGGGTCAGGTCGGGGCGGAGGCCTTTGTGAGGGGGAGCGCACGCCAGAGGCGGAGGAGAGGCCGTGCAGCGTCTGAGTGAGAGCGGAGCCTGAGAGCGGAGCCTGAGCTCGGCGGTCAGGGGGCGCACCTCCTGGGCCCCGCTTCACAGGCGGGGTCTGGCTCTGGACCGAGAGGCAGGACCAGGTGGAACAGGGTTTCCTGCCGCCCGGAGTCCCCTCGCCCCTGCCCCGTGGGGGGTGCGGGCTGGTGGGGAGGGCCTGGGGGGGACGGCGCAGCTGCGGGAGGCGGGCTGCTGGCATCAGCAGGAGCCCCTCCTCCCCTCCCCAACAATCAGGGCAGAAAATATGCAAATGGTATAATTACTGGTGTCTGTTTTGCTGATATAAGTGCTTGAAATGCAGATGTCAAGTTCGGGCCTTTCCTCTGTCCCACCCGCACCGGACTGACGTCTGTGTGGCTCCATCGCGGGGGAGGGTTGGGGACCCCGCCCCCCACCATCCACCTCTGCCACCATCCGGACGTGGTGGGCTGCCCGGCCCCCACCAACCGTGCGCACAGCGCTCCTCGGAAGGGAGGCCTTGGGCACCCCCACCGTGTGGCCTGGGGCCTGTCGGTCGGCCCCCAGCCCCAGGTCGCCTGTCCGAGGGGTGGACCACAGCCGCGAGGCCCCCGGGGCAGCTGAGGGAGGTTTGTGGTCCGCTCCCCAACCTGAGAAGCCCGGCACAGGTCAGTTGCGGTAAACCAGAGACTCAGAGTCCCGGGAGGCCTTTGGGACCCCTGGTGAGCCCCCAGCTTCTGTGTGTGCCTGCCTGGGGAGGGGCAGGGGGGCTATCACCTTCAGCCCCTCCAACCCAGGGGGTCTCTGCGGCTTTGGGGGCCCTGAGGCCTGTGGGTTCAGACCAGCCTGGGTGGTGGCCAGCGAGGGGTGGTCACCGTCATCCTGGTAGTTTGGAGGGGGAGCTGAAGCTTGTCGAGGTCACCCGGGTCAGCGTGTGTCCATTGGACGCCCACTTCCCTCCCTCCCACCCAACCCTGGGTCTCCTGCCCGGGCTGTGCCCCCCGAGCCCGCACCCTCAGTCACTGGCCTCACCTGAGCTCCTCCCGTGAGTCCAGCACCTCTGGGCTGTTCAGGCCAGTGGATTTCCAGTAGCTGCACAAGTACCATCTTAAAACTGGAATGGGCACAGCCCCAGAGAGGCCTCCCGCCGGCCCCTAGTGTGGTCAGAGGCAGGTGGGGGTGGGCCCCTGGCTCCCCTGTGGTCCGCGTGGTGGGACGCTGGCTGGGGCTGAGTTGCAGTGGAGTGCGGTGAGTGTGTGGGCACACGCGGGCCTGGGAGGGCGTGCGTGCGCGTGCACCCGTGTGACCCGTGGGTCTGCAGGCGATGCCAGTGGGGCATCGTGAACGGCCTGCTTCTTCTCACACGCCTGTGAGCCGGGCCCACTTCGCCCTGGCCAGCTGTGCTGGACGTCTGAGGGCGGCTGGAAGCCCTGCCCTAGCAGGGTGGGGGTCCCTGGCTTTCCAAGTCTAGTCAGGACTGGGTATACAGCAGGCACTCAGCACGCGTGCCTTCCTGCTTCTCTGGGGCCTGGTGGGCGAGGCAGCCCCTCTGCCTGCTCCGGGCAGCTGGAAGGCCAACCTGGGGTGGTCAGGGTCCCCAGGACCTGGGAGAGGAGAGCAGAGGCTGCCCGGGGTGGGCAGAGGCTGTGGGTGGGAGCGGCTCTGACCTCCCCGCCCTGGTCCCCAGGCTTCGGCTCGGCCAGGAAGCCTCCTGGGAGCTTCTGAGCCCCCGCATTCTATTTTTATTCCAATTACCTTTTCCTAGGCAGGTTCAGCCTCATTAGCATATTCAAATGCATCCATTATTATTTCAATTAGCTGTTGAGTAATTAAGTCTAATTGATGAGCATTCCCCCCACTTCCCCACATATTTTTTGGTTATTTACATCCGCTCCTAACCAACAATTTTAGGTAATTACACGCCACTCACTCGTCTATTTGCACACACTCTAGCACGACAGGCGCCCTCCCCCCAGCCCCGGAGCCTGGGGGGCTTCCAGCGGGGGTGGGGGCTTCAGGCTGACAGCCTGGGGACCCCCTCGGCTCTTGCCCAGGCCCTCCTGAGGGTCACTGCCAGGCTTCCAGGGGCTAAAGGTGTCCCGGGGCCCCCCTTACTCCCAGAAACGAGTTGTCCCAAAGACAGCACCTCCTCTGGGCAGCCCCTTAGCCCCCCAACCAGGTGGGACACGCAGGCCTTCAGTCAGAAAGGCTGAGAGCGAGGGGCCTGGCTCCTCACGGCGTCTCCCCTGTGTGACCCCTCCCTGAAGGTGCCCCTTGCCTCAGTTTCCCTGCCTGCAAAGAGGGATCCAGCGACTGCGGAGTGAGGGCTCACGAGGCCCGGGAGGGCGTCCAGGGAGGTGGTGGATGACCGCTCACAGCTGGTGGGCAGGTGCAGGGCTCAGGCTGTAAACTGACTTCCTAAGCATCAGCCAGAGCCTGGCATGGGCCTAAGGCTTCTGTTTGGGGGCCCCTGCCCCGCGTCTGGGCCACCGCACGGTGGAGCGGGCTGGAGCCCCAGCAGCGACCAGAGGCCCAGCCAGTCTGAACTCCGGATTTCTGTCGTCTCTGTTTCTGGGTTGGCCCTGCCCTCTGCCCTCCTCCAGTACCGGAAGCCCCAGCCTTTCTCTCCCGTGATCCACATGCAGGCATGCCCAGGGCGGAGGCTTTTGTGTGCCTGGCTGGCAGGGTCTCCCAAATGTCCCCACGTCCTTCTTACCTCCGCTCGCTCTGTCTCCACACAGCAGGAGCTGCCGGAGACCCTGTGTCCTGCCTGGACCCCCATCTGTCTGTGTGTCCTGGAATGAGGAGGTGATGCCCATGACCCTCACGGGGAGGAATCCACCCACCTGGGCTCCGCAGACGGTGCAGCTCACCGGCGGGCCCTGAGCTGAAGGTAAGGGCCACCTCGCCTCGTGGGCCATCTGGATGAGGCAGCCCTGCAACCTGGAGGCAGGGGTGCTGGGTTGTGGGCGGGCCTCCAGTCCTCCGTGAGACCCGCTCTCCGACAGAAACGGATGGCCTTCAGGGTCCGACTCCAGTGCAGTGGCGATGCCCGCCCCAGAGAGGAGATGGCCAAGGCTTCAGGGCCCCCTCGGGCCCGAGAGAAGCTCGGGGCTTTAGGAGACCAGGGGATGGTGCTCCGGCCTGTCATGTCCTCCCCAATGGGGCACCAGGGCCCTGTGGGTTAAAGGAGGTTTTGTCTTCTCCCGCTTTGTGGGAACAGATACAGCGTTGGGTTGGAGCGTGCACCGCCATGCCCGCCGTGAGGCCAGTGTGTGCAGACATGCCTCGTGTCTGCTTAAAGACAGGCTCTTTATCCTGAAGATGGATGCTGGATTGAACACCCCAGTGGGTGGGGGGTCAGAGCTGCCCTGCCACGGCCAGGGCTTCGGTGACCGCTGTGCCCTGTCTGCTGGGCGCCTCGTTCCAGCTGAAAAGCAGCCGGACAGGCTGTCTTCCGTCGGCTCAGAAGTCGCAGATGCGCTCTCTTTGGGCAGTATCTTGGTTTCTTGGGCCACGGGCACTTCCCGAGCCTCTGACTCGGCAGCCCTGACTCGGCTCCTGGGCCTGTGCCGTGGGGTGTCTGGGCTGACGGATCTGGGCTGTTGTACCCCTGAACTGGCAGGGGTGCTGTCCGTAAGCTGCGGCGCACTGGCCGCTAACCGCGGACTTCAGGTTTGGGGTGTCTGTAGTGGGCCGTCGCTGCCGTTTTCTGCCGTGTAGAGGATTCGCTAAGCTGAGTTTATTTAAAGTGACCGTGACCTTACGCTCTGCCGACTGTCACTGGAGGTGACAGGAGGTGTTGGGGAGTTTGCGAGGCTTCCTCCTCCATCACGCACTCCCCAGGCTTCTCCGTGGCTTTAGATGGAGGCCTCTGGGGGCGGCTCTGGAGGGGAGCGAAGGATGGGGACAACCCCCCGCTGGAAACTGAGGCAGCGGGCGTCTGGGCAGGCCTGGCCTGGGCGGGCATCAGCACGCAGGCGCAGCGGGCTGGGCCCGGATCGTGGGGTTCAGCCCCCTGGCCACTGCTCTGTCCGTCATTTTTTTTTTTAATTTATTTTATTTTTAAACTTTACATAATTGTATTAGTTTTGCCAAACATCAAAATGAATCCATCACAGGTATACATGTGCTCCCCCTCCTGAACCCTTCTCCCTCCTCCCTCCCCATACCATCCCTCCAGGTCGTCCCAGTGCACCAGCCCCAAGCATCCAGTATCGTGCATTGAACCTGGACTGGCATCTCGTTTCATACATGATATTTTACATGTTTCAATGCTATTCTCCCAAATCTTCCCACCCTCTCCCTCTCCCACAGAATCCATAAGACTGTTCTATACATCAGCGTCACTTTTGCTGTCTCGTACGCAGGGTTATTGTTACCATCTTTCTAAATTCCATATATATGCGTTAGTATACTGTATTGGTGTTTTTCCTTCTGGCTTACTTCACTCTGTATAATAGGTTCCAGTTTCATCCACCTCATTAGAACTGATTCAAATGTATTCTTTTTAATGGCTGAGTAATACTCCATTGTGTATATGTACCACAGCTTTCTTATCCATTCATCTGCTGATGGACATCTAGGTTGCTTCCATGTCCTGGCTATTATAAACAGTGCTGCGATGAACATTGGGGTACACGTGTCTCTTTCCCTTCTGGTTTCCTCAGTGCATATGCCCAGCAGTGGGATTGCTGGATCATAAGGCAGTTCTATTTCCAGTTTTTTAAGGAATCTCCACACTGTTCTCCATAGTGGCTGTACTAGTTTGCATTCCCACCAACAGTGTAAGAGGGTTCCCTTTTCTCCACACCCTCTCCAGCATTTATTACTTGTAGACTTTTGGATCGCAGCCATTCTGACTGGTGTGAAATGGTATCTCATAGTGGTTTTGATTTGCATTTCTCTGATAATGAGTGATGTTGAGCATCTTTTCATGTGTTTGTTAGCCATCTGTATGTCTTCTTTGGAGAAATGTCTATTTAGTTCTTTGGCCCATTTTTTGATTGGGTCATTTATTTTTCTGGAGTTGAGCTGTAGGAGTTGCTTGTATATTTTTGAGATTAGTTGTTTGTCAGTTGCTTCATTTGCTATTATTTTCTCCCATTCTGAAGGCTGTCTTTTCACCTTGCTGATAGTTTCCTTTGATGTGCAGAAGCTTTTAAGGTTAATTAGGTCCCATTTGTTTATTTTTGCTTTTATTTCCAATATTCTGGGAGGTGCGTCATAGAGGATCCTGCTGTTATGTATGTCAGAGAGTGTTTTGCCTATGTTCTCCTCTAGGAGTTTTATAGTTTCTGGTCTTACGTTTAGATCATTAATCCATTTTGAGTTTATTTTTGTGTATGGTGTTAGAAAGTGCTCTAGTTTCATTCGTTTACAAGTGGTTGACCAGATTTCCCAGCACCACTTGTTAAAGAGATTGTCTTTAATCCATTGTATATTCTTGCCTCCTTTGTCAAAGATAAGGTGTCCATATGTGCGTGGATTTATCTCTGGGCTTTCTATTTTGTTCCATTGATCTATATTTCTGTCTTTGTGCCAGTACCATACTGTCTTGATGGCTGTGGCTTTGTAGTAGAGCCTGAAGTCAGGTAGGTTGATTCCTCCAGTTCCATTCTTCTTTCTCAAGATCGCTTTGGCTATTCGAATTTTTTTGTTTTTCCATACAAATTGTGAAATTATTTGTTCTAGCTCTGTGAAGAATACTGTTGGTAGCTTGATAGGGATTGCATTGAATCTATAAATTGCTTTGGGTAGTATACTCATTTTCACTATATTGATTCTTCCAATCCATGAACATGGTATATTTCTCCATCTATTAGTGTCCTCTTTGATTTCTTTCACCAGTGTTTTATAGTTTTCTATATATAGGTCTTTAGTTTCTTCAGGTAGATATATTCCTAAGTATTTTATTCTTTCCGTTGCAATGGTGAATGGAATTGTTTCCTTAATTTCTCTTTCTGTTTTCTCATTATTAGTGTATAGGAATGCAAGGGATTTCTGTGTGTTGATTTTATATCCTGCAACTTTACTATAGTTATTGATTAGTTCTAGTAATTTTCTGGTGGAGTCTTTAGGGTTTTCTATGTAGAGGATCATGTCATCTGCAAACAGTGAGAGTTTTACTTCTTCTTTTCCAATTTGGATTCCTTTTATTTCTTTTTCTGCTCTGATTGCTGTGGCCAAAACTTCCAAAACTATGTTGAATAGTAATGGTGAAAGTGGGCACCCTTGTCTTGTTCCTGACTTTAGAGGAAATGCTTTCAATTTTTCACCATTGAGGATAATGTTTGCTGTGGGTTTGTCATATATAGCTTTTATTATGTTGAGGTATGTTCCTTCTATTCCTGCTTTCTGGAGAGTTGCTCTGTCCGTCATTGTTCAGATGGCCATGAAGTGCCTGCTGTTGGCCAGAGCTGGTCATGGGGGTGGGTGGAGACTCCGGCCCCGTCCGGCGGGAGTGCGGGCGTGAGAACGCGCAGGTAGTGCCGGGCCAAGGCCTCGACGCTTTAGCTGATATCGTTAGGGAGGTTGGGGTGGGTCGACTGGGCTCTGACTGTCACAGCCACCAGCTCCGTGTGACAGCGGTCAGCACCTGCCCCTCAGTGGGCCTCATGTTCCCATCTGAAACGCAGTGGGGTCTCCAAGAACCTTCTACATGGACTTGTTGAGAAGTCGGGAAGACAGGACCATCTGGGGAGGGGTCAGCTCTGACCACATAGTAGCCTAAGACCCCGTTGGGCGTCCACACTGAGACTCACACAGCAGTGGTGCTGTCCACACAGGTGATGGAGTGTGGACACTGAGGGCCCGGCTGGGTGGACTCAGGGTGCTGCCCCCAGAACACTGGCACTGCCACGCTGGGTGTCCGTCCCCAGGGTTTGGCTGAGGCTCCGGCGTCGGCTCAGTCCTTTCTTGCCCCGAACCCCACTCTCGCCCTGAGCCCCGTTCTCGCCCCGAACCCCACTCTCGCCCCGAGCCCCGTTCTCGCCCCGAGTCCCTTTCTCACCCCGAGCCCCGTTCTCACCCCGAGCCCCGTTCTCGCCCCAAGCCTCTGCTCTCAGTGGTGCTGTCTCCCTAGGGTCCTTGAGTCCCTGGAGCAATCTTGGTGTCGGGCAAAACCCACTCTGCTGAGTTGTAGATGTAAAACGCTGGAAAGGTTGCTCACCACCTCTGACGTCCCATTTTAAAACAAATTCATTGAAGTATATTTGATTTACGATGTATTCGTTTCTGCTGTACAGAAAAATGATTGAATTACGTGTGTGTGTGTGTGTTCTTTCCCATTGGGGTTCATCACCGGGTACTGAATGAGCTCCCTGTGCTGTGTGGCAGGACCGTGGTGCCCGTCTATCCTGTACGTGCTGGTTTGCATCTGCTGACCCTGAACCCCAGCCCTTCCCCACCCCCACTCCTCCTTGGCTGCACAAGTCTGTCCTCCGATCTGAGTCTGTCTCTGTGTCACAGATGAATTCATTTGTGTCACGTTTTAGATGCCATATACATGGGATCATACAGCAATTGTCCTCTTTCGGACTTCACTTAGGACCTCCTGTTTTTTAAACCTGTGAAGTGGCGATAATATCCTCATCCTCCCACATAAGGGGAGCCTTACTGGGGACGTGTCAGCTGCCCCACGTCCAGCAGGCGCTCAGGAAACAGAGGTGGGGACCCCCTCCCTGCCCCTTGGGCCACCCCAAGCATGAAACAGAAGCGTCTCTGGTCCATCACGTTCCATGAACGCTAGCTCTTCCCTTCCCTGCGTGAGCCCGTGCCAGCGCATGGCAGGCTGTTCAGGTTCGGGCTCACCTGAGTTGGTCTGGGCCTGCCCCTGAGCCCTCACACTCGGCCCAGGCTGCGTGTCCACTGAGCCTGGCGGGAGGCAGGCCTGAATGGGTGTCTGTGGGGTGAATGGATGGGTGTTTCCCAGCCCCGCCCCACCTGAGAAGGCAGGTGGCAAAGCAGATGGCAGGGCCCCTGCGGGCCTGGCAGAGGAGCCTGCGCCCTGCCCTCGTCTTCTCCGGGAAGCTGGGGGTTGGGCGGTTGTTCCCAGATCCCTTCCAGAGAGAACATTTCGTCATTTAGTGACTTGAACTTTCTCAGTCTATTCTTGCCTCCTTCCTCCTCCGTTTCCTGGTCCAAAGGCCTCGTCCCTAGAAGTTGCTTTTATTGAAGCGGTGACTAAGAGTCCAGGAGGGACCTTCTGAGCGTTCTAATGACCCCAGGTGACCCGTGGGGCAGGGCCCGCTCGGGCGGCCCCATGTTCAGCACCAAGGACAGAGCCCCCGTGGGCCTCTCTGGGCTGCCGGGAGCGGTCTGGGAGCCGGCAGAGCTGGAGCCCGGTGCCCCCCTGTAAGACCCCTCCTCTCTCCAGGCCTTGGTTTTCTTGAGAAATGGGGGTGATGCTCTCCCCAGCAGAGCCGCGTGACATAGGGGTGACTTGCCATCCAGCAACTGTCAGGACGCCTGCCCCCCTGCACGTCCCCGCCCCTCCCCCAGCCCCCCAGCCAGTCCCCCCCTCCCCCGCCACCCCCACCCCCCTCCCTGCACCTCTCCAAGGAGCAGTTATTTATCTGCAGGAAGGTGACAGGCGGCAGTGGCTGGAGTTGGAACTGCTGTCCAGAGATCAGCTGGCGGCTGCGGAGCAAACAGCCCGAGCTAATTAGCAAAAGGTCACGCCCGCTCCTGGAGGCCCCGCTTTTGAAGTCAGGGCCTCACACAGACAGGCTGGAAGGGACTGAGGCTTTGAGTTAGTGGCTTGGTTACCGGAATGGCTTCAAAACCCTGCCCACAGCTCATCACTTGACCACCCAGCAGCCCACAGCTCTGAATTCACCTTTTAGAAATTCCCGACGCCAGGGGTCCATCCACCTACTCCGGGCCCAGGCTGGACAAACCACGGAGACCAGTCCCCAGTGTGGGTCCAGGGCTGGCCTCAACCCCCGCATCCCCCCGGGCATCCAGCCCAGAGCCCAGGGGTGGACCATCCATGGACCTTCCGTAGCAGCCACCCACGTACCGCTCCCCCCCGGCCCCGCCTTTCCGCTGACTGCATT
This sequence comes from Bos taurus, assembly GCF_002263795.3. Lineage (NCBI taxonomy): Eukaryota > Metazoa > Chordata > Mammalia > Artiodactyla > Bovidae > Bos > Bos taurus. The sequence continues at coordinate 41,283,058 of NC_037352.1, read as the reverse complement.
CTTACTGTTTTTCCTCTTAAATAAATTTACTTTTTAAAAACTTAAATATATTTATTTAAAAGGGAAGTTTTATGGCACCGCTACAAATGGAAAACAAGCCTCCTTTTCCATAAATAGAATTGATAATCATAAAAATAAATTCACTGGAAACGAAACAATGTTATTAAATTCTAGTTGGATGCTGGGGCTCAGGGGAGGCTCAGAGCCCAAGGCCTTCTGTTGCTTTATTAAAAAGGGAAAACAGCACGCGTGCAGAGGTGTTCGAGACGTGCTCGCCCTGACCTGAGACTCTCTCTTGATGTAATCAGAAGCACTGAAAGGAATTAAATTGAGAGCAACTTTCTAATGAAATTACTCAGCAGTATTTTATGCTGTGTCAGCGAGGGATTGAACCTGGCTGCACAGGACAGAAACCGGACACTTGTGTGGGTGAACCCCACGAAGGGGCTCGTTTCCTCTCACGTGAAGCGCGCAGCGGTGCAGGTGGCGCGTGGTCTAAGGAATCTGTCGGCAGCTCAGGTTTCTTGTAGCTTCCCCTCGAGCCAGTCTCAGCATTTGCCTGCATGGCCTCCCAAAGGCTGCTGTGTCTCCAGTCATCGTATCTGCATCTCAGGTGGGAAAAGCAGGAGCAGTGAAGGGAGAGGAGTATGCTGGCCGAGTCCGTTCCTTGTTAGCAGGGCAACAACTTGAGCCCGTTCTCTTTGCCCGCTGTGGCCCACAATTGCCTCCCGACTGGTTCTCACTAAACGGCTCGTCCCTGCCGCATGCTTACTTGGTGCCTACTGGTTTCCAGGCAGTAGCCCCTGCCTTTGTGGTGTTCGCAAGGCCGTGTGGCACTCACGAGCTGAGTCGTGGAGCATCCTTCCCCACTCCACCCACGCCTGCTCCTGCTGCTCACAGTGGGCTCAGCTCAAGGATGGTCCCCCCCAGGACCATTTCCCCTCCCCCAAGCTGCCCTTGCCACCTGCGGGGTGTCCGGGTCCAAGGGCCCAGTCGGCCTGTACAGCGCTGCCCCGGGTGGGGGAGCAGCCCTGCCTGTCCCTGCAGCCCCCCTGGGTCCCTGTTCCCCTCCTGCCTCTGGCAAAGCCCCCTTTGGCTTTTGTGTCCCTCCAGCCGGGGGCCCGGCCGGGCTACCAGGGGCCACGACTCTGCTCCCTTACCTAACCCTTTCGTTTCCTCCTGGAAAGCGCCCTTCACGGTTTCTGAGCTGAACCAGCAGGAGGAGGGTCGGGCTCAGGCGGAACTGGCCCCGGGGACCCTTCCCCTTCAGGGCTCCAGGCGTCCAGCCCTGCCACAGAGTTGGACCCTCGGCCTGAGCTCCTTCTCGCCCCCTCCCTCCTAGACCCGACCTCTGCCTCTGACCCCTCTCCTTGGTATCAGCGCTGAGGACCCACTCTAGGCCCAGATTTGAATATGGGTCCCAGTGTTGGGCAGACGTGCAGTCACGGACAAGCTGTTTAACCTCTCTGTTCTTCATCCATACGACGGGCTGATGGCAGCTGCTGGGGGCTCTCTGAAGTGAATGGGAGGCCCCAAGGGGCTCCCTACCTGTGCCTCCCCTTCCTCCCCCGCCCCCGGGGATGTCCACAGTCTGTACACGTGGGCACACACTGCTCTGTGCGGATATGGCCCCCTGATATGGGGCCTGTTCCCCGCCCGCCCTCCCCAGTGACTCAGCGCCTCCCTCCCCAACTCTGCCTGCTGAACTGGGACCCCAGCAGCCACCGTGAGCCCAGGGTTAGGGCTACAGGAGGGAAGGGTCCAGGGAGGGGAGGCTGCTGCCCAGGCTGGGGTGATGGCAGCTGTGGGGGGTGATGGGAGAGGAGGGGAGTCAAGAAAGAGTGGGGTTTGGGGCCAGGGAGCCTGGGCAGGGGAGCCAGTGGGGAAATGAGCAGAGTTGTTTTCTCTTTGTGGGGATTTGATAGGGAGGGACGTGGCCCAGAGCTCAGGAGATGCGACTCTACAAGACGGATGTGCAGGTGAGAGGACGGGAGGGACGGGAGATGCGTCCTCTCCCGCCTGAGCTCAGCTCCCACAGCCCCCGAGAGACCACCCCTGGGAAAGGCATGTGGAGAGTGGCTGAAGGTCGTGCCCTGGTAGACCATGGGAGGCTGGAGAGGGGACATGGAAGGTGGCAGGGACGAGCTGGCAGAGGGTGTGTGTGGGGGTCTGGTCCTGCCTCTGCTTTGTCCTTCCCCACCCAGGCCCAGAGCATCTCATCCATCCCTCTCCTCCCGAGCATCTCCAGATCTGGTTGAGCACCCTCGCTGGTAATCTGTTCCCGGGTGAGACGGCCCTCATCTGTATTAGTGAGCTGTTAAAGTTCCCGAAAATATGGCAATTCAAATGAGATAGAAGTTTTATTGTTCACAGAACAACCCAGAGGCCCGTGGCAGAGGCCCGTGTCCCAGGGCTGGTCGGGCAACTCTATAACCTGTGGCTTCTGTGTCTGGAACCAAAGTGGCTGCTCCAGTTCCCACCATCACATCTGCATCCCAACTGGGCAAGGCGCATGCATGCCCATTCCTTTTAAGGGAGTGATTCAGCAGTGGTGCACTTCAGCTCCACTCACAGTCTATTGGCTAGACCTTAGGCCATGCCTAGCTGCAAGGGAGACTGGCAACCACAGTCTTTACGTGGATCCAGTAGCAAAAGAAAAGAAAGATAGAAACTGGTGACCACAGAGAGCGTGGGCACACATTCCTCTTGGTCTTCCTGTGGACCTGTGGGGAGAGGTGGATGCAGGAGCACCCTCAGCTGGCCTGGCTGGTGAACGGGGGATGGGCTGGCGTGATGGATTCACTCCAGGGCTGCAGTGGTCTGGGCAGGAAGCTTGCTGTTACTGGAAGTTACAGGGCAAGAGGAGGTCTTGCACATTTTAAATATGGTGGCGGAGGCTGGCACTCCCTAGTGAGAGGGTGGCTCTATAATGTAGCATCTAGTCGACAAACACTTCTGAGAGTAAAAAGACAATAATTACATGGAAACGGGAAACCTGGGTGTGTGGTCACCCTGTGTAGAGACAGATCAACTTACCTGTTTCCTGTGTAGGGACAGTGAGGCCTCAGGCCCTGGGTTGGTGACACAGGGTCTCAGCCACGTCGTCATTTCTGCCCCCACCCCAGCACATCAGCCTCCCTAAGCCTGGGTTTCAGTGCTGCCTAGGATGGGGCGTCCCGAGGCAGGGAGCTTGCAGCTCTGAGTTTAGGGCTCCCGGAGCTGTCCAGGGTCCTGACCAGCTGCACAGAGTCGGCGCGGGGTGCAGCTCCGACTGCACTGAGCGGCCGTCGCTTGCTGCCCCTGGTCCCCCGTCGTCCCGTAAGCCACCAGGCAAGGTTGGTTTGACCTCTCCTGCCCCCCTTCCTCTCGCGCTCGAGTCTCTTATTGGAGTGTGACACAGAAGTTCAGGTGTTAGGAGTATGTTTAGCTCCATAAACTTTCATGAACCAGACACAGTCGTGTCCCCAGGACCCAGATCAAGGGCATCGCTGCCCCCTGAGGCTCGCCTCATGTCCCTTCCCAGTCACCACCCCAAGGGCAACCACTCGCCTTCTGCATTTGTGATTTCGTGGGAATGGCTCGCTGCTCAGCCCCGTGTGTGTGACCGCATCATGCTGTTGGCTCCTCGGGGCCCGCCCGCCCTGTTGCTGTTCTCTCATCGCTGGGCACCGGGGGCGTCCAGTCGGGGCCTGTATGGGCAGCGCTGCTATGAGTGTCCGCGCCCCCCTGTGCCCACAGGTGTGTGTTTCTTCCGGGGCTCGTCCGAGTCTCCCACTCCGTTTCCAGGGCCCCGCCCTCCCTCTTTCCGTGGCCGCTGCAGCTCCCTGTTCCCAGCAGTAGTTCCTCCTCCATCCGCAGCCAGGGTGGTCATGCCTCCTCCCTTCTGACCCTTCCTTGGCTCCCCAGCGCCCCTGGTCTGATCACAGCTCCCAGCAGGTCTGCCCCGATGGGTCCTCTCACCGTATGCCATCCCCTTCCCACCTCCGGGCCTCTGTACATCCTCACAGGCCATGCCCCTCTCTCCCTTCCACCCACCCAGGTCTCTGCAGGGGCAGACTGTCTCCTCAACCCCTGAGGCCACTGGCCGAGGCCTGGACCATGGACTGAGCCTCCACTGTGGGCTCCCTGCAGCGCTCACAGTCCCGTCTCGCTCAGGCTGGTAGGAGTTCTGTCTTCCCTGCCTCGGTCTGCATCCCAGTTGGCCCAGCATCTGGCCCATGGTGGGGCAGGGGGCTTGCTCGCCATTTGTCTGTGAGGTGGGCAGGAAGGGTGGGAGCCATGGTCCCCACTGAGGGTCAGGAGCTGAGTCACCGGGGCCCCTGGGTGGGAAGCGCAGTTGGCTGGGTGGCCGTGCACACCGAGTGGAGCAGAGCTCGGAGCCCTGCCCTTAACCTGCAAACTGAAGACACCGCGGGGCCCAGAGAGCTATTCTTAAATGGAGCAGGGCGGAGTGGGGGGTGTTGGTGAGCACTCAGACGGGGGTGGAGCAGACCCCGGGGTCAGGCGGCGCCTGCAACCTCGCCCCAGAGGCCTGCTCACCCCATGCCCTGCCCGGCTCCTCCTTCCCAGCACCCCCGCCCTGGCCCTGGCCTGGAGCTGTCCCAGGAGACGTCACTTGTCTCCTCCCCACTTCCTCTCCTCACGAGGAAGCCCTCACTGGGCCGCGGCCTGGGACCACCACCCACCCTCTCCGCTGGGAGCAGGAGGCGGGCACCAGCCAGGGTCCCCAGTCTCCAGCCTGGGCCCAGTTTAATTCCTCCAGCTCCCCTCAAGGTCCGCCCAGCCTTGGGTGAGGGACAGCTGGCCCAACCCCAGACCAGCCTCAGGTGTAGAGAGTGCCCTGAGGTCACAGGTGGGGGCGGGCTGGGCAGCCACACTCAGGGCCTCCACCGGGGGCGGCTGGGGACCAGACCGCCCTCTGCCTGGCCTCGTGCGCCAGCAGTGTGCCGGGCGTGGATCCGGAGACCCCTGCAGCCCCTCCTGCTCCGGCATCGTGGGCCCCGAGACCGCCTCTCCCTTCCTGAGCTGGGTCCCCTCCCCGCGGGCCCGCTCCCCTTCTCGGTACTTGGGCCTCCCTCTCACAGAGCCGGCTGTCAGGGTTTCTCTGTGTTTTGTGAACCAGGGCATCCTTTCCTTACTATCTGAAGGACGGACGACTGGATGCTGGCGCTTGGCTCGGACTTGGACCCCATGCGCCCAGACGGTCCAGTGGGCAGCCCACGCCGTCCGCTGGGTCCGGCTCCCAGCCCGGCTGCCTGCTCTTGCGGTACCTCAGTTTTTTCTCAGAACAAGGCCCGTCATCGTGCTGCTGCGTTTAGGGGCTTGTGATGCCAGACGCCGGGAGCCGTGAGGAGCGGGACTGTAACTGGTTTTCCCAGCCTTGGGGGGCAGCTGCTGGCTTCCTGACAAGGAGGCAGTGACGCAGAGATTCCGCGGCTTGCGCAGGGCCCTTGTCTGGCGAGCGGCTGCCCGTCTGCAGAGCCCGAGCACTCAGCCCTTCTGCTCACCCCATTTGGCCAGGAGTTGCAGGTGGAAGGGAGCCGGCTCCACGTCTGACCCCTCTCTCGACTTCGGCCTGGACTCCTGGCCCTGAGGCTGTGACACAGCCAGACGTCCTGGGTGGGGGCCCAGGGAGCCCCCGGGAGAGGGCCAGGACGGCCAGACCCTTTTCCCGGTTCTGCCGTGACCTTGCTGTGTGACCCGGGGAAAATTCCTTGCCCTCTCTGAGCTTCAGAGGAGGCCAGAGCCGGGAGGCTCTCTCAGAATGAACCCTCAGGCTAGCTGGGAGGGCACCTCCTGTATGGTTCACCCGTGCGCCCCGCATCCCTGCAGGCTGCCTAGTAGGGGCTTTGCTCTGTCGACCAGGTGAGGGGAGAGGCTGGGGTGTCAGTGCCATCGGCCCTGAAGTGAGGACACGGCCTCTCCCGGGAGCCGCCGCTGGGAGCGCTACACACCTACCCGGGCGGTCAGGTGCAACCCGCACACGTTGACGCAGCGCCTGGCGAGGCCGGGCCTGGCCGGAGAGACCCCGGGTGGACGCGGGCCTCCGAGGGGCACTTGCCCCTGCGCCCTGGGCAGCAGCGTGGCTCCGTCCGCTGGGGGTCGTGAAGCCCGTGACGCCGGCAGCCCCGGATGAGTGGTGGGGAGGCTCGGGCTCCAGCCGGCCCTGCAGCCTCGCCTCCCCAGGGTCCTGAGCCCCTGCGCTGGGCAGGGGGAGCCCTTGCATCAGGCGCCGGTGGCTGAGCTCCAGGGATCAAGCTCAGGGCTGGTACGTCGCCCCTGACTCAATGGCCGTGAAGCCGACCGCCTTCTGTCCTGACTTGAGACTGGCCTGGTCCTTGGGGCCTGGAAAACAACGCATGGGCCAGACAGCGCCCCGTGAACCCAGGGGACCCTCGCATCACCTCCCGAGTGGGGACCAGAGTCCGGTGCTGGGCCAGGGGCGCTGGTCTGCGTGGCTGAAGCTCACGAGTGGCTCCGCTGGGTTTCCCGGTCTGGAGACTGCTGCTCCAGCCTGAGTGCCCGCGCCGACCCCCACCGGTCCGTGCACTCCTCAGGTGATGGGGGCTCAGTCTCGCGCAGCGGTCCATTCCTTTTCAAAACACTTTAAAATCTGTTGTAAAATATTTAAGCTGTCTCAAATATTTAAGAAATCTGTAATAAATATTTCACTAATTTTGAAATATTTAATGCCACCCGAGGTATGAAGAATGATATATCCTGAGTAACTGCGAGGGCTCCTCTCCAGCGTGAAAGTAACCCAATTCCCTCCTGTGTCCGGGGCGCCCTGGAGGGGGCAGAGGGCGTTCCGGCGCCCCGCCACCCCCACCCCCGAGGCCGCAGCCCCCGTGCAGCCCTCTCGGCCCTGCCCCCGTCCGTCTCCCTTCCTGAGACTCTACGGGCATAGAATACGCAGAACGTGAAGTCACCATCTCAGCGTGCGGGTCAGGGGCCCTGAGCGTGTTCATGCCGCGCGCCGTCACCCCCAGGACCCAGCCTGCCCGCCTGCATGTGCAGCCAAGTCCTCCACGTTCTGTGCTGACGACCCTCCTGCAGGCTTCCGCTTGCTCTGTATGAGCCCCTCGTGACGCCCTGGGGGGCTGTGGAGCCCCAATCTGCGTCCCCCGTTGTGGCGGCTGCCCCCCACCTCTGGGGCCTGTGTGAGTGCAGCTCGGCATGGGCGCACGCAGCACCAAGTGATAGAAAGGGGGTCCGAGGGCAGCTCAGGGCTGCAACCCTGTTGCCTGCGTTGTTCGCAGACTCTGACCTGAGGACTGCAGCTGGGTCCTGCGCCTGTGAGGTCCTGAATCAATGAGCGAGCAACTGCGGAAGAGGTCCGTCCCCGCAACGGAGCGGGGAGTCTCCAGGGCTGCCCGCCAGGGTGTCCCCTCCACCTCAGTGGCCAAGGCGTGCAGCCTTGGTCTTCCTCCCTGCAATAGTGGAGATGATGGGGACAAGGTCTTTTATTCTGGTGAGGGGATCTCCTTAGGCTCAAGGCCAGGTAACTGGACTGTCTTCCCTGTGCCTTTTTGGGACCTTCCAGCAGTGACCAAAGGCCTCTCGGGGCAGCCGTGGGCTGCCCAGGCTCCACAGCCCGACAGCGGTTTCCGTTCACCTGCTCGCTGAGCTTGCTGACCCCAGCCCCCTCCCTGGCTCCTCCTGGCTGGAGGCTCTGGCCATGTCAGCGTGTCCTGACTCTCAGCTCCCCCGACTTGAGAGGGCCGTGGGTGGACATTCTCTGCACCCTGTCCATGGCGGGGGGGGGGTCTGTGCTCAGTCCTCCCCACACTCGGCCGTCGGCAGGAAGCAGCACCCCTCTGCCCGGTCCTTCTCTGGACCACGAGCTGGAGAGGCAGAGCCCGACCCAGGTGCCAGGCATCCTGGCCTCCGTTGTCTCCACCCCCAGCCCCATGTCGGGGGGACAGGCTCACCTCAGGGCACCAAGCGTGGGTGGGAACGGGAGACCCCTGCACCTGCCCAAGCATCTTGGGGACCAGCAGTGTCTCCCAGACCAGTCCCATCTTGGCCTTCAGCTTTGGGGATGCTTGCTGTGTTAGGGGGCTGACAGAGTTGGCCAGGGGCAGAGGGGCAGCTCTGTCTGCCGCAGACCCTCACACCAGACGCCACCTGCCTCGATCCCCAGCTTCTCCGCATGTGGTGCCGGGAGCCGCTGTGGTTGGCTGGCGGCTCTTCCCCGGACTGGACGCGTCCCTGCCGGGCTGGCTGAAGGCCGTGCCCGGGACGGACGCGGCTTCCTTCCACCGGTGCTGTCGTCAGAGCAGAATCGGGCCCTCTGCCTCAGGGGTGCCGAGAGAGACCCCCTGGGGCCGGGGGTGGTCAGCTCCCAGCGCAGGGGAGGTCTGGGAACACTGTCTGCTGTGACGGCCGCGGCCTCGCCTCCCCTGTGAAGTGCGATTTCCCCACAGTCTCGGGGCAGGCTGAGAGGGCTCGTGCCGTCTGCTCGCTGGTGTCTCTGGGCTCATGTGACATCTGTCCGTCCGCACGGATGACGCAGAGGCCTGCTAGGGTGTGACCCCGACCTCAGCACGGGGCTGGGTCTCCCTCCCAGGCCCCTGGGCAGCCCTCCCTGCTCTGCCCTGGGCCCCTGGAGGCAGGGGCAGGACTCCCCTGAGCGAGGCGCCCGTCCTGAGCTTTCCCAGCTGAGGTCTCCCTGCTGCTCGCCCGCCCTGAGCCGACCCGACTCCTGTAAACCCGGAATGCACAGAAGATGGTAGGGGCGACGCTTCCCGTGATGAGACGGCCGTGCGCCTTGCAGACTGGCCTGTGGGACTTGTCTGCATGGTTCTCCAGGGCAGACCTGAGCTCACAGAACCAGGAGGCCGGGAGTGAGAAGGGCCCCAGACCGCAAAGTGTGAAGATGGCCCAGGAAAGAAGCCCCACAGTGATCTCGCCCATGAATAGTAGATCAATAATCCTCAGTAAGTCACAGGCAAACTCAATTCCACAGAATATTAGGCAGAGACTCTGCCATGATTATGTAGGACTTATCGAAAGAATTCAAAGATGGCTTAATAGTGGAGAGGGCCATTAATGTGACACATGGTGTGGGCAGGGAAGTCACGATGCCACGGCAATAAATGACAAAAGCCTGTGGTAAAATCCAGCGCCAGTGTTTTAAAGTAACGGCTAGAGACAGCCAGAGAGAGACTTTCTCATCACGGAAGCGTCGGCGTCTCAGTTCAGCAGCCAGCGTCACTCTAGGTGATTGAGAGTCTTGATTCCAACTCAGAAACTTATTAAAAAGTACCCAGCAGTGCGCCCTTTATCATTGTCCAGATATTCTGGACGTAGCAATAAGACACGAAACAGAATTAAATGGGATATGAGAAAGAACTGAAATTATTTGCAGACAACGTGATTTGAGAGCTTAGAAACCCAAGAGAACCAAGTGAAAAAATAATGTGAGAACTCGGTGGAGGTGCTGGGCTGAGCAGGACGCGGACGCGCACGGACCAATAATTCTCCTCCATACCAGCCCTCTGGTTGGATAACAGAATGAAGTAAACAGTCCCCAGTCACAGTGGCAACAAAGCCACCCTCCACGAATTCCTAGGAGCACGTTTACGAGAGGAAAGGAGGGTGGTCATGAAGAGCTCTGTACAGCGTTCCTGAGAGGCCGGGGGAAACAGCAGCAGCGACCTGGAGGCTCTGCCAGAGTTAACGCATGGGTGCCGTGCAGCCCCGCCCGCACCTTGGTGGTGGTTCAGAAGGGCGGGATGAGATGGTTCTACCAGGTTCACCTCGAAGAATGTGCACAGGATTCTGCCCTGCATGTGGAAGCTCCTGACGGACAGTGAGTGATTTTTTGCCACAGCCTGGCTGACACGAGCCGTGTTCGTGGCCTCTGCCGTAGAGCAGGGCCTCGCTTACACATGTGTGTGCATTTGTATCTTCCTTTCCGTCGTGGTCTGTCACAGGGCGTGGACTCGTCCCTGTGCTGCACAGGAGCACCTTGCGTTTGTCTGTCCTGTGTATCAGGTCCCCGGCCCAGGGCTGCCCGTTAGGAACACGCCACACAGCAGGGGCTGAGCACACGAGCCTGTGAAGCTTCCTCTGCTGCTTGCGTTGCCGCCGGAACCATCGCCACCACCCCTGCCCCGTCCGTGGAAGACTGTCCCCCACGAAACCGGTCGCCGTGCCACAAAGGTCGTGGACCGCGGCGCTCTGGGTGTAGCTCGCATCCGCTCACCCCAGGCCCCTACTGTGCCTCCCCGCCCCGCCCGCCTCGGCACCACAATCCCCTGCATGCTGTGCATCTGTTCCTGCGTGTGTTCACTTGCGTCGTGTCTCGAGTCCACAGGTGGGAGCTGTCGCACGGCGTCTGTCCTTCCGGCAGGGCAGCCTCTAGGTCCGACCGTGACGCTGCATGGGGCGCGTCTCCTGCTTCCCGTGGTGGCCGTGCGCCCCATCTCTGTCCACGCCTCTTGGACGGCTGTCCAGCTGGCTCCACGTCTCTCCGGTTGTAACAGTGCTGCAGGGAACCGAGGTGCACGCCCGGGAGCGGGGCTGCCTGCTGGTTCTGGGTTTAGTCTCCTGAAGAGCCTCCAGACTGCTCTCCATGGCGACTGCTCCCCGTCCACACTCTCACCCACCGCGCAGGCGGGGCCCCTTCCCCCCCGCCTGTCAATCGTGGACTTTGACGATGGCCGTTCTGACCAGCGGAGAAAGTGATTTAAACGGGGGAGGGGTGGGGTGGGGTGTGTGTGTGATCCAGAACAGAAGAGTCCCCAGAGGCCACCGCAAAGGGTGAGCCTGGGACAGCTCACTTCCTAAGAGGGGCCCCACGAGGACGCATCCCAGGGGACCGAGCAGCGTGTCCTCTGGTGGTGGGGGCTGCCACGGGCTCAGGGCATGTCCTGCTCTGCGTCGTGCAGAGGGACCCGGCCCAGCCGGCCACGGGCTTTCTGCCTGGGATCTGACGGGTGGGGTCATGGTGGGGAAGCCCCAGCAGCTTTGGGGATTACCCAGGGGAGACCCCGGCCCCAGCCTGACACTTGGCTGGGGAGGGAGCATCTTGGAGATGTGTGAGAAATGCGAGTTGGCCACCGCCTTGTAGGTCACAGGAAGGGTGCGGAGGGTGGGGCAGGGGGCCAGGCTTTAGTGGCCACCCCCCGGGCTGGGGGCAGAGTCCTGACGACCCCACTGTGCCTGCAGTGGGGTGGGCTGGGTGAGGTCTGACCCTCCTCTGTGCCCGACGCGTCTGTTCTGCTGGAGGCAAGTTGCAGGGACGGATGCAGATGTAGGGATGCTCAGACGGGCGGGTGTCTGGTCTCAGGAGGGTCTGCGGTCCCTACGGGCGGAGCTGCCCAAGCGAGAGCCGTGCTGTGTGTCTCTGGTGATGCACGCACGTGAACACGAGTGTGTCTGGGGTGACACACGAGCATGTGCCTTGGCCCAGGCCCGGCTGTGGGCGGCGCCCCCCCGGAAGCTGCAGCCGCAGGTGTGATGAGACCAGGCAGCTTCCAGGTTTGGTTTCTAAGCTCAGACCCGGCGGGGCTGGTGGACCCTCAGAGCGCCGGGGCTGACACGTCTGGGGGCTTTCTTGGCGTGTACAGGGCAGCTGATGGCGGGGAGCCTCCTGGAAGGACACAGCCTCTTGGGGACTCGATGGCGCAGGTCGCAGGCGCAGGGACACACGTACTCAGATGCCCGGCCGCCTGTTCCCCGGGAGCAGCCTGGGTCACCGGGTGGCGTGAGCAGCTCCCGATTCCCTCATGGGCACCCCCCGCTGCCGAGAGCACCGTGGGGGCCTGGCCCTGGCCCGTGTCTGCGCGTGGTGGCCACCGAGGCCAGCCTGAGCTCTGCACACATGTCCTGACTGCGACGCTGCACGTACTCCTTAGACCGACTTTGCCCGGTGTTTATTTCCCATACTAATTTAGCATTTGAGGGCTAACTGTTCATTTATAACCTCTGCTCCAAAACTGTGCTCCAAATCTTTAATACCATTAACCGTGGCCAGCAAGTATGCTCTGATGAACAATCGCAGCCCGGCAAGGTGAGGCAGGACCCGCGTGTGCAGAATGCGACCGCGTGAACGGGGAGCGCAGGGGGCCCTGGCCCCTCCCCACGGCCTGAGTGCCATCCCTGCCCCCTGCCAGGCCAGGCTCAGAGGTCAGGGCATTGGAAGGGCCCCTGGTTCAGGGTCCACCAGCAGGAGCAGAAGAGACGATCTCAGCGTCCAGGCTTGGACTGACCAGCCCTCAGAACGAGAGATTCGGGTCCGACCGAAGACAGCTTCCTGGTGCCAGGGCCCTGGGGCTGTGAGGGGAACAGGGCCCGGCAGACACCCCCACCCCTCCCCTGGTGTCGGGGATGCGCGTCCATAGCACAGGCCACGCCCATGTTCCTGGAGAGGGTCTCAAGTCAGCCCCCTCCCCGGAGGCCAGCCAGCTACCCTCACCTATGTCCTGCCAGCGCCGAGCAGGAAACCATTGCAAAGTGATTTCTCCCTCCAACGATGCCGCACATCATGTTTTTTAATTTAAAAAGATGCCCGGTGGAAGCGTAACAGACCATGAGATGTTCGGGTCCCTAATTAACTCCAGAGCAGCTTGAGCGAGGGCCTGGGGGGTGCTGGAGTGGGCGAGGGGGAGTGGGCAGGACTCCAGCACCCCCACCTCCTGCTGCTCAGGCGCCTCCCCCCACCCCGTCCCCCGGGGACTCTTAACACAGCGGCGGGTGTGAGCTAAGCTCCCGCCCTTGCTCTGGGAGGTCTGACCCCGTGCCACCGCCTTTCCTGCCCTGAGCCCACTTCCCCTCTATCCAGTTGTATAACGCTGACACCTGCCTCCCCGGAGATGGGAGAAGCGGGCTGGTATACAGTAGGCACTCGATATGTGCAGGATCCTAAGGAAGTAGGAGGGCACGCCAGGCGGGTCAGGCACCCAGCGCCTCTGCGCCTGGCCCTCGCCGGCTCCATCCCTGAGGATGGAAGGCAGGGGTGATCCCTCCCCCTCATGCCTCCCAGAGGACGAGGCCGCCACCAGCCAAGGTCTGGGGCTCACCAGCCCCAACCCCGTGGCCAGGTCTGAGGCTCCAGCCCTGCTATGTCAGCGCTGCCAAGCTACCCGCTGTGGTAGCCCATGGCAGCCTCCATGGGGACTCAGGGAGGCAGGGGGCGGACGAGGGCAGGCTCTGGGTGGGTGCTGAGCTGAGACCGCCCCCTGTGGGCACACGGGGGGACCGGCCCGCTGGAGTGCTTCCCAGGGTTCCTCCCTGTCCGCAAGGCGGGCAGCTGCAGAGGAGACCAGGGCGTACAGAGCACCCTGCGTGGGGAGCCTCCGGTCACGTTGGCCTCCCTGTTACGTTTGACTGAGGAGGTAGCAGGCTCAGAGAGGTTGGGTGAGCAGCCCGTAGTCACAGAGCCGGAGCACGGCATGGCCGGTGCGCCCGTCCCGGCCTGGGAACCTGCGGTCCCAGCTGGCTCCGCGCTTTCTTGTGGGCAGGCCACGTGGCTGGTCCAGGTCACACCATCTGCCTTGTGGCCCCCACTGCCCTTAGGTGCCCCCCACGACTCACAGACTCTGTGGCAGCGCCAGGCTGCAGAGCCTGGCAAATGTTAGCTGTTAATGTGATCTGTTGGCAGAACTGGGCATGGCAGGAGGTGGTGGGTACATGACTCCCTGCGCCTCGCCCTCAGCCCGCGCGGCCCTCTGGAGGCGCCGAGTCCCCCCTTCTCGGTCGGCGGGCTCCTCAGCCAGCCTGGCCCTCATCCGCGCCCTGTGGCTTATAAACAGGTGCTTCTGTCCCCGCACGGCGCCTGTGATTATGCAAATCCAGTCGTAAGAAGTTTAAAAGCCTGGAACCACCGTATTTCTTCACTTCATTAGCAGCAACCCAGGCTAGCACTGACGTGATGGAGCGAATGTGACGCGGGGCTCACGCTCACCATCCCCGTTGGGCCCCTCCTCGGGGACAGGGCTGGCGTCGAGACGGCAGCTGAGGGGGCTTTGGGGGGCCCGGACGGTGTGATGGCCGTGCCGTCCCCTCACCTGCAGGACCACCGGGTGGCCTGCGGACCCGATGGCTGTGAAAGCACTCGTGCCTGGGGGCTGCGTCTCCCTGGGCACAGGATGGGCACGTCACGCACCCTGGTCTTGCCAGGACTCAGGCCAGGGTGGCCCTTGGGCGTAGGGGCACTTCCCGCTGGCCCCGTGAAACCAAAGCAGCTGGTGCTTGTGAGCTGGGCACTCCTCCCCGTCTCAGATGAGGAAATGGAGCAGGTGTGCCCACCGCTGTCCAGCCTGGCGGCTCCCATGCGTTGGGCACTGCTCGGGGCCTGGGGCGTCATGGCGTGGACTGGACGCTTCCCTCTGGAGTTCACATCCCAGCAGGCAGAGGACCTTTGTCTAGAAAATGAACCAAGAGGACAAGGAGCCGTCAGGAGATGGTGATGGGCAGAGAGGGAGGAGGGTGATGGACAAAAGAGCTTGTTCAGAGGGGAGGCCGCTGGCCTGCGATCCCCCCGCCTGAAGAGGAGGGGTCTCTTCTCATGAGCAGCAGGATGCGCCCTTGGGCGGAACGGCCGTGCGGGGGCAGCTGGAGGGCAGAGGGTGCTGGGCAGGCCCTGGCAGGTCTGTGTGGGGGGCCTGGGTCTTGCTCCCCGTGGGGAAGGATGGTTGTCCTTTGGGGTGTGGATGGCATGGTCCCATGAGGCTCTCCCCATCCCCGGGCTGTTGGCAGGTAGAGTGTGGGTGGGGCAGTGGGCTTCATCCCAGCAAGGGAAGGGGCTGACTGGGCCTGGGCAGTACCCAGTGGGTGTGGCGGGAAGCAAGCATCACGGCTGGGAGCCGCATGGGCACTGCTGTCTTGGGCTTGGGCACGTGCGGCCTGGATGGGGGGACTTGAGGACAGAACTTGGTTTCTGTGTGAGGAGTGCGGGGGGCAGGACGCACCCCATCGGGAGTCTGAGCTTGAAGGGGAGCAGCTATGTCTGAGTCTGGGGCCCAGGGCAGTGAGGGCAGCGGGTCAGGCACATGGAGAGAACACTGTGGCTGCTGGGGGTGGACAGACCACCGCGGGGGCAGGCAGAGAGACCACTGCAGGGACACGTGGGGGGACCACCGTGGGGATACGCGGGGACAGTGAGGGGTCAGGGTGGGGAGACCACCGCAGGGGCTGAGACCTGAACGCACAGGAAGGCGCCCCTTGGAGCAGCAGGCAGCCTGGGATGGGGGTGCTGATGCTGCCCAGACAGTCGGGGACGGATGGAACCGCTGACAGCCCTGGGGAGGAAGGCAGGGGAGGGGGTAAGGCCTGAGGCTGTTCAGTCCTGCTGTCTCCCCGAGGAAGGTTCTAGAATTGTGCCCAACGCCGTCACCGCCCAGCTGTGTTGCCAGCGCCCTGCCCCATCCAAGAGCGGGTCATCTGGCCGGGCAGCGCATGTGTGGCCCATCCCACCGGCGTGGTCTGCGGGCACTGTGGGTGGCCGGGGGCCCACGTCAGGTGCGGTGGGGCGGGGACGCAGGGACCCCGGAGAGGGCGAGGGGGCGAGCAGGCGGGAGGACAGCTTGGGGTTGGTAAGGGGGTATGTGGATGAACAAGGGGGACTGGGAGCCCGAGGGGCGGTGGGGGCGGCTTGGGGGAACTCTCTGAACCTTCCTAGGTCGTCGGCCAGCTGTTCCCCGAGGTCCCCAGTCCTTGGGGTTGGGGTCCTGGCCCGCCCTGCAGCCTGGGGTTCAGGGTGATGCTGCACACGGTGCCCGAGGGGCCCCCCGGGGATGAGGCACCTGCTGTCCGGCCTCTCATGGGCGACCTTGACCGCAGCCCTCTCCCCCGTCACCTCCACCCACCCCCCGCTGCCCCGAGGTGAGGTGTGCAGCCCTCGGGGGCCCTCGGAGGCCATGGTCATGGGGGCAGAGGCAGCTCTTGCACACCGCAGGGGGACCTCTGTGACACCCACACTGTCATCGAGGTGTCATCTCCCCAGCCTGGCTCCTGCTCAGCCCAGGCTCTGGGGGCAGGGGAGCTCACGGGCTGAGGGCGGGCTGACCCAGTGGAGCCCGTTGGGCCGGACCAGTCGGTGGGCAGGACCCAGCCACGCCTCCTTGTCTCACAGGCCTCAGGGAGGGGATGCCCGCGGGGTGAGGCTGGTCCCTAGAAGCACCTCCAGGCGCCAAACGAGCACAGTCCCTAGATTCACACCCAGGTGGGAGGCGGGGTGCCCTGCCTGGCTGGATACCAGCTGCCGGCACGCCCTTGGGTGCTGGGGCGAGGCTGCATCCACCTCCAGGTACACAGGCCCATGCACACACAGGTCCCAGCGTGTGTGTGCGTGCACACACACAGCCACCGCACACCTAGGTGTGCCAGGTGTGGGGGCGGCAAAGGCTGGGCAGCCCATCACCCCACGCGCTGAGATAAGGGTTCTTTAGGCCTGTAATCCTCCTTAACTTGACTTTGGGTTATTTTGAGCAAGAGATTAAAAGTGATTATGACCAGGCTGCGCCTCCTAGCTGGGCTCCGCACACGCCTGGTGCTCCCATCCACCTGCTGCCCGATGGCTTGCAGCCCAGGGCACAGGCCCAGCTGCTTGCCCACTCTGGGCAGTAGAGCGACCCCAGTCTCAGCACCGGGACGATGGGGCAGGTGTGTGTGTGTGGGGGGGTGCCGGGTGGCGGCGATCACCCCAGGATGCCCCAGGGGGTGCAGATTTCATGTCAGGAGACGACCACATGGGGACCCCCGGGGTGCTCCCCAAGGGGAGGGGTCCGAGCGAGCCCCAGGCCTACCCTCTCCGCTTCTGGTCCGGCCCAGAGAGGGCCCGAGCTTTCCTGGCGGTCGCACGGCAGCACTGGGCCAAGCCAGGACCTTCTCCCACCCACCCCTGCTGACCCTTCCCCTTGCTTTAAATCAGAAAGGCTCATCCTCAGGAGCGAGGTCAGAACTGTTCTTGATGAAGTTTCTGAAGAGAGAGAAATCCATTGCACATCATTATTTTTTTCTCCTAATTTAAACCGCCTCAGTGCAGACTAGTTGCAAACGTCAATATCTGTGAAATACAGTCAGCTGGCTGCCTGCCAGGCCACAGAGCGGTTACAGAGGCCGCTGTAAATCCAAACAGTAACAAGCAAACACACCCCCATCCTTCCGTCCTGCGGGAGAAATACGAGGGGCAGAGGGGAGAGTCCTGCAGACGGCCGTGGGGTCCTGGGGAGCAGGACCCACCCAGCGGCCATCTGGCCACATCTCCGCGCACACGCGGGCTCCGTGGGGCGGGGATTGAGTGTGTGATCGGGGGTCCCTGCTCTAGAGAAGCTCAGGGTTTGGGGGGAGCAGACAGCAAGGTGCTCGTTCACAGCCAAGACCCAGGGCTGGGTGGGGTCGGGGGGAGGAGTCAGGGCCACAGCAGTGTCCTCAGCTGAGCCGGGGGCACCATCCTCCCAGTCCTTACTGCCGGGACCCAACTCGGTGGTGACAGCCTCAGGGTCCGCAGCTCGTTGGAGGAAGCAGACCCGGAGTGCAGCGTCCTCACCTCCCTTGAGAGGAGCTCAGGAGGGCTTCCCTCCACCCCAGCTCAGGCCCCAGGGTGGGGCTCAGAGCTGCCCCACCTAAGGTGCATAGCGGGGCACCTGTCACCCCCATCACCCCTGGCTGAGTGACGGCAGCCTTGACCCTGGCGTGCCCACCTATCTGGCTCGGCGCTGGGTTCCCATGAGTCAAGGCGGCGGTGGACGCCTGCCTCCGGTCAGAGAACTGCCCGCTGAGCCTCCCAGCTCCCCTTCCTCATCAGTGACACCCCGGACGTGCCTCCACATCCCACGGGCTTGGTGCAGGCCTGCACCGGACCTGTGCACATCGGGAGGCCTGCTGACCCATCTCCCCTTTCGTCTCCCGCAGGATCGGCTGGACCGATGGGGAAGCAGGCCGAGGCCCCGGCCGGACACGGGCGGACGGAGTGAGGCCGCCAGCCGTGAGGGAGGCGCTCCCCTCGCAGCACGTGGGCCGCGTGGCCATGTGCCTGGGACGGTCCTGAGCAGACGGGCGTCCTCCCCTCCCGCGCACCCCACCGCCCAGGCCCCCACCCCGCGCCCTGGGCAGGCTGAGCGGGCAGCCCCCGCAGGCGGGTCCCAATGGCTGGGTGCGGGTGGGAGGCGCCGTGGGTGTGGGTGTGTGTGGCGGCCGCCCTGCTGCACGCGGGCGGGCTGGTGCGCGGAGACTGCTGGCTCATCGAGGGTGACAAGGGCTTCGTGTGGCTGGCCATCTGCAGCCAGAACCAGCCGCCCTACGAGGCCATCCCGCAGCAGATCAACAGTACCATCGTGGACCTGCGGCTCAACGAGAACCGCATCCGCAGCGTGCAGTACGCGGCGCTGAGCCGCTTCGGCAACCTCACGTACCTGAACCTCACCAAGAACGAGATCGGCTACATCGAGGACGGCGCCTTCTCGGGCCAGTTCAACCTGCAGGTACTGCAGCTCGGCTACAACCGGCTGCGCAACCTGACGGAGGGCGTGCTGCGCGGCCTGGGCAAGCTCGAGTACCTGTACCTGCAGGCCAACCTTATTGAGGCGGTGGCGCCCGGCGCCTTCTGGGAGTGCCCCAACATCGTCAACGTGGACCTGTCCATGAACCGCATCCAGCGTCTGCACAGCGCCACCTTCGCGGGCCTGGCGCGGCTCTCGGTGTGTGAACTCTACAGCAACCCCTTCTACTGCTCCTGCGAGCTGCTGGGCTTCCTGCGCTGGCTGGCGGCCTTCGCCAACGCTACGCAGGCCCACGACCGCGTGCAGTGCGAGTCCCCGCCGCTCTACTCCGGCTACTTCCTGCTGGGCCAGGGCCGCCACGGCCAGCGCAGCATCCTGGGCAAGCTGCAGTCTGTGTGCACTGACGGCCCGTATGCGGCGGAGACCCGCCCGGCGCCCGGCCGCCCCCCGCCCGGCCGCTCGCCGCCGCCGCCCCCCGTGCCGCCCGCGGAGCCCAGCGAGGCCCCCTGCGCTGAGGACGAGTGCTTCTCCGGCGACGGCACCACGCCGCTGGTGGCGCTGCCCACGCTGGCCCCGCAGGCCGAGGCCCGCCCGCTCATCAAGGTCAAGCAGCTGACGCAGAACTCGGCCACCATCACGGTGCAGCTGCCCAGCCCCTTCACCCGCATGTACACGCTGGAGCACTTCAACAACAGCAAGTCGTCCACCGTGTCCAGGCTGACCCGGGCCCAGGAGGAGATCCGCCTGACCAACCTGTACGCGCTCACCAACTACACCTATTGTGTGGTGTCCAGCAGCTCGGGCCTGCACCACAACCACACCTGCCTCACCATCTGCCTGCCGCAGCCGCCTAGCCCGCCGGGCCCCGTGCCCAGCCCCTCCACGGCCACCCACTACATCATGACCGTCCTGGGCTGCCTCTTCGGCATGGTGGTGGTGCTGGGCGCCGTCTACTACTGCCTGCGGCGGCGGCGGCGGCGGGAGGGCAAGCAGAAGCAGGCGGCGGCAGCGGCCGGCAGCCTCAAGAAGACCATCATCGAGCTCAAGTACGGGCCTGAGCTGGAGGCGCCAGGCCTGGCCCCGCTGTCCCAGGGCCCGCTGCTGGGCCCCGAGGCGGTGACCCGCATCCCATACCTGCCCGCCGCCCCCGGGGAGGTGGAGCAGTACCAGCTGGCGGAGGGCAGCGGGACACCCAAGGGCAGCAAGGGCGGCTACATGGAGGTGCGTGCGGCAGAGCAGGCAGAACGCAGGGAGGGGGAGCAGGGCCGGCCGGGCCCCGACAGCCAGAGCTCGGTGGCTGAGATCTCCACCATCGCCAAGGAGGTGGACAAGGTCAACCAGATCATCAACAACTGCATCGACGCCCTCAAGGCCGAGGCCACCTCCTTCCAGGGCGGCAAGCCGGGCGCCGTGTCCACGGCCGAGCCGCTGGCCGGCAAGCGCGGCTTCCTGGCGCCCGCCTACCAGGACGCCTGCGGCCTGCAGCGGCACCACAGCCTGGAGGCCGCCCCCGGGGCCCCGCGGGCCAGCTCCTCGTCCAGCGGCTCCGCCCGCAGCCCGCGGCCCTACCGCGCCGAGCCCCCTGCGCTGCACGAGGCCAAGTACATCGAGAAGGGCTCGCCCGCGGCGGAGGCCATCCTCACGGTGACGCCCGCGGCAGCCGTGCTGCGGCCCGAGCCCGAGAAGGGCCGGCAGTACGGGGAGCACCGGCACTCGTACCCCGGGCCCCACCCTGTGGAGCCCCCCGCGCCGCCCGCGCCCCCCGAGAGCCTGGGCGGCCGCAAGGCCTCCATCCTGGAGCCGCTGACGCGGCCGCGCCCCCGCGACCTGGCCTACGCGCCGCTCTCGCCGCAGTACCGCCACCTGAGCTACGCCTCCAGCCCCGAGTACGCCTGCCGCGCCTCCCGCAGCCTCTGGGCCCGCTTCAGACTGAGCCGCCCGCGGCACCGGGACGCCGGGGAGTGCGTGGCGGCCGGCCACGCGCTGCGCCGGAAGGTGCAGTTCGCCAAGGACGAGGACCTGCACGACATCCTGGACTACTGGAAGGGCGTGTCTGCGCAGCACAAGTCCTGAGCGGGCCGCGCGCGGCCAGAGGACACTGCAGCTAACCCAGAGACTCACGGCGCACGCGCACACACGCACAGAGACTCACGGTGCACACGCGTGCGCGTGCACACACACACATACACACCCCCCCCCCCCCCACAACTGCTGAAGCCCTGGGCTTTGCGGGCAAAGTGGGGAGGGGGCACCGGCAGGCCGAACGGGAGGGGCGCGTGGCTGAGCGTGTGCACCTGCCGAGACGTTCTCGCTGGTGTGAGGGGCCCGTCCACACACACGCGTGCACACACACACACACACACACAAGGGACTTCCGAAAACTGTGTCTTAGGGATGGGGGGCGGGGGAGGGGATTTTTTTCATTATCTTTTGATTCTTCTCTGCCTTCTCTTCTTTTTTTTTTTTAAAGTTCTCTTTAAAAGACGTAAAACGCTCTATGTGGGGGGTGTGGCCACCTGGTCCCCGCACGACTCCTCTGTCCGTGGCTTTCTGTGGATTCTGTTTAGTCCGTCTCTTCGTCGCCGCCACCAGAGAGGGCCAGAGCGAACGCAGGCGGCCAGGTGGTCTCCGGGAGGGTCCCGGAGCTCCCGGGACCTTGGGGGCAGGGAGGGCTGTGCCTGCAGACGGCCAGGGGTGGCGGGGGCCGGGAGTGTGCCTTCCAGCCCTGCCCCCACTATACACTGTCGTCCTATTGTATAGAGAAATATTTCTATATTTGCAATGTTTGCTGTAAAATGAGAAAGGAAAAAAAAAAAGACTATGTCTACTAAAAAAAAATAATTCTGCAAAAGAAAAAAACCCCAATGCTTGTTTGCAGTGGTTTTTCCTCTGGGACTTGGGGCAAGATGTGTGGTGTGAGTGACCTTGGGTTTGGGGCAGGTTGAGGCCCTTGGGAGACGGGGAAGCCAACCCTGGGCTGGGGAGTGGCTTTGAGAGGCGGTGTGGATGGGGCAGAAAGGGTTGAGGGAGCTGGACACAGGGTGGGTAGGTATGTACCTCACCCTGCATGTGGCTGGCAGGGTTCAGTGGGAGTAGGGTGAGCTGGGGAGGGCTGGGGCCCCTCCAACCGCTGGAGACCCAGCTGCAGGGCGTGAGCCCTGAGATCCAGATACCACAGGCCCCTGGGGCCCCCAAGCTGGCCCCTTGGCCCTGCAGTCCTGCCTCAGCCCTCCAGCCATGGCCCCAAATCTGGTGGGAGAGGTGTGAGTGCATTTATGAACACCAGACTCTTCAAAGTCTCTGCAGAAGCCTGGACCCCAACCTCCAGCTGGCACCAGGTCCATCGAGGTAGTTGGCTCCAGGGTTGCCTGCTGCCAAGGTCACAGGTGCCTCCAGCAGAGCAAGGCTTGGAGCACAAGACGCCGTCTGGGAGCCACGTGTACAGCTGGCCACGTGGGGGGCCCTGTGCCCACCCCCCCATCCTCGGTCCATGTTGGGGGTGGAGCCCCCAGGGACAGCTGACCCCTCTGCGGGGTGCTGACCCTTCCGGCCTCCTTTCCCTGCAGGGGTCGGGGCCTGGCCCTCTTCCTGGGCCTGCCCTGCCCCCGCGTCCAGGGCGGACCCACTCACTCTTTCTGACACAGACGCCTGAGCACCGAGGCGGTGGGAGCCTTGGAGACGCCAGGCAAGGAGCGGGGGCGGGGAGCAGTCTTGGTCGGCCACACTGCTTGCACACCCCCGGGACAGGACACTCACTCCCCTCCTCCGTGTCTCCCTCGGGGCACCTTGCAGACCCTGCAGCAGTCCGTGGCTCGCTCAGGGCCCAGCGCTGGGACAGGGCTTGTCTGTCCATCCTGGCCTCTGCACCCAGGTGACCCCACGAGGTCCTGCCCATGGGGCCTCCTCACGGCCCCCTCGGCAAGCCCCTCCGACTGAGCCCCCTCTGAGGACGCCGCCCCACCCTGCTTGACCAGATGGGCCCCGGGCTCCCTGGCTCTGGGCAGCTCCTCGCCCTGTCATGGTGTCCAGGAGGACAGCTCAAGGAACCCAGAGACGTGAGTGGGCTGGAGACCACGAGGCTGTGCCCAGAGTGGCCGGGGCAGGGAGGGGGGTAGGGATGGGGGCCGGCCCCCGGCTGGCAGGGCTGGGGGCCTTGTCCAAGGTCACACAGTGAGGGGTGCCCGTCCTGGTCAGAGGCAGGGCTAGGCATCTCCCTGCTGCCGCTGCAGAGAGAACGCTGGCTGTTTACAGGGCATCAGACAACAGCGGCCACAGCAGAGGTGCCTGCCCTGGGGAGAGGGCAGCTGGCCGGATGGGTCAGGCCGGGAGGACACGTCGGCCCCGGGAGCACCCCCTGAGCAGGAATCCCTGGGGAGGGGCGAGCACCTGGAGAGATGCGGGAGTGGGGGGTGCACCCCGAGTGGACACCTGTCAGAGCACAGGCCCTCCCGGGAATGCTGCAGGCTGACAGATGCGGCTCCAGCTGTCCGACCCTGGCCCAGTCCCAGAGCACAGCCAGACGTCACTGCGGCCCTGCTCGAAGGCAGGCACACACGATACACGCACTTACTGAGCGCCGCCTGTGTGCGCCCTGCTGGAGCCCAGCAGGGGACCTGACCTTCTTCCCCACTGCCCCTCCAGAGGGGCTCACTTAAAGCTGGCAGGTGACCCAGCTCTGGGTGGCAAGGGTCCGGGCGGCCCAGAGGAGGGTGAATACTTCTGCCTGGGAAGAGTCTGGAAGGGTTTCTGGAAGAGCAGGTGTCTGGTCTGGAAAGGGGCCGCCATGGTGGGGAAGGAAGGTGGAGGCCTCAGGCTGGACAGAGGCCAGCAGCCTGCAGGCTTGGGGTGCAGAGAGAGCAGCCGCCTGAGGGGTCCTGTCCAGGTCTGGCGCTGGCGCCGGCTGCCCCCAGGGCGGCTCCTGTCGGTCTGAGAGACGGGGTCATGCTGCTTGTGACCAGAGACCCCAGAAAGCCCCGTGCTCCCGGCGTGTCGGGGGGCTGCCCCTCCTCACCGCACTCGGCCCCCAGAGCTTAGACGCAG
This sequence comes from Bos taurus, assembly GCF_002263795.3. Lineage (NCBI taxonomy): Eukaryota > Metazoa > Chordata > Mammalia > Artiodactyla > Bovidae > Bos > Bos taurus. The sequence continues at coordinate 41,259,569 of NC_037352.1, read as the reverse complement.
AGGTTACGTCCGTCACCGGCCGGCCCAACCAAGCCATGTAACCAGCCACCAGCACACTCGCAGTTGCTCATGCAACGGGCTGATCTGGGTCAGCCTGGCCCCGTGACTGGGGAGGCTGGTGGGGACGGTGGGGAGTTCTAGGGGGACTGAGCTCTGCTCCGCACAACGCTCATCCTCCACAAGCTAGCCCTGGTGACAGCCAAGACGGCACGCCTCCGGCGCTCAGAGTGAGTCACGTGGCCGGACTCAGAGTCAGTGCACACAGGCCAGCCCATCCACAGGGGCGGAGGGCCGGGAGAACTAGAACCGTCTGAGAACGGGCCGAACGCAGGGCCAAGCCCAGCGTGCCCTCCCTCCAGGGCTCATAGCACAGCGAGCAGAAAGCCCAAGACCGTGGTCCTGGCTCATCGTGTGCAGTTACAGAGCGCCGACTGTACCAGACATCCTGGAGACACAGACAAACCTGTCCCCCGACCAACGACCAGTCACCGTCCCAACAGGGAGGGCTGGTGTCCCAGCAGAGCAGTGCAAGCGGGCCTGCCTGAGAGGACTGCGGCCACAGCGCGTGGAGGGCCCGGGGACAGCCACAGCCACCTGGCCCAGAGCTCGGCCGTGGCGCCTGGGGAGAAGCTGGCGGAGAGGCTGTGCAAAGGAGCCGTGAGGGCCCTGGAGGGGGGCGTGCAGTGGGGCACCGCCAGCCCAAGGACCCCACAGATAGCCCCACCCGATGTCCCCGCTCCCATCTCCTAGGGGCTGAATGGCTAGGGAAGCAGGAGGCAGAGCCCGGCGTGTCAGGATGTGGGAGGAGGGCGGGAAGCGGCCGAGAAGACGGGAAGGGGCCGCGGGCAGACGCGGGCACTGACCGGGCACGGGGCCCGGACATCCCTCGAGGAGAGCAGCAGGCCCTCCGGGAGGCTGGTCTCCAGACCCTGATGGACAAACGGGTCAGCCTGCTGGACAGGGGTGGGAACAGGGCAGGGTCTGCCTCCCAGAGGGACCCTCAGGGACCAAGGCCGCTCCCCACGCCCGAGGGGCAGGAAGGTGCCCTGGAGGCCTGGGGTGGGGCTGGGCGCCGGGGCGCGGGCTGGCCGGACTCAGGGCCTGCTTTGCAAGCATAAAGGAATTAAGAGTTAGGCTCTGGGTCATGGGGGCATGGAGGGAATTTTGTAGAATAATAACTTGTATTGATTTTCGCCTTACCTCAAAGCAACCCTTTTATTACAGAAGCTTTAGAAAACAGCTAAACATAGAGAAGAAAACACGAATCACTGCCTGCGCCACCACGAGGTAACCGCGGAATCCATCTGCCCGGCCCCTCTCCGGACGCGCCCCTCCCCGCGCCGCGCAGCAAGCTGACTGCGTGGAGGGTGCGGAGAGATGGGAGAGCGGACAGGATGTTGGCGAGATCCGGGCGGAGGAATGGCCAGAATACGTTTGAGTAAGAAGGGCTGAGGTTCACCGGCCAGAGAGGCCATCATTACAAAGTCTACCAATGTCAGGGGCTTCGTGGGTGGCTCAGTGGTGAAGAACTTGCCTGCCAGCGGGGAGACACAGGTCCCATCTCTGCTCCCAGAAGATCCCACAGGCCCTGGGGCAACGAAGCCCGTGGGCCACAAGCACTGAAGGCCACGTGCCCCAGACCCCGCTCCCTGCAACTGGACAAGCCCTGCAGTGCGAAGGCCGCACAGCGTCCCTGGAGAGTGGACCCCGCGCCCTGCAACTGGACAAGCCCTGCAGTGCGAAGGCCGCACAGCGTCCCTGGAGAGTGGACCCCGCGCCCTGCAACTGGACAAGCCCTGCGGTGCGAAGGCCGCACAGCGTCCCTGGAGAGTGGACCCCGCTCCCTGCAACTGGACAAGCCCTGCAGTGTGAAGGCCGCACAGCGTCCCTGGAGAGTGGACCCCGCTCCCTGCAACGGGAGAAAAGCCGGCGGGCAGGAACGCAGACTCAGCACAGCCAAAAACAAGTCCACGAACGACAAACGCTGGAGAGGGTGTGGGGGAAGGAGCCCTCTCCCACTGCTGGTGGGGAGTAAGCTGGTGCAGCCGCTGTGCAGAACAGAATGGAGGGCCCTCAGAAAACTACAAACAGACGGCCAGCAGTCCCACTCCCGGGCACAGATCCAGACAGAACTGTAATCCGAAAAGATACATCCGTGCACTCCTGTGCTCACTCCTGCTCAGAGCAGCAGGATTTACAACAACCAAGACGCGGAAACCCCTAAATGTCCACTCACAGATGAGTGGACACAGAGGATGTGGTGCCTGCATGCACGAGAGTACTACTCAGCCGTAAAAAGCAGTGAGAATGCCATTTTCTAGCAACATGCGTGGACTCAGACTGTCACACTAAGCCCGTCAGAGAGGGAGACAAACGCCGTATGATGTCACGTATACGTAACCTGAAATACAACACAGGTGAACTTAACCTATGAAACAAACAGACTCAGAGAGAGCAGGCTGCCAAGGGGGAGGGGAGCGGGGGAGGGTGGAGGGGAGTGGGGGAGTGGGGGAGGGGAGCGGGGAGGGGAGTGGGCAAGTGGGGGAGGCTGGGGTGAGTGGATGCAAACCATCCCGTATAGAATGCATGAACGAGGCCCTGCTGTAGGGCACAGGAACTGTACTCAATATCCCATGACAAACCATAATAGAAAACATATGGAAAAGAATATATGTGTAACTGGGTCACTTTTCTGTATAGGAGAGACTAACCACACTGTAAAACAACGATACTTCAATAAAAGATTTATGGAAAGGACGGATGAGGTTTATTGCCTGATGGAAAGCATGGTCTGGGCTAGCGCCACGGACAGCTTACCACCCGTAAGGGAGAGCAGACCGCACACGGGCTCGAGGCTGGGGCCATCGGGGCCATGAAGGGCCCCCTCTGACCACTGCAGACTCCTCGTCTTTTCTCACTTCACTGCACTGCTTTACTGTCCTACTGCCTGGGAGATTTTTAGGGTTTCTTTTTTTTAATGTCAAACAATTACACAGCCACACAGGAAGTCACAGAAACAGCACAGAGTCACCCGCCCTCACCAGTGGCACCGTTTCATGTACCTGAGCCATGCTCAGCTGCTCAGTCGTGTCCAACTCTTTGTGACCACATGGGCTGCAGCCTGCCAGGCTCTTCTGTCCACGGGGATTCAGAACACTGGAGTGGGTAGCCTTTTCTCTTCTCCAGGGGATCTCCCCAACCCAGGTCTCCCGCATTGCAGGCCAATTCTTCACTGTCTGAGCCATCAGGGAAGCCCAGGAATACTGGAGTGGGTAGCCTATCCCTTCTCCAGTGGATCTTCCCAACCTAGGAATTGAACCGGGGTCTCCTGCACTGCAGGCGGATTCTTTACCAGCTGAGCCACCAGGGAAGCCCCATGGACTGGTGGTGCGGCACCAAACCCAGGAAGGCACTTGTCCATCAGTGTGGTCGTGTTAACACACTACAGAGCTCAGTGTGGAAAGCGAGTTCCACCAATTTCACAAGCACTTGTGTGTGTGAAGTCTCTGCAGATATACCGTGTGTACAGACCTGCGTAACTACCACCCTGATCGAGATATATAGCCAACCCGCCACCACGAAGACCACCCACTGCCGCCCTACATGTTCACCCCCGCCTCCAGGACCACCCTGTCCTTCTGAGAGCATCGTATGAATGAAGTCACCCCCACCTCCAGGACCACCCCGTCCTTCTGAGAGTGTCGTGTGAATGACGTCACGTACTCTGTGACCTCCTGATACCGGCTTTGTTCACTCAGCATAACTTCCTTGAGAACCATCCAAGCTGCTGCTGTACCAGGTGCCTGGCGCTCTGCGTTGCGGCCGTGCTCCACTGTACAGAGGACGGGCCCCGCCTGCCGCTCACCTGCTGGAGCACGTCCGGGTTGTGTCCAGCTTGGGGTTATTACAGATAAAGCTGCTATGAAAATCCTCATACAGGCTTTTCATGCAAACTTAAGTTTTCACTTCTCTGGGATAAATGCTCAGGAGTGCAATTGCTGGACTGGATGGTCAGTATGAGGTTAGGGCCGGAAGGAACCGCTCGGTTGGCTTTCCAGGGCTCGTGCGCCCCTTGGCACTCCCACGGCGGCGGATGCGGCGCAGGCCCTCCACGCCCGTCACCGCTTGCTGTTGCTGCTCTGTCTGAACGCTGGCCGTGGGCGCGGTGTGCACTGGTGCTTCTCCATCTAGTGCTCAGCGTCTTGCCGTGTGCTGACTTGCCGTCGGCCTCTCTTCTCTGAGTCTTCATCTTCCACCCATGCTCTGAACACTCTGTTTTTACCACCAAGTTTTAAGAGCTCTTCACATTTTCTAGATACAAGACCTTTGCCAGACATGTGGTTCACAAACATCAAACCTTTTTTTCCAGTCTGTAGCCAGCGTGACGACTTAAGTAAAATGAAGAAGCAGAAAAACATTCCAAATGAAACAAGATAAAACCTCAGAAAAAGACCTTAATGAAGCAGACAGAAATTATTTACCTAAAAAAGAGTTGAAAATAACAGAGATGCTCACTAAACTCAGGAGAAGAATGGATGAACAAAGTGAAAATTTCAGCGAAGAGAGAGGACATAAAAGAAAATACCAAAGAGAGGTCATAGAACCAAAGCAATGACTAGACTGAAAGAGCAGAGAGGGCCAACGACAGACTAGACAAAGCAGAAGGAAGGGTCGATGAGTGAAGACAGAGCAATGAAAAATGCCCAAAGAGCAGCAAAGAGAGGGAGAAAAAGAATACGGACATCCTGGTGGCCCAGTGGCTGAGACTGCGCTCCCAATGCAGCGGGCTGGGTCCTATCCCTGGTCAGGGAACTACACCCCACAGGCCACAACCAAAAGGTCCTGCCTGCCGCAACTAAGACCCAGAGCAGCCGAGTGAGTAAATACTTTTACGAATAAAATGAGCAAAGACAGCTGAAGGCACTAACGGGAAATACCCAGCAGATAGACACCCGACTCCTGGGGGCCCAGGAGGAAGAGAGAGACGACGAGGCAGGAAACTTACTTGAAGAAACAATGGCTACACACTTAATAACCTGGGGAAACAGAATCCAGATCCAGGAGTCCCAAAGAGCTCCAAATAAGACGAACCCAAAGAGACCCACGCCAAGACACATCACAATTAAAATGTCAAAAGTGAAAGAAGAGAATCCTAAAAACAGCAGGAGGAAACAACTTATGCTGATGATACTCATAAGCCCATAAGCAGAGTTCTTGGAGAAGCTTTGCAGGCCAGCAGGGAATGGCATGGAACATTCAAAGTGCTGAAAGAAAAAATTCTCCAACTAAGAACACTCTACCCGGAGAAGCTGTCGTTCAGAATCGAAGGAGAGAGACAGGAAAAAGCTAAAAAAGATGACGGCTTCTAGACCACTCTTATAAGAAACGTTACAGGGGCACTGTAAGCAGAAACAAAAGGGCGGTGATCAGTAACGAAAACACGGAAGCACAGCTCTTGCTGGTGACACGAGATCTGTGGTAGCGTTCAGAGTAACCCTGCAAAGTCGCAAACAGTGGCTCAGTCCTGCTGACTCTGCGACCCCATAGCCTGCCAGGCTCCTCTGTCCATGAACTTCCCCAGGCAAGAATATTGGAATGAGTAGCCATTCTCTTTGCCAGGGGATCTTCCTGACCCAGGGATCAAACTCATGTCTCCTGCACGGCAGGCAGATTCTTTACCATCTGAGTCACTAGGGAAGCCCCAATACTGTAAAGGTGGTGGGTTAGTCACTTACAAAGCTAGTATGAAGGCTAAAATACGAAAGTCATAAAAAGTTATTAACTACAATTTGTTAAGGGATCAGTTCAGTTCAGCCACTCATTCGTGTCCAACTCTTTGCGACCCCATGGACAGCAGCATGCCAGGCCTCCCTGTCCATCACAAATTCCCAGAGCTTGCTCAAACTCATGTCCAACCAGTTGGTGACGCTATCCAACCGTCTCATCCTCTGTCATCCCCTTCTCCTCTCCTGCCCTCAGTCTTTCCCAGCATCAGGGTCTTTTCCAATGAGTTGGCTCTTTGCATCAGGTGGCCAAAGTATTGGAGTTTCAGCTTCAACATCTGTCCTCCCAATGAACATTAAGGACTAATCTCCTTTAGGATGGACCGGTTGGATCTCCTTGCAGTCCAAGGGACTCTCAAGAGTCTTCTCCAACACCACAGTTCAAAAGCATCAATTCTTTGGTGCTCAGCTTTCTTTATAGTCCAACTCTCACATCCATACATGACTACTGGAAAAACCATAGCTTTGACTAGATGGGACCTTGGTTGGCAAAGTAATGTGTCTGCTTTTTAATATGCTGTCTAGGTTGGTCATAACCTTCCTGCCAAGGAGTAAATGTCTTTTAATTTCATGGCTCCAGTCACCATCTGTAGCAATTTTGGAGCCCAGAAATATAAAGTCTCTCACTGTTTCCATTGTTTCCCCATTTATTTGCCATGAAGTGATGGGACCAGATGCCATGATCTTAGTTTTCTGAATGTTGAGTTTTAAGCCAACTTTTCCACTCTTCTCTTTCACTTTCATCAAGAGGCTCTTTAGTTCTTCACTTTCTGCCATAAGGGTGGTGTCATATGCATATCCAAGGTTATTGATATTGCTATTGTTAAGGGATACACAGGATTAAAGATGTAAACTCTAACATCAAAAATGTAAAGCATGGGACTTACCTGGTGGTCCAGTGACTAAGATTCCACACTCCCGATGCAGGGGCCTGGGTTCCATCCCTGATCAGGATCTAGATCCCTCATGCCACAGCTAAGACCTGGCACAGCCACCACAGCTAACAAATAAATATTAGAACAAAATCCCCATAGATATAAAGCATACTGGGCGGGGGGAGGAGTAAAAGTGGAGAGTTTAAGAATGCATTCAAACTTAAGCTGTTATCAACTTCAAACAGGCCATCACAAGTGTAAGTTGTCTTGTGTAAGCCTCAGGGTGGCCACAAGCAGAAGCCTGTAGAGCAGGTAAAGAATGCGGCTCAGTGGTGAAGAGCCCGCCTGCCAGTGCAGGAGATGTGGGTTCAATCCCTGATCCTCAAAGATCCCATGCGCCCCGGAGCAACGAAGCCCGTGGGCACGCTGCTGAGCCCGTGCTCCAGAACCTAGGAGCTGCACGGGGAGAAGCTGCCGCGATGAGAGGCCCACACACCACGGCGGAGAGCAGCCCTCATGCCCCACAATCCGAAAAAAGCCCACGTGCACTCGTGAAGACCCAGCACAGCCAAAAAGAAAGAAAGGCCTACAGCAGATGCCCAAGAGGCGAGAGCACAGCCGCCTAAGGGTGCTGCTGCAGAAAATGAAGCTGCAGGGGAGACCAAGGGAAGAAGAGAGGGGCAGAGAGGCCAGAAAACCATGAACAAGATGCAGTACGCACACCGAGCAATGCTCACTTTAAATGCAAACAGACCAACCGAAGGCCACAGTGGCTGAACAGATGGAAAAAAAGACACCTATATGCTGCCTACAAGATGCTCATTTCAGATGTCAGTACATACACAGACTGTAAGTGAAGGGATGGAAAATGATATTCCATGAAAACGGAAATCAGAAGAAATCTGGAATAGCTCTACTTAAATTAGACAAAATAAACTTTAAGAGAAAGGTTGTGTATGAGAGGCAGAAAGGTCGTTACATGATGATAAAAGGGTCACTTCAACGCTCTAACATTTGTGAATATCTATGCACCCAGTATAGGAGCACCTAAATACATAAATCAGAATTAACAAACCTAAAGGGAGAAACGGGCAGCAATATAGGACAGTACAGATGTTAACACTTTCACCCATGGACAGATGATCCTGACAGGAAACCAGCAGGGAAAACACCGGCCATAAATAACACGTTAGACCAGATGGACTTAACAGACAGGACGCTGAAAATTCCGTCCAAAAGCAGTAAAATACACATACTCAAGTACGCATGGAAGGTTCTTCTGGGTAAACTGTATGTTAGACCACAAAACAAGTCTTACTACGTTTAAGACAAGACACTGAAATCACATTAGCATCTTTTCAACCACGATGATATAAGATGAGAAATCAGCTACAAGAAGAAAACTGGAAAAGTCACAAATATGTGGATCTTAAGTTACTGAACAACCAATGGGTCAAATAAGAAATAATAGGAAAAAATTTAAATATCTTGAAACAAATGAAAATGGAAACACAACATATCAAAACTTATGGGGGATATACCAAAAGCAGCTCTAAGAAGGAGTTCATGGAGATAAATGCTTACAGCAAGAAACAAGCTATTTCAGCTGCTTAAAAATCAACATTCAAAAAAAGAAGATCATGGCATCCGGTCCCTTCACTTCATGGCCAATAGATGGGGAAAAAGTGGAAACAGTGACAGATTTTCTTGGGCTCCAGAATCACTGCAGACGGTGACTGCAGCCATGAAATTAAGATGCTTGCTCTTTGGAAGAAAAGCAGTGACTAACCTAGACGTGTATAAAAAAGCAGAGACATCACTTTGCCAACAAAGGTCCATATAGTCAAAGCTACGGTTCTTCCAGTAGTCATGTATGGATGTTAGCAGGACCGTAAAGAAGGCTGAGCGCCCAAGAAATTGATGTTTCCGAACTGCGGAGCTGCAGAAGACTGTTGAGAGTCCCTTGGACTGTAAGGAGATAAAACCAGTCGATCTTAAAGGAAATCAACGCTGAATACTCACTGGAAGGACTGATGCTGAAGCTGAAGCTCAAATACTTTGGCCACCTGATGGGAAGAGCTGACTATTGGAAAAGACCCTGCTGCTGAGACATTGAAGGCAGGAGGAGAAGGACGACAGAGGATGAGATGGTTGGATGGCATCACTGACACAGTGGACATGAGTTTGAGCATGCTCCGGGAGACAGTGAAGGACAGGGAAGCCTGGTGTGCTGCAGTCCGTGGCGTCACAAAGACTCAGACACGACTTAGTGACTGAACAACAACAAATAAACCATCTACCTCTACGCCTCAAGGAGTCAGAAAAGCACAAACAAAGCCCAAAGTCAGGAAACAGCAGAAACCAGAGCAGAAACAGAGACAACAAAAAGATCAATGGAACTAGGAGCTGGATTTTATTGGCAAACCACTAGCCAAATTCACCAAGACAAAGAGAGAGGACTCAAATAAACAAAATCAGGAATGAGAAAAGAGTCACAGCAGAAGCACAGGAGCACAGCTGACCGTGAGTAACTGCTGCAGACAGCTGTGACGCCAAGCTGGACAACTTAAAAAATGGACAAACCCCTAGAAACACACAACCCACCAAGACTGAACCATGAAAAAATAGAAATCTGAACAAACTGCTACATAAGAGGCTGGATCAGTCATCAAAGCCTCCCAACAAGATTCAGGACCAGACGACTTTACTGGTGAATTTTTACTAAATGTTCAGAAAAGATTTAACATCTATTATTCTCAAACTTCCAAAAAACTGAAGACAAGGGAACACTACAACACTCATTTCAGAAGACCAAAACTACCCTGATACCAAAACTAGACAAGGATGCCACAAGAAAACTGCAGGCCAATATTTCTGATGAAATAGATGCAAAAGTCCTCAATGAAAGATTAGCAAGCTGAAGCCAACAATGCATTAAAATGATTCTATGCCACAGTCGAGTGGGATTTATTCCAGGGATGCAAGGATGGCTCACATCTTCAAGTCAGTCAACGCGATACACATTAACAAAATGCTGAAGAAAAGGCATACGGTATCTCAGCAGACGCAGAAGACACATCTGACAAAACTCAACATCCGTTTACCATCAAAACTCTCAACACAGTGGGTACAGAAGGAACACACGTCAACAAACTAACGACCACGTATGGTAAGCCCACGGTTAACATCACACAACAGTAATAAGCTGAAAGCTTTTCCTTTAAGATCAGGAAGAAGACAAAGATGCCCACTCCTGCTTCTTTCATTCAACAGGGCATTCAAAGTCCTCCTCAGAGCAATTAGGCAAGAAAAAGAAGAAACGCACACAGATTGGAGAGGAAGGAGTACACCGTCACTGTTTGCAGATGACACTTTATGCACAAAACCCTACAGACCCGTGAGAAGCCGTGAGCGCTCACGCACGAGCTCGGCAAAGCTGCAAGCTACGGAAGTACACTGTGTTTCTACACACTAATAACAGAAGCAATCCCACGTATAATTACGTCAAAGAGAATAGAATACCTGAGAATACGTTTATCCAAGGAGATAAAAGACGTGTACTGAAAGACGTCTTTAAGTACTGAAAGAAAGTGAAGACAATAAATAAGTGGAAAAAACATTTCACACTCATGGACTGGAAGAACTAACGTTGTAAACATGTCCATACTACCCAATCTGCAGGTTCAGTGGAATCCTTCTCAAAATTTTTAATGGTAGTATTCATACAAATATAATGAAAAATCCAAAATTTGTATGGAACCACAAAAAGACCCCAAATAGCCAAAGCAATCTTAAAAAAGAGGAGCAAAGCTGGAAGCATCACACTTCATGATTTCAAACTATATTACAAAGCTAAAATAATCAAAGCACCATGGTACGGACACAGAGACAGACACACAGACCAACTGAACAGAATACAGAGCCAAGAAATAAATCCACACGCGTGTGGTCAACTTGTGACAGGAGCGTCAAGAACACACAACGGGGCAAAGGATGGTCTCCTCAATAAACAGCAGGAAACTGAATAACCTTGTGCGAAAAATAAAAAGCAAACGGAACCACTGACTTGCACCACACACAAAGGCCAACTCAAAACAGATTAAAGACTTGAATCTAAGGTGTGAAGCCACAGAGCGCCCAGAAGAGACATGGGCGTTAAGTTCCTCAGCGTTTACTGGTGACTAGTTTTTGGATTTGACACCGAAAGCAAAGGCAATAAAAGAAAAAACAAGTACATGCAACTCGACCAAACTGAAAAGCTTCTGCACACGTAAGGGAACCATCAACAATGAACAGGCAGCCTACCAAACGGGGAAAAATATTATAAATCGTGTATCTGATGGGAGTTAAGATTCTTATATACACACACACACACACACACACACACACACACACGTATACACACACATATATATATACACACGTATATACACACACACACATATATATAAAGGAGTCGTACAACTCAACAGCAAAAAAAAAAAATCTTTTAAAAAATCTTAAAAAAGATTTTAAAGTAGGCAGAGAATATGAATAGATATTTTCCCAAACAAGACACAGATGTCCAAGAGGTTCTGCATCACTAACCATTGGGGAAGCGCAGACCAAGCCCGCGGGGAGCGGCCGCCTCCCGCCTGCCCGACGGCTGCCACCAGGGATGGGCTGTGTTGTGATGCGGGTGCGCGGGAGCCCGCGCGCACTGCTGGAGAGATCGCAACCTGGGGCGGCCACCGTGGGAAGCATGGTGAAAGGCCCACCAGGTGACCCAGAAACCCCCTTCTGGGCACAGATCCAGATAAAGTGAAAACACTAACTCTACACGGTCTCCCCAGCAAGGTCGGTGCAGCATACTTTACAGCAGTCAAGACACGGAAGCAACCCTAGTGTCCACTGACAGATGAATGAATAAAAAGATTATATACACACACACAGAGGAGTACCACTCAGCCATTAAAAAGAGGGACACCTTCCGTGTGGAACACAGTGGCTGGATTTTGATGTCACTGTGCCAAGGGAGCCCGAGAGGGACAAACGCTGCAGGATCTCACGTGCGGAACCTAAGGAATGAAGCAGACAGCGCACGCGCGACCTCACAGAGCACAGACTGACGCGGCTGGGAGTGCACAGGGGCAGGGGCGGAGGGGCCCGAGAGGGACAAGCTTCCAGGTGCAAAATACGCGAGTCCTGGGGTGTGCCGCACGGCCCCGTGACGCTGTGGCTAGGACCACACTGCCCACGGTTCCCGTCACAAGAAAACACCTGTAACTCCGCGTGGTGCTGGATGCCAGGTGTGACTCTTGGTATGTATATAAATATCGAATCACTACACTGTACGCCTGAAACTAATATAATGCCAATTGTCTCTTAATAAAAATTTTTTCAGCCCACACTCTTTTTCTCGAACTCTGCTGACACAAATATTAGATATTTTGTGATTGTTCCACAGATTCCTAAGAGTAGGATAATTTATTTCCAGCCTGCTGTCTCTCTCTTGTTCAGATTGGGTAATTTCATAATATGTCTTTAAGTTTACTGGGTTTTTTTTCCCTGCCCGGCTTGTCCAGTGGATTTCAGCTTTTGCTCCTGTAGTTCCAGCTCTCTGATTTCTGTAACTTGATTCTTTTTCATATCATCTGTGTCTTAGTTGAGACTTTCTTGTTCACTTGCTTCAAGGCTCTGCAGCCTTACAGCTGCTGCTCTGAAATGCCTGTGAGGCGATTCCCATGCTGGAGGGAGCTGCCCGGGTGGAGTCCGAGCTGTGGCAGGGCCTCCTGCTCAGACTGCGTGGATCTCAGGCCCCGTCTCCTGCTCCCTGGGGAAACAGTTCTTCACAGCCGCCAGTGTGGGAGCCGGACATAGCTGCGTTAGATGCCCCTCGATGCTTGCAGCAGAGCCCCCTGCCTGCTCCGTGCCGCGCTGGCCCTGTGGCTTCTGTCGGCAGACCCGGCCACCACGCCCACACCTGTCCTGCGCCCACTGAATGCCCACCTCTTCCCCGCATGCCCCGGGCAGCCTCCTGGAGACCAGCCCTCCTCCTGCACCTGGGACGGGGCCCTGTTCATCTGCCCGGGGTGAGCCAGCTTCATCCCGCGTCCTTCACGTCTGCAGGCCCACCTGCGGACGACGAGTGTTAGGCTGGTTTTCTAGAAGCAGAGACTGAAAGGGAAATTCTTGGCAAGGAATCAAGGGTGTTCCCAGTATAAGCCTGGGGGCGGCGGGCGTGGGCAGTGGAGGCAGGGTGCGGTTCCCCGAGTTGCGAGTTGCGGCCCGGCCTGGCCCACGGGGGCCTGGGAAAAGGTGCTGGGGCTCTGCCCCGCCCAGGGCACGGAGCAGGGAGGCTGAGCCCGAGTCTCTCATGAGCCGCCGCCTCTGCAGGGGGTAGGGCTGCGCTCGGCGTCCCCGCTGCCCCAGCGTCCCCAGGGCGAGCCCCGGAGAAGGCTGCAGCCCAGGGCACGGAGCAGGGAGGCTGAGCCCGAGTCTCTCATGAGCCGCCGCCTCTGCAGGGGGTAGGGCTGCGCTCGGCGTCCCCGCTGCCCCAGCGTCCCCAGGGCGAGCCCCGGAGAAGGCTGCAGGCGGGGGCAGGAGGGATGCAGGCCTCTGGGGGCGCCCGCGGCGTCGGCCGCCCCCGCGGGCATGTGCCGCCGTTACAGGGCCGCACGCAGGTTCATTGTGACTCAAGGAACCTCTGAACACTTACTTGGCAAAAATGCATCCATCTGTTTTTCTTTATACGTCCTAGTATTTTTACAAGAATATTTACAACAGCCCAAAGTGCAAACACCCCAGAAGCCCATCGACAGAAGGGATGAGTGGAGGTCACCGGAGAAGCAGACGCGCTGCTCACGCCGTGGGTGGCGCTTCCGGTCCCGGGACAGCGTGGATGTGCCCCCGAGCAGCGCCGTTTCCACGGAGCCGGGAATCCCAGCCCTGCCGTAACGAAGAACAACCCCGTGTTTCCTTTTAGCTTTTATTGTATCTTTTCATCTTAAATATTTAACACTCTGGAGTGTACTCTGGTCTGCCACATGAGGCAGGATCTCAGAAAATCTCTTCCAAGTGGTGACCAGCTGTCCCACACTATTAATGACTAATCCATCCTGGAGCCGCGGCCGCCCTCACGTCTGTTTGGAACCTGGGTCTCGCCCATCGGTCGGTCTGTCTGTCCTCTCTGGAGTCCTGTGGCGTCGGTCCGCGGGGCGTGTGGGGTGGGGGTACTGACGGGCAGCCCCCACGTCATCCCTTCGTGTTTCCACGTTCTTCTTGGCTGTCTTCACACACATTCTCGTCTAGATGAACATGAGAACCGCTATATCATATTCCAGAAGTCGTGCTGGGCTTTTGTACGGAATTGCTTTAAATTTATAGACTAACTTGGAGAGAAATTATATCCTCACAGTATCAGGTCTTCTGATGCAGCAACACCATAATTCTCTCCTTTAATTCAGGCTTTTTCACACCCTGGTGTCAGAGCTACTACAGGGGCGGGAGCCCTGGGGAGGAGCTGGGGTGGGGGGCATGAAGTGAGGGGGGGTCTGCTTGTGGCCACTCCCGCTCCCTCTGGCCTGACAGCCCCCCTCCTGAGAGAGACTCGGGGGTGCGTCCCCACCAAAGGGGCAGATGCTGTGAACCGACGGCCAGGCAGAGCCACCCTGGCTGCAGTGATGGGGCCACCGCTCAGGGCAGAGCCATCAGGCCCGTCCAGGTCTGGCATCTGGACGCCAGAGGGCGGTGAGGGGGAGTCACCCACCATGAGGACTCCCCGGGCTGGGCATGATGCCTTCATCAGAAGCCCAGCAGCAAAGCCGTCGGCGCTCTCTGAGCACAGGCCACGCGCCAGGCGCTGTCCTGGGTCTGTCGAGAAGTGGCTCCTGTGAGGGGCACAAGAGCCCTGGGCAGTGGATGGGAGCGAGTCCAGACATTTAATGACCGGCTGACGAGAAAGGCGGACCTCCCAAGGGGTGGGCACCGGCCCGGCCGGCTCAGGGGCGCAGGGCGTCCACTCGGCTGCTCTGGCCTGTGTGGCGGGGCATGCGGAGGCTGAGCCTGAGCCTGTCTGGAGTGCCTCTGTCCTCACCCTGGGGCACGACCGTCACTGCCGGGACCCTGTCCCTGCACAGGGGGGCTTGCTGTGCAGGGGGGACCCCGCCGAGGCCTGTGCCCCCCCAAACTGCACCCCTGCCACGAAGGTGCGGCTGGGGCTGACCGGGGAGATCAAAGGCCGGGAAGTGGGTTCTCCTGCAGCCTCTGGGAACACAGCCGGGCCCCGCGAGGCCCCGTCCAGGCGGCCTGCCTGCGGCCCCGGGACGAGCCTGTCACGCTGAGCCCTGATTCTGTGCTGTGTGTTACGGCAGCAGTGCACGCGCAGCCTCTGTGCTCCCAGTGCTCAGAGCGAACCTGCTTAAAGCCCGCAGGCGAGGACGCCAACTGTGGCCCGCCGTGGACGCGGGGTCTGGCCACCCGGGAGGGGTTCCCGGAATCCACTTTGCGCAGAGGACCCACAGGCTGACGCCGCAGAGACTCCTTTCTCTATCCGGAGAAAGGGCAGAGGAAGCCCCGGCCTGGCCCGCCCGGCCCATCTGAAAGCGGGTGTCGGCAGTGTGGGTCCCCCCAGGCCCTGAGGGGGTCTGCTCCGGGGCTCCCCCAGTGCTCCCGGGTGTAGCCGCGTCCCCCATCCCCACCCCCATCTTCCCACGGGCCTCTCCCTGCACCCTAAGGTCCCCTTCCTGTAGGGACCCCGGTCAGCTCACTTGTGACATCGAGACCCCTCTTCTTAATCCCACACATTCACAGGCAGTGGAGGCGGGACGCGACCTTCCTGCGGAAAGGGCTCAACCAGCAACATGCCTGAGGTGTTCAGGAAGCCGGAGGCAGAGACTGCGGAGAACCAAGACCCAGAGCGAGCTCAGCCCTGGGGGCACGGAGGGGGTCGGGGTGTTGCTGGAGCAGCCAGGGCCCTACGGCCACGAAAGCAGACGGACCCTAATTGGCTTTGCTGTCAACCTGAAACCCTCCACAGAGCACACGCCGCGCGCCCTGCGGCACCTGGTGCCCAGGTTCCCCGCGCAGTGCCGGGCAGTGGACCCGCCAGTGCTCCCAGGAGGGCCGCCTCCTGCCAGGGGAGGTCGGGGGGGCGCCTCCTGGAATGGACTTGGTGCCGGCCGTGTCCTCCCGGTGCTGATGCCGGTAATCCACCGTGCGGACGCATCCGGCTGGCCCACCGCTTCACCCACTGACGGGTACTGGCTTTCTGCTTTGTGTGCTTAAGAATGAAGCCTCCCAACAGAGGAACGGATAAAGCAGACAGGGCACACACACAGAAGAATATTACGCAGCCATAAAAAAGGGTAAAAGAAAGCCATCTGCAACAACATGGATGCAACCAGAGATTACCACGCTCAGTCAGAAACACAAGCATGGTATGATGTCGCCTGTACATGGAACCTAAAGGATGACCCAAAGGAACCTACGAACAGAAAGACTCCTGGAAATAGAGAACAGGCTGGCGGTTGCAAGTGGCAGGAAGGGAGTGGTGGAGGAAGGGCTGGGAGCTCGGGGTCTGAAGATGCAAACTGGTGTATGTGTGTGGAGAAGCAACACACTCCTGCCCTGTAAACAGGGGAGCATATTCAATACCCTGTGATAAACCACAATGGAAAAGAGTGTGAAGAAGAGGACACACACACCTGACTGGGCTGCTCTGCTGTACGGCAGAAACTCAAACGACTTGTAAATCAACCATCGCCAATGAAATTAAAAGGACGAAGCCTACCATCTCAGCCTGCCTACCAGTATTCCCGCTACTCTTCACAGATCTCGGGTGGTTGCGCTTCACACGCTCTTGGGAATTTTTCATCACAATTGACGTGACAGATAGACTGTAGTCGCATCGACAGTGACGGCGACTATTCACTCCACGGCTGGGGTTCTGGCACCAGAACTCAGGATACACACTGTCTGTCGGCTACCTGACTGGGGCCTCATGAGTCCCCAGATCTTTCTCTTTCTCCTCTAAGACTACCTGACACACACACAGCGTAACACACACGTGCACCATCTGCTGCAGCACGCACCGGGCCGCCCGCGGCGCCCCGGCACCCACCCCTGCTCCCGTCCTCCGGCCCCGGGGCAGCCAGTCGGAGCTGATCTTCATTTTCATCACAATCACCTCTCCTATGGTTGTGGTACTTTCGTGTGTACCCTCGAGACAGTATTTAAAATTATTTTTAGACATAAAAATGACGTCACAGTATGTTGATTCTTTGACAACTTTACTCCACTCTTAAGACTCGTCCGTTGGCGTGTGTGACTGAGCTCCATTCACCCTGACCCCTGTGTTGTGGTCCGTGGCACAAAGACGCATCAGCAAGCTTCCTCACTCTTCTCGTCACCCCTTCTCCTCAGGACTGTCTGGCTCCTCCCGCCCCGTGACTTTCACACAAATTCTAGAATCGCTCTCTCAAGTTCCATGAAAACCCCAAGTGTGCCTCTAATGAGTTGCCACCATTAGTGATGCCAAGGTTTCGGGTGAAGGAAACTTTGTGTTTCTAGGGATTTTGTCATGGATGGCTGTTCCTTTCTGTCTTAAATGCCTTCCCTTCACCTCCTGAGGTGGGCGAAGAGTCTTCTCTTTCAGCACCATGGAGAAAGGCAGAGACCATCTTCCAGGGTCAAAGCTCCCTCTCACTGCAGGGATGCACCAGATTTGGTGAAATGCGACAGACTGTTCAGGCCGAGAGTTCACTAGAGAGCGTCCTTGGGTCTCCTCTCCCGCACTGCCCTCTCCACCTGGGCATAAAGGTTTTCTGGCCTCATACTTCGAGCCAGGGAGTGACTGCTTTTCCTCTCTGGTCCCAGAGACCAGGAATCAAAGACTGGAATCATCTGTGCCTTGAAGGTTTTGCTAGAACTTGCCCATAAAACAGGCCGAGCCTCATTCTTATACTATGGGAAGATTCCTAAAATACTAACTCAATTTCCGTTGTTGTTACAGCACAGCTCAGGTGGCAGCTTTTGAATCTGTTTTGGTAATGCTCATTTTCCTGGAAACTTGTCATTTCATCTATATGTTAAAATTTATTTGCAAAAAGGTTCGTAATATTCCCTTATTAACTTTTAAATCTCTCTTGTCATCTGCAGTAATATCCCTTTCCCGAGTCTAATAGTTTTATTGGTGTTTTTCATCTTTGTGAAAGTTGATCAGTCTCATAAATAGTTACCAGCTGTATTAGTCTTTAAAAAACAACTTCATCTTTGTCATCTCTCCCCCTTCCATTTTAATTTTCTAGCTCATTAAATTCTTTTTTTTTAAAAAAAATTTCCTTTCCATTCTCTTTGGATTTACTTTGTTGTTATTTTCTAGGGTTTTTTTGGCCATGTCATGCCACTTATGGCATCTTAGTTCCAGGACTGGCAGTGAAAGTGTGGAGTCCTAACCACTGAACCGCCAGGGAATCGCCACTGTTGGCTAACTTTTCAAGTCAGACACTTAATTCATTAATTTTCAGATTCTTTCTTCCAACATATGCATTTATGACCATAAATCACTCTAAGCAGCACACAGTATCACATTCATTACCGTCTTTGGTTTTTTCATTATTATTTCAGTTCAGTTCAGTTGCTCAGTCGTGTCCCACTCTTTGCAACCCCATGAATCGCAGCACGCCAGGCCTCCCTGTCCATCACCAACTCCCGGATTCACTCAGACTCATGTCCATCGAGTCAGTGATGCCATCCAGCCATCTCATCCTTTGTCGTCCCGTTCTCCTCCTGCCCCAATCCCTCCCAGCATCAGAGTCTTTTCCAATGAGTCAACTCTTCGCATGAGGTGGCCAAAGGACTGGAGTTTCAACTTCAGCATCATTCCTTCCAAAGAAATCCCAGGGCTGATCTCCTTCAGAATGGACTGGTTGGATCTCCTTGCAGTCCAAGGGACTCTCAAGAGTCTTCTCCAACACCACAGTTCAAAAGCATCAATTCTTCGGCACTCAGCTTTCTTCACAGTCCAACTCTCACATCCATACATGACCACAGGAAAAACCATAGCCTTGACTAGACGGACCTTTGTTGGCAAAGTAGTGTCTCTGCTTTTCAGTATGCTGTCTAGGTTGATCATAACTTTTCTTCCAAGGACCAAGCGTCTTTTAATTTCATGGCTGCGGTCACCATCTGCAGTGATTTTGGAGCCCAAAATAAAGTCTGACACTGTTTCTCCATCTATTTCCCATGAAGTAATGGGACCAGATGCCATGATCTTAGTTTTCTGAATGCTGAGTTTTAAGCCAACTTTTCCACTCTCCTCTTTCACCTTCATCAAGAGGCTTTTTAGTTTCTCTTCACTTTCTGCCATAAGCGTGGTGTCATCTGCGTATCTGAGGTTATTGATATTTCTCCCGGCAATCTTGATTCCAGCTTGTCCTTCTTCCAGCCCAGCATTTCTCATGATGTACTCTGCATAGAAGTTAAATAAGCAGGGTGACAATATACAGCCTTGACGTACTCCTTTTCCTATTTGGAACCAGTCTGTTGTTCCATGTCCAGTTCTAACTGTTGCTTCCTGACCTGCATACAGGTTTCTCAAGAGGCAGGTCAGATGGTCTGTTATGCCCATCTCTTTCAGAATTTTCCACAGTTGATTGTGATCCACACAGTCAAAGGCTTTGGCATAGTCAATAAAGCAGAAAGAGATGTTTTTCTGGAACTCTCTTGCTTTTTCCATGATCCAGCGGATGTTGGCAATTTGGTCTCTGGTTCCTCTGCCTTTTCTAAAACCAGCTTGAACAACTGGAAGTTCACGGTTCACGTATTGCTGAAACCTGGCTTGGAGAATTTTGAGCATTACTTTACTAGTGTGTGAGATGAGTGCAATTGTGCGGTAGTTTGAGCATTCTTTGGCATTGCCTTTCTTTGGGATTGGAATGAAACTGACCTTTTCCAGTCCTGTGGCCACTGCTGAGTTTTCCAAATTTGCTGGCATATTGAGTGCAGCACTTTCACAGCATCATCTTTCAGGATTTGAAATAGCTCAACTCGAATTCCATCACCTCCACTAGCTTTGTTCGTAGTGATGCTTTCTAAGGCCCACTTGACTTCACATTCCAGGATGTCTGGCTCTAGGTCAGTGATCACACCATTGTGATTATCTGGGTCGTGAAGATCTTTTTTGTACAGTTCTTCTGTGTATTCTTGCCACCTCTTCTTAATATCTTCTGTTTCTGTTAGGTCCATACCATTTCTGTCCTTTATCGAGCCCATCTTCGCATGAAATGTTCCCTTGGTATCTCTGATTTTCTTGAAGAGATCTCTAGTCTTTCCCATTCTGTTGTTTTCCTCTCTTTCTTTGCATTGGTCTCTGAAGAAGGCTTTCTTATCTCTTCTTGCTATGCTTTGGAACTCTGCACTTAGATGTTTATATCTTTGCTTCTCTCCTTTGCTTTTCACTTCTCTTCTTTTCACAGCTATTTGTAAGGCCTCCCCAGACAGCCATTTTGCTTTTTTGCATTTCTTTTCCGTGGGGATGGTCTTGATCCCTGTCTCCTGTACAATGTCAAGAACCTCCGTCCATAGTTCATTAGGCACTCTATCTATCAGATCTAGTCCCTTAAATCTATTTCTCACCTCCACTGTATAATCATAAGGGATTTGATTTAGGTCATACCTGAATGGTCTATTGGTTTTCCTTACTTTCTTCAATTTCAGTCTGAATTTGGCAATAAGGAGCTCATGATCCCAGCCACAGTCAGCTCCTGGTCTTGTTTTTGCTGACTGTATAGAGCTTCTCCATCTTTGGCTGCAAAGAATATAATCAATCTGATTTCGGTGTTGACCATCTGGTGATGTCCATGCATAGTGTCTTCTCTTGTGTTGTTGGAAGAGGGTGTTTGTTATGACCAGTGCATTGTCTTGGCAAAACTCTATTAGCCTTTGCCCTGCTTCATTCCATATCACAAGGCCAAATTTGCCTGTTACTCCAGGTATCTCTTGACTTCCTACTTTTGCATTCCAGTCCCCTATAATGAAAAGGACATCTTTTTTGGGTGTTAGTTCTAAAAGGTCTTGTAGGTCTTCATAGAACCGTTCAACTTCAGCTTCTTCAGCATTACTGGTTGGGGCATAGACTTGGATTACTGTGATATTGAATGGTTTGCCTTGGAAACGAAGAGAGATCATTCTGTCGTTTTTGAGATTGAATCCAAGTACTGCATTTCGGACTCTTTCGTTGACCATGATGGCTACTCCATTTCTTCTGAGGGATTCCTGTCCGCAGTAGTAGATATAATGGTCATCTGAGTTAAAATCACCCATTCCAGTCCATCTTAGTTCGCTGATTCCTAGAATGTCGACGTTCTCTCTTGCCGTCTCCTGTTTGACCACTTCCAATTTGCCTTGATTCAAGGACCTGACATTCCAGGTTCCTATGCAATATTGCTCTTTACAGCATCGGACCTTGCTTCTATCACCAGTCACATCCACAGCTGGGTATTGTTTTTGCTTTGGCTCCATCCCTTCATTCTTTCTGGAGTTATTTCTCCACTGATCTCCAGTAGCATATTGGGCACCTACCGACCTGGGGAGTTTCTCTTTCAGTATCCTATCATTTTGCCTTTTCATACTGTTCATGGGGTTCTCAAGGCAAGAATACTGAAGTGGTTTGCCATTCCCTTCTCCGGTGGACCACATTCTGTCAGACCTCTCCACCATGACCCGCCCATCTTGGGTTGCCCCATGGGCATGGCTTAGTTTCACTGAGTTAGACAAGGCTGTGGTCCTAGTGTGATTAGATTGACTAGTTTTCTGTGAGTATGGTTTCAGTGTGTCTGCCCTCTTGCAACACCTACCGTCCTACTTGGGTTTCTCTTACCCTGGACGTGGGGTATCTCTTCACGGCTGCTCCAGCCAACCGTAGCCGCTGTTCCTTACCTTGGACGAGGGGTATCTCCTCACTGCCGCCCCTCCTGACCCTGAACATGGAATAGCTCCTCTAGGCCCTCCTGCGCCCGAGAAGCCACCGCTCCTTGGAGGTGGGGTTGTTCCTCCCGGCCGCCGCCCCTGGCCTCTGGCGTGGGGTAGGAACTCTCGGCCGCAGCCCCTGACCTCCGATGTGGGGCAGCTCCTCCTGGATGCCGTCTCTGACCTTGGACATGGGGTAGCTCCTCTCGGCCTCTTGGCATTTAGCGCGGCGGCTGTGACTGGCACACTTAGCGCAGCTGAGAGGAGCTACCCCACGTCCGAGGTCAGGGGCAGTGGCTGAGAGTGCCAGGCTGCAATGACGCAGGAACGGCCATTATTATTTAGCCCTGCGTATTTTAAAATTTCCATTACGAGACTTTCTTTTTAACCCATATGCCATTACAAGTACGCTTTTTAAATTTCCAGATGACTTTCAGGAGTGTGAGCCCCCTGATTTTCACTCGTTCCCTGCCTACTTGTGCTATGATCAGAGAACGTGCTTTCTGTGCTTCAACCCGTCTGTCTGCTGAGACTGGATTTATGACCTAATGCAGCCAATCTTATCATGTTCCTTGCACACTTAAAAAGAAAGTATATTCCCCAATTACTGCATGCAGAGTTCTATAAAAATCTCGTAGATCAAATTTGTTCCTTTTGTTGTTCACATCTTCTAAATCCTTACTGATATTTATCTGCTTGTTCTGTCCATTATGCCGCTGGGTTTGTCAATTACCCCGTGTAGCTCTGCAACTTGTTTTCTTGATGTTAATAAAATATGTCACGCTAACAGGTCCATTCAAGTTCAGAATCTCCGTGTACTTTCAAAACCGAGTTCCCAAACTGCACTCCTCTGCAGTTGATGATTAACCCTTCCACCCAAATGTTACTCCCTTTCTTGCTCCACACCTGTTCCCTCCAGATTGAGGATTAGGAGGGGAAAAGGCGGGACTGAAGCCGAGCAGGACGCTATGGGCCTTCCTGGGACAGCCCCAGGCCCTGTCCTCCACCTGCCTCTGGTTTGTAGGAGAGCGGTGGTCTCCCAGGCCTGCCCAGGTCTCAGACGGCAGCCAGACAGGTAATGACCAGGGAATGTGCAGACGCAGAAACAAAGCTGGGCTGCTGCGCCCGGAGCCGGCGCCCACTGAGATGACAAACCAGCCCGAGTCACTGAGCCACCAGTTCCCTGAGAGGTATGGGGAGAAGTCGGACACGTGCCTGAGTTGTCTTTATAGGAAGCAGACCCGGCCCCCCATGTGCAAACGGCTGACCACAAGCACAGAGACCCCAAACCACGTGAGACCAGAAGATGGGCGGACGCCAAGCAACCCAAGACTCGTGTGGGAGGCGCCCTCGGGCTGCAGCCTCTGCACCGCAGGCCTGGAAACCTGTCTCCTGCCCTCGGACATCAGGCCTCCATCTGTCTTCCCAGGTCACCAGCCTCCGGAATAAAGCGACGTGTCCCTTCCACCAACACCTGTGTCTTTAGGGACTGAGTTGTGTTTGTTATCTGGGGTTTTCCTTTCTTGGATGCTTTGTGAGTTTAAAGATCCGTATGGTCACCTGTATCTTATATAAACACGTGAATGAATGCACGCTTGACACTGAGTGTGGAAACTCTCCGTGGCCTGGTGTGGGGGTGCTCCTTCAGAGGTGTGTTAGCTTCAGGCAGGTCCCTGGGGCACTACAGGGCCACTTCAGACACCATCTGGCACTCTGCCGTCTGGGGTCTTACAGAGCGTACAACTCTGAGGTCCAACCCCACGGCAGAGCTGGCCCGAGCGGTTCCCAGGGCTGAGGCTTGGGAGAGGGCAGCCCTGGCTGCATCCTGACGTCAGGCAGGGCTCTGACCCACCCCACCCGCATCCCGGGCTTGGTGCCCTTGCCCCTCTGGGCACAGGACAGCCATGTCAGAGCCTTTTGGCCCCGGGGCCCTGCACCTCTCCACTCCCACTCCTGTGTTTCCTGGGTCCCAGAACCCCCTCTTATTACAGGCTCGCCCTCACCTTGCCTGGCAGGGAGTCAGCTCGGGTCTCAAGCAGCACCTCTGGGGAGGCTCTCTCCGTTAGAGCCCCGGCCCGGAGCCTGACTCAGAGCGTCCGCTGTGGGGCCCGAGTCTGCATTCCGTTTCCATCAGGGCCTCAGCTGAGACCCACGCGGCTCCCGCACGGGCCGCACCTGGAGTGCGGCCCCTCCCGGTGTCCCCGCCGGCAGCTTCCAGCCAGGCCGAGGTGCCCGCCCTGATGGACGGCGGCGCAGAGACCTGTAGACCCTGCACGGGCACAGACCTGGCCGCCCTGTTAGAGCGCACGACACCGCCTTCGTGCCTTAGTGCTGGTTTCCAAGGTCAGCTTCAGGGTCTACACGTGTCACTAATAAGCTTTTTAATATAACTTGCTTTTCATTTATTCTTTTTTTTTTTTTTTTTTTTAAGGTATGTTCAGATGTCTTTCCAAGTTCTTGGCTTTTATTGTTTTTTGTTCAACAATGGAATCCTCTAATCCGATAGTGTTCTCTCCCCTTGCAGTCTTAGCTGAATCTCATAATTAAACATCTGACATTCTCTTCATCATTATAGAATTTAAGTGCAGTTTTTTATTTCCTTTTTGACTCGAGGCTTATTTAAGAATATTTCAAAACTCTAATTATAAAATGCTTATTAAACAGAAGTTATATACTGCACTGCATTTTGAGAATACAGTCCAGATACAAATACTGATATTCTTTGTTGTATTTCAACAGATTGTCAATCTTTCCAAATGCCACACGGGACTGAAGAATTCTATTCTCTGCCTGGATGAAAAGTGATGAGAACATACTTGTCTCCTCAGCAAACCCCAGTCATCACAGCGTCTCCTAGAGTGAGCCCCGAGCCCCCAGCTTTCTGCCTCGAGAAGGGGTCCAGCCTGTGACGCTGGACGGCCAGGCGGTCAGAGTTGGGAAGCGCAGACGCCAAGGGCACCCGCTGCTCCTGGCTCCCCAGGGCCTGGCGGCTGCCCAGACTATACCTGAGGGGGCTGGGCCACATGCCCCAGGCCTGCCCGGCTGCCACTGCCCAGAGCGCTGCTCTGCTTTCCAGGGGCCATGGAGCAGACCTTGCCCAAAAAACCAGCCAACTCTCCTTCCCCGTGGGGAGCCCCACCTTCCTCAGGGAGGCCTGAGCCCCCAAGTCTGTCCTACTCCCCTGAGCCCTCCGGCCCCTCTAGTTCTCTCCCCACCTTGCCAGAGCCTCCCCTGACCTCCTCTACTTTTTCTATGTCACACTTCCCCTGCTTAGACAACGGTGTGGTTTCTGTCTGGTAGATCCACATCAGAACTTGAAAAATAAAAGTAAATTAACCCCAAAGTAAGCAGCAGGAAGCAGAAATTTTTTTAAAAGAGCCGAAATGAGTGAACGTGAACGAAGAAAAACAACTGAGAAAAAAATCAATGGAATGAAAACCTGCTTCTTTGAAAAGGTCAATAAAATTAACAAATCTTTAGTTTAAGGAGGAAGAAGAACAGGAGCAGGAGAAATAGTAAGTTTCAAACATCATAAAGGAGGGAAGGGACATGTCACAGCCCTGCAGACTTCTAAGGGGACGTTACACACCACTTTATCCTCCTAAATTCTATAACCGAGACTACCACACTTCTTGAGAGATACAAACCACCGAAGCTCATTCTAGGGAAAATAAACTGGACAGTCCTGTGTCTGTTAAAGAAACGCGATATACGCTAACAGACATGGCAGAGGTGGGACTCCAGGCCTCGACGGTTTCCCTGGTGAATCCCACCAAACATTCAAGGGGGAATACAGGCTCAGAGGTAACGAATCCACCTGCAATGCAGGCAACGCCGGCTCGATCCCTGGGTGGGGAATCCTCCAGAGGAGGAAGTGGCACCCCACTCCAGCATTCTTGCCTGGAGAATCCCATGGACAGAGGAGCCTGGTGGGCTACAGTCCACGGGGTCGCAAAGAGTCGGACGCGGCTGAGCATAAGAAGCTTTCTTCCCACACACTTTCAGAAGCAGGAAGAGCAAGAATCACTTCACACTCATATTATGAGGTCACTGTTACTCTGGTAACAAAATGAAAGACACCCAAGAAAATTTCAGAATATGCCCCATTAAGGTAGAGTCAAAAATCCTCTTTAAAGAAGTCCAGCAAGCTGAACGCAGGGATGTCTAAAAATGTCTAGTGTATCATGACCAAGTGGGCTGGCCCCAGGAAGCAAAGGTTGCTTCAACACTTAAAAAAAAAAAAAGTTATTTACCATATCAACAGAGCAGAAGAGGAAAACCATATGGTTACCTCAACAGAAATGAAAAAAGAGCAAAAATACCACAACTTTCCATAATAAAAAGCTCCAAAAATCATGGATAGCACAATACTTTCTTAACTCAAACAAGGGTATCAAAGTAACTTACAGGTAACATCATATCAACGGTGAACTGCTATCCGCCTTATAAACAAAGTGAGATCACCCACAGCCACTGTTTCTACCGAATGCCGCGCGGTAAATCCTGGCTAATGCAATGAGGCAAGACATAGCAAAAAGGATGAAAATCAGATATGAGGAAGTGAACAGTCTTTATTTGAGGACACTACTGTGAGAATAGCAAATCCAAAATAATCCACAAATTATGAGAATCGATAATGAATTTAGTGAAACTTACTAGACACCTCATCTCAAGGCTTAGCAGAGATGTACAGCGATTCAGAGCATGTGGAACCGGGGATGAGCAGAGCAGGCAGCGCCCCTGGCCGACGGCACAGGCGGAGGCGGAGGCCGCACTTTCCAGGCAAGGGTTCCAGAGTAACGGGCACTCAACCAAGACATGACTCCCGACCCCACACCATACATAAAACTAACCTGAGGTAGGCCGTGTACACGAGCATAAAAGTAAATCACAAAGTCTCTAGAAGAAAACAGAGAAGAACACCCCATTCCCTTGGGCTAGACAAAGCTGACTGAAAAAAATGCAAAAAGCACTAACCATTAAAAAATGATAAACGAGACAATTAAAACTGCAAACTTTTCTTCATCAGGACACATTATTAAGAAAATAAATAGGCGAGCCCGCAGTCTGGGAGACATTATTTGTAACACATGTCTGACAAGGAATTCACACTCAGAATGTCCCACAAACCAGTAAGAAAAAGGAAAACAACCGGATTTTAAAACGGGCGGAAAGACAACTCTCGAGTTCTTCGTCCTGCCTGGAAGGAGCCTAGAGTCGTCACTCTGTCCTGTGACGAGCAGACACCAGCACCTCCCAGAGCGGAGGCCACTGGAGAGACGCCAGCCCAGCGCAGAGCATCGCAACTCAGCACAGAGAAAGCCTAATCCTACCCTGGCCGCCGGGCTGGGCAGGGAGCCTGGGCTGCAACTGACCTGGAGTGGGGTGCATGTGGACCCGTCCATGGGGTGGAGACTCCAGGGTCCCTGACCCGGGTCCCCGCACTGTGGGAGCTCCTCCAGCTCCTCACAGTGAATGTCAGCTAAGATCCCCTTCTGCTTCCTGCCGCGTGGGGGGGGGGGATGGAACCCTCTAGAACCCTTAACGAGGCCGCAGTCAGAGAGTACTCGTTAGGATGAAAGGGGGAAAGAGGCCGGACACCCGGGGCCCGGGAGCTAGACTAAGGCCGAGTCTGGGTGCCCAGGACCTGTAGGCATCAGTTAGGTCCCAACAAAGTGGCCAAACCAGAAAGCTGCTGCCTCTGGGGGACGAGGAGGAGGCTGGCCGAGAAGGGGAAGCAGGGATGTTCTGGAACTACGCCGACTCTGCGTGCTCTGGGGCTTCACATGTGTATGCGGTCGTCACTGAAGGGTGACATTTCAGGGGTGACTCGGACTTTGGAGAAAAGAAACTGCAGACGCAGAGGGAACCCTAGTTAACCTCACAGACGCTGAACTATGCAGCGAGAAGGGTGCTGACGTCTGTGCTTTACTCTCAAATGCATCAAGAAGTAAGGACGGATGGAATGGTGGGTGCGTAGAGATGCAGCAGACCAAACACAGTAAAATACTAACGGGAGAATCGAGGCGGCCTGCGTATGTGTTCACTGTACAATTCTTTCATCTCCGCTAAATGTTTTTCCATAAGAAGAAGCTGGGAAGAGGAGCCCCTGGCAGCAACATGGTCGGGTGTGTTACACACAAAACTGAGCAGAAGCCAGACACCGAAGGACACCACTCAAGTTCAAGAACAGGCAAACTGGCGGCAGGAGTGGGAAGTCACTTTGGGTTGGGGGAGGGCATGACTGGGAGCGGGCCCGTGATGGTTTCTGATGTCCTGGCAGCATTTCGTGTGTGTGCTGGAAACCCGGAGAATTCAGTGAATTTACTGAGAATGCATTTGTGCCTCTTTATTCATATTTGTTATGCTTCAATAAAAATGTCCATGACAAAATCTCCCAGGGAAAGGCGGAGAGACTGGAACTTTCTCTCCCTGAAGAAAGGCTCTGCTGGTAATACGACAGCCGGTAACTGTGGTTGTCCGTGTACAACCCCGTGTTATGTGATGTCTGAATCTGTGTGATTATGGACAGCAGGTAATGTACACACACAAGTTTATTCGGTGTGTAAGAAAAAGAACACATGCAGCAAAGAGAAGTATTCTCTTTTAAGAAACCAAAAGGCTTACTACAAGAACACAGAAGGCCCCTTCTGGCCCCTTCCATCCCCTGACCTTGCTGTGTGAGCAGTTCAGTAATTAAGACACTTTGGCATTAATCCTGCGATAGACTTAGTGACCCAGGAGAAGAGGCGAGACCCAGGAGCAGACCTACCGGTTCATGGAACCTGATTTATGACAGCGGAGGCGGGGGGAAGACACCCCCCGCCCCGGGCGAGAGGAGACCATTTAACAAACGCTACCAAGACAATTAGTTATTCATGTGGAAAAAATGAAATTGGATTTCTGTCTCAAGCCATAAATAAAAATCAGTTGTGGAAGACAAAGTGGGGGATCATCTTTACGACCTCACCTAGGCGGGAAGCCTGCTGAGACACGACACAAACACGCCAGGTGTCAAAGAGCAGATGGATAAACACGGCGACGCGGACACCAAGAACTCTGCTCATCAAAGCCAGAGAGGGGGTAAAAGTCAGTAATGGAGTGGGAGGGGACGATGCTAGACATAAACCAGCAAAGGGGTAATGTCAGGGTGTAAAAACTGGTAAGAAAAAGAGCCACAGAAAAGCGGGTAAGGGATGGAAGCCAGCTTCTCAGTGACAGACACGGGCAAAGATGCCCACTCTTCTGCTAGCTGGAGAAGCGAGTGAAGACCCCCGAGTTGCCACACCTGTGAGACCACCGCTGGGGATGCAGTTTTCCTGCTGGCAGAACGCAAATGGCTCCGGGCTCTTTGGAAAATAATTAGGCTTCATCTTGTAAAACGGAGAGTTTGCAGACACCATGACCCCGCAGCTCCGCTTCTCGTTAAATTCTAAAGAAATGTTTGCTTCTGAGCCCAAGGAGAGGAGCTCGGTTGTTCACAGCACATTGCTTTTAGAAGCAAAACACTGGAAACGGTCCAAACGTCCGTTTGACGGGTGAATGGAAAAGTACATTTTCGGGGTGTATTTATGCAATGGAATTTTACAGCCAATGCAGACGAACCTTAGAAGCACTGTGTTCAGTGGGGAAAGCTGCGTTGATCACCAATAGGCACGAAAGCCACACCAGACCACACGTCGTGCAGCATGACCTGAGCGGCGGACTGAGTGAGCCGGCGGGTGCACTCCAAACCCAGGGTGCAGGGGAGGGGCCGGGGCGCTTCCCCGCATCACCGTGAGCATGTGGGGCGGGGGTCCCCGAGGTGCACGCCCCCGTGAACTATTTCCTGGCCTGTGTCACATACTGCATGGCCAAATTAATGACACACACAGGTGGAACCTTGCAAACACCCAAGCATCGTGAATAGCACGTGCCTTGTGCGTTCACTTTCAAGAGGAACGGTTAACGTTCATTCAGTGCAAGACTGAAGGTGGGAGGAGAAGGGGCGACAGAGGACAAGATGGTTGGGTGGCATCACCCACTAGACGGACATGAGTCTGAGCAAGCTCCGTGAGCTGGCAACAGACGGCGAAGCCTGGTGGCCGCAGTCCACGGGGTCGCAAAGAGTCGGACACGGCTGAGCGACTGGACTTAGCGTAATACACAGACTTACAGAAACAGATGTGGTTCCACTTAAGCCGACTTGTGTGCTTACTGCCGGGCCGTTCCCTGTGGACTGGAGTCCAGTTTGCCGGGCCTTTGAGGAGGACTCTAAGGTGGGCGGGCTTTCTGAGGCCAGAAACCTGGGGGTGTTTGCTTTGCTTTATAGCACAAAACCCCACTCCGTGAACTCGAACTCCCAGCTCAGAACCGTCCTCCCCTAGAACCCTGGGTTTGGTCTGCTGCCTCCTGGCATCGGGTTTCCCCCCATGGGGCCCACCTTCTGGCCTAGATGCTCCAGAAAACTGCACGTTCCTCCTGGGAGCCGGCCGTGTCCCCATGGCGGACAGGACATCCCCTCCCGCCCAGGGTCTCCCCCAGGGAGCCCTCACCTGCCCCCTCGGAGCCTCGCTGCCTGTTCCGGTCTCCCCTCCCGCCTCCAGCAGCGTCCCTGACCTGCTCCTGCCTTTCCACGTCTGGAAGCCCGACCTCTCCCACCCCTTCTACAGCCCTTCCTGTTCCCCTTGAGCAGCAGGCTGCCTGAGACTGGAGTCCTGAAGCTAGAAGAGGGCTCCCGGGAGCCCTCGGGGGGCTGAGCCCCAGCGCCGCCCACGGAGGAGCCTGTCCTGTCCTGGCTCCGCCCTTCGCAGGTGGCCAGGGACCAACTCACTAATCTTAGCAATTTATTAAGCATCTTTCTCTAAATATTTAAACACTCGTGCAATTAATGAATCCCCATTAAAAAATTAACCAAGGAAACTTGCCAGATATTTAGGTATTGATTATGAACTTTAATCAAACGCGTCTAAATGTTTAATGAAAACCAGACGCTAAATATACAGATCTGCTTAGGCTGCTTCGTGCGCCTTCCTAACTAGGTAAGCCCTACCGCGGTGGGCTGAACGGCCCCAAATGCAGACGTCCTCACCCACACAGGCCTTCGGGGGGTGGCGGAGGTGAACCAGCTCCAGCGGGTGGGGGGCCTGGCCCACGGGACGCGGCCTCTGAGAAGTTGGGGCACACGGGCCGGGCAGGCCTCACCCAGCCCCGCCGGCACCAGGTCTGGGGGAACCAGCGCCTGTTTGAGCCGCGTCGTCTGCGGGGTGTTGTTATGGCGCAAGGGCTTCAGAGAGTGGGGCTCGGGGGTCCGAGAGGCCGGCAGGCAAACACGCCCGGGCAGGAAGGAGGGAGCCCGCGGTGCGCCCACGCGGCTCCGGCCCGCCCGCAGCCCTGCCCTGCGGTCACTCGCGCCCGTCCGAGTCCTTCGCGCGCCCCCGAAGCGGGTCGCGGGCATGACTGGGCCCCCGTCACCCGGGACTACCTGCTGCCTCTCCGCACGTCGTCGTCTGCGGGCTGGACTCTGGCTCCTGTCTGGCGTCATCCGTCCTGAGGGGCGCGCGGGCACGTGGCTGCGGCTGAAGCGCGTGGCCTTGCGGCGAGGAGGCCGAGGGGCGCGCGCACTGACGACCCACGCAGCACGCCACGCACACCACGCACGCCACGCACATCGCGCACGCACACCACATGCACGCACACGCACACCGTTCGTACAGACATGTACACCATGCAGGCACACGCACCCGCACACTGCGCATGCGTACGTTCCCCATGCGCACGCCCGCCCGCGGGAGCGGGCCAGAAGACAGCTCTCAGCCTTGCGCAGGGACTGCCTCTGGGTGATGGGTAGTAAGTGACTTTCACTTTCTTCCCAGACTTTCCCACATTCTCCAAATATTTGACAATGACTGGTTGTGAATGTTACAAGAAAAAGAAAACACTCAGATGTGTTTGTTTTTAAGTAAAACCTACCAGCTACGTCTTCGGGGTGGCTGCTGTGAAGGCTGTGGGCCGGACCCATGCGCGGACCTCTGGTCTCGGGACACGTGGCGCCAGGAAGTGGCTCAGCAGCGGGTCTTGGGCCACCTGCCCGGCCAGGCTGGGCCCCTCTGGCCCCCCCGGGCCCTCCCAGCCTCGGGCCAGCTTGGAAGGGGTTAAGATGCTCCACCAATGCAAATTAGGTTTAATTAATCCTTTTCATCAGTTGCAAATATACCTTCTGAACCCTATTAAAAACATGAATATGCAAATGCAGACCTTTTTTAATTCTCATTTTCAAGGACTTGGTGTTGGGGTTTGATTAAGTGAATTCCGTTAACAGCCTGTAAACCTGGTGGAAAAGTAAATTTCCATTTTAAGTTTGAAACAAAAAAGCCACGAAGGCTGCTGGTAATTGAGCTAATTATAGTGTCACACTACAGGCCACACGTGGAGCCCACGCGGGAGGGGCCCCGGGGGCGGCTCTCAGGGGCCCACAGCTGGTTCTGCTGTCCGGCCATTTTCCCCACGTGGAGACTGAGGCTCAGGTAGGGGCGGAACCTGGAGTCCAGGCCAGGGAGTGTGCGCTGCCTGGGCCTGGCTCATGCGAAGCGGGGGCGCCCCAGAGGGGAGCCCTGAGGGAGCCTGGACCCAGGTGTGCACTGCGGTCGTGCGGGGGCCGAGCCCCACGGCTCTGCCCACGTCTCCAGGAGCTCCAGGTGCCCTGCTGGGACAGCCACTTCTCTCATCAATCGGACACCATGGCTCCCTGGCAGTACCGCCGGATGCCCGGGACCCTCGCCACCCGGGTGCTGTCCGCGGTGCTGGAGAGCCGTGGCAGGGCGGTGTACTGGTGGCCTTTGCGCATGCGCCACTGAGACCACGGCTGGTTGGAACCCAGGTGGGCTGCAGGGGTAAAACACGAGCTGGGTTTCCAAGACTCAGTGCCAAGAGATGGTCAAGTGACTCTCACTAATTTATATGTATATAATTTAGAGAACTCGTATTTTAAAGTTGATATAACTGACATATTGGTTTCAACAACAGGATGATTCAATGTTTGTATATACTGCAAAACTAATTTTCATATTGACTCCATGTTGAAATAAAATTTTGGCTATATTAGGTTAAATACATTCATCAACATTTCACCTGCTTTTTAAATGTGGTTACTAAGAATTTCAAGTCACATACGTGTGTGGCTTGCATGTTATTTCTGTCGTCAGGGCGGCTCTACAAGGCCTGGAGAAGGCACTGACGTGGATGGAAACACGTATACATGTAATATGCATACACTGCAAGTGAAACACGCAAAAGGAAACGTCAGGTGGCATTATTAAGTGCCACAGGAAGGATACAGAGGCTCTGGCACGAATCGGCTCAGGGCCCCCCGCCACCCCCCCAACAACGAACCACAGTCTGGCTGGCTTCAGCATCAGGCGGTTTTCTCATAGTCCTGGAGGCTGGGCGTCTGAGATCCAGCTGTGGTGCAGGGCTCGTTCCTCCAGAAGCCTCTGTCCTCAGCCTGCAGACGGCCGACTTCTCCTCCCGTCCTCGCGTGGTCGTCCCCGGTGGCTCTGTGTCCCCTCCTCTCCTCTTACAAGGACACCAGTCCTACAGGATTAGGGCCCAGCCTAAACCCTGGTTTTAACTCAGTCACCTCTTGAAAGGCTCAGTCTCCAAACAAGTCATACTGTGAGGTACAGAGGTAGGAACTCAACAGATGAATCTGGGGGACAGCTCCGTCCACAAGGGCGGACGAGGTGGTGAGATTCCGGGAAGAAACCCCCGCTGGGAGGATGCCGGGGAAGACCAGGGCTGGCGTGTCTGAGGCTTGCCATGGGGTCCAGTTCTCAGAAATATTAACCAGTTGGGAAAAACCCCAAACCTTCTGCTCACTCTGGAAAATCTGGGGCCATGAACAGGGTGGGGACTGGAACCACAAGAAGGACTCGGGCAAGACTTGTTAATTTGGACCTGGAAACTCGTTCTTGTTTGTTTTGCCATCTGCTTGTTTTTAGATGACCACCATGGCTCAGAAGTACGGAAGTTCTGAGAGAGGCTGTCGATTTCACTCTAAAATGAGAATCTGGTGTTTCTCTAGGTTATTGCTTTCAATAAAACTCCTTAAGTGTTTTGGAAATAACAACAACAAAAATCCAGTGAAATACATCAGTAGATGCTTTTATGGAAAATTTCCAAGACAATTGTTAAGTGAGAAAAAAAAATTCAAGCTGCAGAACAACCCAGTTATTCTAAAAGCACAGAGAAGCCCAGTGAGACTGAACGCCGCTGTGTGTGTGAGGTGTGTGCGGCCACTGCAGGTGGATGAGCTGTGGGCTTTCTTACACTTGACCTTTCTGCTGCCGAGGGCGTTTCTTTACGCACTGGAAGTGCGTCAGCGGCAAGCAGCTGAAGACACGGAGAATGAGAAGAAAACCAGAACCACAAGCGGACAGGCCACAGGGCACTGGCCCCCGTGCTGTGTGGCTTTGGGTGAGGCCCTGCCCCTCTCTGGGCCCGAAGCAGGAATTTAAGCAGCTTGGTAAAGCCAGTGGTCCTCACTGTGCACGCACATGCAGGTACACACGTGACACAGCCCTCCATGCACACAGAGCACACGTGACGGTCACACGCACACACGTCCACTCACGCAGTCCTGCACGTGGGCCCGTGCACACACCGCCGCCCGTCCTGCTCTGGACCTGAGTCGCCCCTCTGAGGCTGCCTGGGGACAGATGCCTGGCCATTCATTTGGCCCTGGCGTCCTGGCGACTCTGAACCGAGAGAGAAGCAGGCCACGTTTGACCCAGAAGCAGGGGTCATGAGGGCAGCTGACCCTGCCAGGAGGGCCAGGCCTGAAGGACGTGCATGTGGCCCGAGGCGGGTTCAGGCCCTTTCGGAACCTCCGCCTCCTCCTTTGATGAGATCCAGCCTGCAGGATCATCGTGGATGGGAGTCAGCTCACAGGCGGGACGGAGCTTTGCACACTGGGATGTTCCCATCGGGGCGGGGAGGGGAGAGCCTACGAGACTGGAACGGGGTCGCGTCACACACTGACTCTGACCCAGCGGGCCCCGGCATTTCCAACCAACCCCCGGGTGACGCGCTGGCTGTGGTCCACACCGGGGTCACACTCATCTCAAGCTTGAACCAGGCGCACATGGAGGGACAGGGACCACACTGCCCGCTGGCAAGCTGAGCTGGCAGCCCTGCTGCCCAGTCCCGGGGGTCCCCAGGGGCCCGGCAGGGGGCGCCCTCCTCCCTGGGAGCCCGGGGGATGCTGGAAGGAGCCTGGTGCACACCAAACCCCATTCTGTCCTGGCAATTACGGCTTATCGCTGTCGCACTAATCCCTTAAAATTAGTCATTAGCGGCTTAACAACGTCTTGGCATCAGTGCCCACTAACGAGCTGGTGGCAGAGGGGGTCTGCCAGAACCAGACCCTTCTGGGGTCCGGCTCCCCATGCGAGTGAGCTCGGAACCCTCGGCCGGCAGTGGTGCAGGAAGTGGGCAAGCTTGGTGGCCGGTGACCCAGTTGGCTGGGAGGATACCAGAGGCCTCTGTGCCCCGTCCTGCTCAGACGCATGCCTGGGGGTGGGTCAGCTCCTTCTGCCTTTTTGGGGACAGAAATCTCATAACTGAGCATAAGCGCTGTGAACCTGGGGCTGGCCCCAAACCGGGGATCTTCTCACTGTGGACAAAGGTGGGGAGCCCGGGGCAGTGGGGAGCCCGGGGCAGCAGGGAGCCCAGGGCCGGGTGCTCACGTGAGGCTGGACTCGGGGGAGGCTTAGCTGCTGGGCACGCCCTGTCCTGCGGAGATGCGGCCGGTCCTGGCTCCACCGGGAGACGTTCTCCCTGGGGGCTGACTCTCGGGAGTTGATGGCAGGAGTGGATGGGCAGTGCCGGGCGACCCAGCGCACGAGGCGCAGGCTGGGGCTGAGCAGGCCCCTGGCCCCTGGGGCTCAGCACAAATGTGACCCCAGCCTCCCAGCCTGACTCACATGCTCCCAACCCTCCAGCGCCTTTTCTGCTGAGACTGCAGGAACTTAGTTCTGGCTGTGTGACGGAGACCACCACCCTAGGGATTGCCCACCTGGCCTGCACACCCTGTGTGGCCCGCGGTGACCCCTGGGCACAGGCCAAGTGCCTCAGCCCTGGCCGGCGTTACAGGACCATCTGGCCAGCATGACCCTCTTCCTGCCCCTGCCCTGCAGACCCCAGAACCTGCCCCGCAGGGGAGCCGGCCCTAGTGAGCGCCCTCTGTAGGCGGGGACCTGCTGGTGTACACGGGGCCTCACAGGGCACTTTAGGGGCTAATGATTGTGCATCAGGTTCTGACTTGAGCATTTTATTACCATTGGCAGCATCTGGTCTCAGCGATTCACCCGGGAGGGAGGTCAGGCCCAGGCCTCAGCCTCTCCCATGCCTGGGCTCAGCCCAGCTCTCCAGGAGGCTCTCCATGGGGTGAGGGGGCTCAGGACGGGGCAGTCAGAGCTTGGTCCCCAGACCCCAGCCTGTGGGACCTTGCCCCCTGTGAAGCGGCAGGAAGTCAGCATCGAGGGTTTGGGGCTCCTGAGGGGAGGCAGGAGGGGGCCCACAGGCCTCGGAACCCCAGCCCAGCTGCCTGAGGAGGGTCGCATAGCCAAGGGGGACACCGGGCGCTGCGCTGATGCGTCTGGGGCCCCAGGGAGCCGGGGGTGTGGGGAGCGGAAACCCCCCAGATGTCTGCCAGACTTGTTATGCAGGGGCCCCACCCCCCGATGGCTCAGCAGTGCTGCTTCTGTCCCAGAGCTGCGACCACAGTCAGGCACAAAGCTGCACTCCCCACCCCCGAGAGCTGGTGCTGGGGTGCTCGGCTGTGCGTGAGGCACCCGGAGCATCTGACGGGAGGGGAGCGGCACGCCCCAGCTGGACCAGAGTCCAGTTCGGAGCAGCCGGGGCCCTGGGAAGCCAGTCCACGCGCCAGGCTGCGGCCTTCTCATCTGAGAAGAGGGAACAGTAACTCCCAGGCTCAGTGTGGCCGGATGAGCTGGGGGCTCCGGGTTCCAGCAGGAGGGCCTGGGCCGACCTCACGGTGACCCTGGGCCGGGCCGGGCTGCGTCTGTCCGAGGCACACAGTCAAGGTCTGAGCTCCAGAGCCGACAGTGAAGGGCTGGAGCGCAGAGCAGGGTCGGGGCGGCCCCAGCTCCGCCGGCCCTGCCTGCCTCCCTGGTGGTGACCTGAGAACCTGCCGTGGGCAGTGCCCGAGGTGAGTCTGTGGTCACGGGCTGGCCCACAGGGCCGAGGGCCCCAGCCCTGGGGCTCAGATGCACACACAGTGAGGGGCTGGGGTGCTGAGGGGACCTTTATTTCATGAGAGCTGGGACTTCGCAGGCACCCAGGCTCACCTGCCTGGTCCCAGCCAGGCCGGGCTGGAGCAGGCTGTGGCGAGAGGGCACCGTGGGGAGCTGGCCACAGAATCCCCCTCCACCTGCACTGCAGGACGGGGGATGAGGAGGTGGGCAAGGAGGTGGGCCTGCCCTGCAGAGCGGGCATGGGCTCAGGGCTCAGGGCGGGGACCACCCTGAGCTGCTTAACCCCCCCGACCCGGCCAGAGGTGCACTCCTGGGCCCTGAGCTTGGGTGAGGTGCCTGGCGGGGTGCAGGGTGATGCTCAGGAGTCCCCACCAGGCCAGGAGGCTCGATGCCCCGTCGGGGCAGAGGCTGGGCCAGGCCTGGGGGGCCAGGCAGGGGTGGGTGGGGCCTGACGGCCGGCGGGGGCTGGGACCCCAAGGAACAGACAGCGGGGCTCCTGCCGGCCGCCTGTTCCCCACTCCGAGGCCGGGGGCTGGGGTCTAGGCCAGCGTCTGGCGGCTGAAGAGGTCGAGGGTCAGGGCGCTGAGGAAGGCAGGGATGCTGTCCTGCTGCAGCAGATGCAGCTCGATGAGCCCTGGCACCGTCCGCGAGAACGCCGTCTCCAGCAGCTGCATCTTGGTGCCCGAGGGGCCCGCGGCCTGCGGGGGACACGGAGATGCATCAGAAGGTGTGGGTCCTGGCAGACAACCCCCCCCCCGCAAGACCCCAGGTCCAGACGCAGACAGGCGGCCTGGCCGTCGCCCATGTCCAGGCATGGCCCCGCGGGCGAGGCTGAGCCTCAGGCCTCACGGGCAGGGTCTCACCCCTTCTCTAGGGTCCAGAAGCAGATGGGCATCTGGATTCCAGCTCTCCAGCTCCCCCAGGTC
Source organism: Bos taurus (assembly GCF_002263795.3). Lineage (NCBI taxonomy): Eukaryota > Metazoa > Chordata > Mammalia > Artiodactyla > Bovidae > Bos > Bos taurus. The sequence goes on along the minus strand of NC_037352.1, from coordinate 41,221,785 downwards.
AGCCCACCTGGCACCCCTGCCCTCAGCCCCCACCCTCGTGAGGACACTTGGAGCCGGGTGTGAGGGCCCCGTCTGGCCACACGCAGTCTGAGGCAGGTCTCACTCACGGGCTGTGCCCAGTGAGGAGGGGATGGCCGAGAGGCCGCAGAGCAGGGCCTCCCTCACCCACCGCCCTCGGGCCGGCCACACGGCAAGGGCAGGGTCTCTGCGAGGAAGCCTCTGGAGCTCACCCACCCACCCGTCCAAGCTCAGATCCCGTCCTTTCTGGCTGTGAGGCTTCTGGCAGAAGTGGAGGGACTCCCAGCTGAGGGTGTGCTGGGGGCCACCCCTCCTGGAGGGCTTCCTGCAGGCGGCAGGTGGGGGCCAGGCGTCCTGGAGAACCCAAGGGGTTGATTCCTTCCACGCTTCTTTATCTAAACGTCAGCTCAAGTTGCGGAAGTACCAGGAAAGAAGACGGGCCCCCTCTAAATGCTGGATGCCACAGGGCAGGGCCCCCAGACTAGCCGGTCAGCCCCTCACACGTGAGCTCAGAGACATCTCGGGGCTAGCTGGGGTCACTAGGCAGGTCTGAGCAGGGCCAACCCGGGTGCTCAGCTACTGGGGGTGGACGGAGGCCCAAAGGTGCCCGAACACTCGGGCAGGGCTCACGTGACCGCTCCCTCCCACAGGCAGCGCCCAGGGGCAGGCGGAGGCTGCCTGCTGGGGTCTGGGAGAGCTGGGGGCGCAGGCGTGGGCAGAGGCCGTCAAGGGTCAGACAGGGTCCTGTGGCCTGCAGCCCTGTTCCTCGAGGCAGGGCTGCTGGTGGGGCAGCTCGGGGGGGCGGGAGGGCAGGGGGGTGGTGGCCACCGAGGGTGGGCCCCCTTCCCCAGCGGAGCGGCCACCTGCCCAGCCTGCCCACCTGACCCAGTCAGCTCCACCCCTGCCCATAGCACGCTGGCCGCCACTCCGTTTGGAGAATCCAGGGCTGGGATACCCTGGTGACACGCAACCCTCTGGAGAGCCCTCCTTCCCAGGCAGCTCCTTCTGACCCCAAACCCGCCTGCCAGCTGAACCCCAGCTCTGCCTTGGTCTGTGGGCGCCCGCCCCACCAGTCCCGTAACAGCCACCAGAAAGCTGCCTGGGGCCCACACACACTCCTCCCAGCCACGGAGACCCTGCAACACGCCCCAACCCAGGCCAGGCGTCTGTTACAGGACCACGTGCGGCACGCACCCGCGACTCTTTCCAACCAACGAAAAAAAGACAAGTGACCCAATGAGAAAGTAACAGAACCATCCGAACAGACGTTCCCTCAGAACACAGACCGATGGCCACAACGCTGTCTGTCTTCAGGGAAATGTAAGTGAAGCCTGTGTGAGACCTGCCCCAGGCCTGTGGGGACCGTCTAACCCAGGCCGCGAGGACCGTGCTGGTGCGGACACTGTGCTGACTGCCTGGTGGTTCCTCAGGAGAGCACCTGCGACCTGCGACGCCACTCCTGGGCACGTGCCCAAGAGAAAAGAGAGCACGTCCACACGGGAGCTGGCTTGGGAGCGTCCACGGCAGCAGCATTCAGCACGACCGCAAGACACAGACGACCACCGACAGGCGAACAGGCCTGCGCTGCGGCCACGGACGGGCCCGGTCCAGACGCGGGAGGGGCAAGAGGCATGCACACAGCGCCACAGCGGCTCCGCGGGCAGTGGTCTGCACGTCTGCAGGCAGCACTCTGTGGGCAGCGCTCTGCAGGAGCCACTGGCAGCTCATGTGGGCAGCGCTCTGTGAGAGCCACGGCAGCTCATGCAGGCAGTGCTCTGTGGGCAGCACTCTGCGAGAGCCACAGGCAGCTCACGTGGGCAGCGCTCTGTGGGAGCCACGGGCGGCTCATGCGGGCAGTGCTCTGTGGGCAGCGCTCTGCGGGAACCATGGGCAGCTCACATGAGCAGCGCTCTGCGGGAGCCACAGGCAGCTCACATGGGAAGCGCTCTGCGGGAGCCATGGCGGCTCATGCGGGCAGCGCTCTGCGGGAGCCATGGGCAGCTCATGTGGGCAGTGCTCTGTGGGAGCCACGGGTGGCTCATGCGGGCAGCGCTCTGTGGGCAGTGCTCTGCGGGAGCCACAGGTGGGTCACGTGGGCAGCGCTCTGCGGGAGCCACAGGCGGCTCACGAGGGGAGTGCTCTGTGGGCAGCGCTCTGTAGGAGCCACGGGCGGCTCACGCGGGCAGTGCTCTGCAGGAGCCACGGGCGGCTCACGTGGGCAGCGCTCTGTGGGAGCCACGGGTGGCTCACGTGGGCAGCGCTCTGCGGGAGCCACAGGCGGCTCACGAGAGGAGCGCTCTGTGGGCAGCGCTCTGCGGGAGCCACGGGTGGGTCACGTGGGCAGCGCTCTGCGGGAGCCACGGGTGGCTCACGAGGGGAGCGCTCTGTGGGCAGCGCTCTGCGGGAGCCACGGGCGGCTCACGAGGGGAGAGCTCCGCAGGAGCCACTGCAGCGAGACGTGCAGAGCAGTAGACTGGCCCGGGCAGCGCCCAGCTCCTCCCAAGACGCCCCACCCTCCCTGGGGTCCCAGGGCCCCCGGATGGCCCATGTGGGCCTGCACCGCCCCACTGAGGGGCAGCCTGCGCCCCCGTGAGCGCCTGCTCATGTGTGCAGCTCAGGTCCTCTCAGAGTGTCTGTCGCCGACGCGGACAGGGCTCCCTCTAAACACTGGGCACCACAGGACAGGGCCCCCCCAAACTAGCTCTCATCCCCCGCAGAGGCCGTGCCCGCTGCCCTCCCTCACCTGGCCCCCAAGCACCGACTCAGCCGCGGGCACCTCCTCCCGCCACGCGGCCCCGCCGGGCGGCTGGCCCTGTTCTGCTGCCCACTTAGCCCTGTCAGAGCTCAATACAGACTGTTTTTACACAAAAATACGAGAAACCACTCTGACCTTTACCGAGAAAATCCTTTCATTTCTGCCTTCTGCTCTTGATTCTGAGTCTCCACTAAATGTCAGAGGGGCTGGTTCTCCTGTAGCTGTGGGCCCAGCGCAGGCTGGGGGTGGGCAGAGGCCGGAAGGGCAGCTGCATCTGCCTGGCCAGGGGTGGGGGCAGACCCCACCGTCCCTCCTCCCAGCCTGGGCCCCCGTCTCCCTGCCCCCGGGAGAGCCCTTCCGCTCTGACTGAACCAGGGCTCCTCTGGGCGCCTTCCCAGGCCCCGGTGGGCTGTGGGCTCCTGACTGCCCTTCACGTGCAGACGTGTCTCATGGCGTCTACGGCGGGGCCATGTGGGGCCACTCGCCCAAACACCAGGCGCTCCCTCTGTGGCCAGGGACATCGGGACACCCGTGTGCCCTCAGGGCCCAGGGACCTCAGGACAGGTCAGCTGGTCCAGGGGTGGCCCACCCCAGGCCCAGCCCGCTGCCCGCCCTCCGAGGGGACAGCTGCCACGGACACTGTTCTCAGCTGGGGTCAGGCTTCCAGATGCTCCCGTCTGCAGAACAGAACCAGGGCTCCTCCAGCCAGGACCTCGCTCACTCCAGGTGCTCTCATGCGCTCCCAGGCTGCACCGCCAGGGCCCTGCCCCAGGGTCCCCCCGCCTCCACGCCCGCACAGCACTCCCACCGACAGAGAGGAAGAGGCTGTGAGAAAGGGCGGCGGAGCAGGGACGCCGGCTGGCCGCTCACAGGGCCAGGGTGGAAGGTGGCTCATCATGGTCTCCTGCTTTCTCCAGGGTTTTTACTGTGACCGTAGATTATATTTGTGATCAGAAAAAACAATACCTGAATTATATCCACGAGAGCTGAACAGCTCAGAGAACAGGCACACACACACACAGACACGCCCACACCCCACTCCTGCTGCAGACACGTGCTGACGTCCGTGCCAGCAGCCCCAGGCCCAGGCCAGGCAGGACTGGCAGTGGGGACAGGGCATCTGGGGCCAGGCCTTGCAGGACAGCCTGCCCTGGGACCCTGTCACCACCGGTCGGCCTCTGGGGCTGCTGTGAGCACGGCCGGGGGCTAGCGGGGGCGACGTCTGGCTGCTTCCCCCAGATCTGAGCCGCCCTCCACCGTGGGGGGGGGCACCTCCGGGGATGCCCGCCTGCCCACTAGCACTCTGTGGGGAGAGACGTGCACACAGCCCTGGGCTCCCCGAGAACCTGGGTGTGTGGAGCGTGCCCCCGCATCCACGTCCGCTGCTCTCCCCTCGCCTTGGAGCCCAGGCCCGAGGCCCACGTGGACCCTCCAGCCCTCCGAGGGCCTGCGGGCGCCGCCCCGCCGCCCCCGAGGCCCGGCGCCCTCCCTTGTCAGCAGGAGATGCTGCCAACCCTGCGAGGCCGCTGGGCGTGGCTGCCTGGACCAGGGCACCTGGGGGCTGGCCTCGTGTCTGGGTCCCGGAGGCCCCTGGGAGCCCCAGGCAGACGCTGCTGTGCGTGAAGAGAGAGGCCGCGGAGGCAAGTGGGTCAGGACAGCTTGGCCAGGAGCTGAGCGCACTGTCCCGGCACCAAGTTCCAGGGAACGAACGGAAGCTGGCGAGGAAGCATGTCCAGCACGCGGAAAATAGCTCACCCAATTATCCCCACTTAATTGTACTGAAAAGCATCTAAATACTGCGTGTTCTAATTATACCAGCGTTATTGGAATTCACCGTCCCCGGCAAGGGGTGACCTTTCCCAAGAGCGATTGTTGGGGGGGGCAAGGCCAGGCACCCCAACAGTTGCAGACTGATCTCAAACCCACAATTATTATTATTATTCTATTTATACAGCTCTCCATCTCTCAGATGCTCCGTTTTAGATCCACACGCAGCTGTTCCTGCAGCCTCACGAGGGGGAGGGTGCGCACGGGGCGGCAAGGCCCTGGGAGGTCACATCCAGGAGCCCCGCCCGGCACAGGCAGGCGCCCAGGCCACCTCCCGGTCCCAGCAGCAGAGGCCCGTGGTCGGGGGCAGAGGCGGGTAAGGGGGGCAGGCGGGCACAGGCGAGTCGGGCGGGCACCGCAGGGCTGACTGCGTCCTTCCCCTGCTCTCAACGGGCAGAGAGGACCCTGCAGGCTGGGCCCCCCGGCCCGGGCCCCAGTTCTGGGAGAGCCCGGGTCCCTCCGTCTCCTCCGTCAAGTGGGCTGGACCACCTGCCCCTCCTGCCCTCATCCGAGAGGCCTGCCCCTCCTTGCCTCCCCGTTCAGACAGCCTGGGAGTGGCTGAGGAGCCCACGGGGCCGTCTGAGGGGCAGGATGCTTGGGGGATGGCTCCGATGGGGAGGTGGGAGCTGGGGTCCACGCGGGCCGCTCTGCTAGGCGCTGCGTGACAGCGGGCTCCTCGCTTCACTGCTCTGAGCTGGACTTCCCTGTTTTAGGGGAGGGTTGCAGGTGGGCTCAGATGCTAACACCCGTCCAAACACTCGGCTCTGGGAGACAGAGGGAGACTATTTGCCAGCCTGAAACAACCAGAAAAACAGGACACAGAAACGCAAGGATGCTTGTACATCTCGGGAGGCGAGGGGGCGAGGGGGCAGCCCTGGGAGACGGGAGGGGAGCCCGGGACAGCCCTGTCCTCCCGAGACGCTTTCTGGGCATAGAGGGACACTCTGAGTGGAGGGTCAGCTGAGAGCTGGAGAGACCAGGCGGCCAGAGGGTGCAGGGCAGCACGCCTGAGACGGGAGCCACGGTTGGAAGCAGGACCGAGCAGACTGTCCCTGAGCACCTCGCAGGGGGCCGATCACAGAAGCTCACACCGCCGGGTCCCGCCCGCCCCCCGGCCATGCCAGGAAAGCGTCACAGGGCACAGGGCGGTCTCCCCTCAGGACGAGCAGTACCCTTGACCACCCGCTGCTCTGGTCCCGCTCAGAAGGCTTTTTCTGCTGCGCCACTTGGCACGCAGGATCTCAGGTTCCCTGACCAGGGACTGAACCCGCATGCCCTGCGGTGGAAGCATGGAATCTTAGCCACTGGGTTGCCAGGGACATCCCTGGCTCACACATCTTAAACCAAGACCTGAAGGACTCGTTTCCAAGTAAGTAACATCGCTTCTGAGCACAGCCTGGGCGGGAGCAGTCACAGGAAGACAGAGACACCCAGCCCCACCAGGGGGAAATTCACCACCCATCAGAGATGACAGGCTGTGCAAAACCCAGAAGAATGTGATTCACAGTGAAGAGAAAAAGCAGTCAATGGAAGCTCATCCAGAACCGACACTGGTGCTGGAGTCAGCAGATGACACGAAAGCAGCTGTCGCGACCTAAGTCCACGTGTTCAGGAAGTCGGTGGCGTAAAAGGAACAGACTGAGCTTCTGCAGGTGAGCCCACAGCGCTCGGACGAGTGTCCCGGGGGGTGGTGAGCCCACAGCGCTCGGACGAGCGTCCCGGGGGGTGGTGAGCCCACAGCGCTCGGACGAGCGTCCCGGGGGGTTAATGGCAGACCGGATGTTGTGGGAAAAAGTCCGGTGAACTTGCAAACGCAGCAACAGGAGTACGTGCGTGAGCAGGCCGCGGTGCCGGAGGACGCACAACGCACGACCGTGGCCACACACGACCGCGGCCCGGAGAGGCCCACACGAGTGCAGCGTGGCTGCCGGAGGACGCGCGACGCTCGACCGCGGCCCGGAGAGGCCCACACAAGGGCAGGGGGGCTGTGAAAGGCTCCCAGTGACCCCGCCTCCAGGCATTTCCATCCCGTGCAACCCATGAAAGAATAAAAAAAAAGATACGCCACCCTAGCAGAAGCTGAAAGCTGGAGTGACCGTGTTAATACCAAACAAAGCATATTTCAGAGCGAAGAACATTACCAAGGAAAATGGCTATTTGAAAACAATAGAGGGATTCATTTACACATGAAATGAAAGCCACCAGAAACGCAAGGGGGACAGACAAATCTGTAACTACGGTGGGAGATTTCAATACCTCTGTCCACTGACAGAAAGGGAAGGCAGGAAGCGAGCGCAGATTCAGAAGCTCTGACGAGCCTACCAAAAAACTGCCTCACACACTTACAGCATGCCTGCAGAATACAGATTACCTTCAAGTATTACGTACTTAGACAACATTCTGGACCTTAACACAAATTTAAGCAGATTTAAAAATAAGGTACGGGAAGATGCGTAGCATTAAGTGTCCACATCAGAAAAGAGAACGGGGTCAAACGGAGGCTGTAGCTTCACAGGAGTTCAGTGGATAAGGGGGCAAGCGTTTGATTCCTGGTTGGGGAACTAAGAGCCTGCAAGCTGTGGGGCACAGCCAAGAAAAAATTCTTTTAAAAAAATAATAAACTAAAATAAAAAGGGCAAAGTCAACACAAAGTAAGCAGAAGAAAGGAAAAAAGACCAAAGCAGAAGTCAGTGAAGTAGAAGGAGCACCAGGAAAAAACGAAACCAAAAGTGACCTTTTCAGAACATTAATAAAGTTGATAAACTGGTCCGAGGAATCAGGAATAAAAGACACAAACTGCTGTTCAGTGTCATGAATGAGCGAGACGACAGCACCAGGAATTCTACAGATTTTCAAAAGGACCAGAAAACATCATAAACAACTTTTTGCCAATAAATACAACAACTGTCATCAAATGGAGAAAAACTTCTGAAAGACACCAAATGACCAAAGCTCACCACAAAGGAAGGAGATAACCTCAACAGTCCTGCCTCTTCTCAAGGAAATGAGATCGCAGTGAAAAGCCTTCTCACAAAGAGGTCTCCGGGGCGGGATGGCTCTCCTGCTAAATTCTATCAAATATTTAAGGAACAAACTATACCAGCTCTACATGAAGTGTTTACAGAAATGGAAGAGGAGAGATGCTCTCCAGCTCACCTTATGAGTCAGGTGTCGCCAGGACACCACAGTCGGATAACGGCATCACGAGGGACAAAGCATGGTCCGATAATCCTCAGGAACACAGACGCAGAAATTCTGAGCACAGCACTAAGCAATGCATGTCCGATAACGCAGGTAATGAGGGTGATACCATTCTATCCCAGGAGGGCTTCCCAGGTGGCTCAGATGGTGAAGAATCCACCTGCCCAGCAGGAGATGCAGGAGACCCGGGTGCAATCCCTGGGTCAGGAAGATCCCCTGGAGAAGAAAATGGCAACCCACTCCAGTACTCTTGCCTGGGAAATCCCACGGACAGAGGAGCCTGGGGGCTGCAGTCCGTGGGGTCGGACAGGACTGAGCTCACGCACCACAGTGCTCTTCCAGGAACGCAAGGCTGGTTTACTGCTATAAAGAGTAATTCAACATATTGACAAAGTAAAGAAGAAAAACCACGACATCTCAATAGATGCAGAGAGAGCATCTGACCACACCCGACACGGGTTCCTCAAAAACATTCCTCCGCAGACGAGACCAGGCCAGCATGTCCTCAGCCTGATATTGGGCATCTGCAACTGCCCACGGCTGACGCTACACTCTGGCTCCAGCTGAACGCGTCCCTTCAGGGTGAACCCGGGGCAGCAAAGCTCCCGCTCCCACTCCCACTCAACACTGTTGTGGGGGTCCCGGCCAGGGAAACAAGGCGGGAAAAAGAGACGCGACCCTCCAGCCTGGAGGCAGAAGCAGCTGTCACTGCTCACAGATCCCACCACCGTCTCTGCAGAAAATACCACACAACAGGTTAAAAGGCTACCAGAGCTCACGCGTGAGTTCAACAAGGCTGCATAAATAAAAGGTCCCTTTTATAAAAACGAACTATTTGTATATAGTAGCAACAAAACGAAATTAAAAGTAAAAACCAGTTTATAATAGCATCAGACACACGAAACACTTAGAGATAAACCCAACAGACAGACATAAGACTGTGCCCTAGAAATGGTAAGACAGAGCAGAGACCGTTCTCAGGCTGAAGATGCAACACTGCTGAGGGGCAGTTCTCCCCAGGGGACCCCAGCCGCAGTGTGGTCCTAACTGCACCTCAGCAGGCTTTTCCTGGAGAAGTCGACGAGCTGGGTCTAAAATGAATATGGAAATGCCGAGAACTAGAACCCCCCAGACTCTGAAGAAGAACCAAACTAGAGGTCAAGACCGAGCCTTGAAGATGGCAGAGAGAGGGGCTGGCTCACCACCACGGCCCCTCGGCCTCTCCTGACCCTGCTCCTCCCAGCCGCTCGCCCGTCCCAGACACACACACACAGACACTCACTCTTTTGTACATACACACACACTGACACCACTCGCACACACACACACTTTTGCACACTCTTGTACACACACTCTCCCGCACACTCTCTCGCACACTCGCACACACACACAATACTTGTACATACACTCTCTTGTATACAAACACACATGCTCTTGCAGACACACACGCTCTCTCTCGCACACACACAGCCTGCAGTCCTGCTGCAGACATGCCAGGAGCCTCCCTGCCGCCTCTACGTGCACCCTGACGCTTGTGTGACGTCTCCGTTTCACGCCGGGCTGCACAAGCGTGTCCGGCACAAACGTCCGGCATGATGACCCAACAGCCGCGGTCTCCCTCCATCAACAGAGCGGCGTGGACGGGAAGAGAGGGCTCTCTCCTCTCACCCGAGCTGCCTCCTCTGCCACTACCGCTGGACGCGGGCACACGGACGGCGGGACCGGGCCTGACCGCGAGGGCACGCCCACTGCAGGATGAGGCCTCTGTGTTTGGAGCAGGTGACCAGCCTGGGAAGCCCGCCCGGCCGGCGCTGGGGGAACCACAGGAGCACGGGTGACGTCCGGAGGCCCGCCGAGCCCACGTGCGCGGGCCGGAGCGACCACCCCCGACCCCGCACCCGACCGTCTGCACCGGCCTTGTTTTCCATCTCTGGCAGGGATGAGGATCTGATCTCCAGACAGAATTTTCTCTCTTCCTTTTTAATTAGTACTTGGTAACATCACCAAGCTGTGAGTTTATGGCTTTGTAGATCTTGTGTTTTTGACACTAATTACTCACAAAGGCTTTTTAAGCTCCATTTCAACTCTGCAACTGACACGCTGGTAATTAAACGAGAGAGGAAGTGGCAACAGACTTCACCCCCGGCCCTTCCCACCTGAGCGCTGGGCTTCACGTGGCTGCAGCCCCCGCGGCCCCGAGGCTCCAGCCCGGCGGCCGGAGGTGGTCCGTCCAGGGTGCCGCTGCAGCCTTCCCTGCTCAGGGTCTGGCCCTGCTGTCCATTCTGGAGCTAGATCGCACGTCCTTGAAGTGGGAAAGGAGCCGGAAGTGGACGCTTCCCCAAGGATCCCGAGGGTCCAAACCTGTGGGGTGCCCGGTGCCCCCAGGACAGGCTGGCCCCCTCCTCGGGGCTCCCGTGCCCACATGGCCTCTTGGCCAGTCCTCAGTCGGACGTGTGCCGGGCACTGGTGCGTGCAGCTGCAGAGCTGACCCTTCCTCCCCAGCTCCCCCTGCAGAGCAGTGGAGTCAGGGGACGGGAGGGCAGGGCAGGGAATGTGAGGGTTACGAGGCGTGGCCACCGCTGTCCTCCTCTCAGGATGGAGCAGACTGGGGGGCCGGGACCAGTGTGTCTGAGCCCCAAGCTGGAGGATGGGCTGCAGGGGAGGGCTGGAGTAAGACGTCAACGGCTGGCCAATCTCGGGGCTTCTGGAGCCGACGTGGCCCCCCTGGAGCCCCCAGGGGGTAGGGTGGCTGCAAGGAGGACCTGCACGCAGGAGCTCCAGTGACTGCCTAGACCCACTGCAGCCAGGGCCGGCTCCTTGCGACTCCCCACACCCCTGTACAGCTGGTCAGCTCCCTGTGTCCTGACGGGGAGGTGGCCTCCTGTCTTCCTGGTAGAACCCAGAGGCTCTCTGACGAACGATAAATCAACCCAACAGGGTCCGGCCCTCCCCTCTTGTTTCCAACCCGGGCAGTGCCCGCCCGGTGTGACGGAGCTGGACCTGGGGAAGGGTCGCGGTGGCCAGGCGGGCTGAGGTCCTGGCGCCCTTCTGAGGGCTGGGGCTAGGGGAGTGGGCCGGCTTCATTAGTCTGCCCGCCTGTGACCGTGCTGGGACTCCCTTAAATACAATTGGTTAGTCACAGTTTAAGGTTCTTTATTGCAATTCTATTTTAAGATGCAATTAAAACATCTCATTGTTGAAGCACACGGTTCCTACTGGGCTTTTCTATTACGGAGTCAAAGCCAAAGGTGGGGGTGGAGACCGGGCCGAGACTCGTTTCCAAGGCAGTGGGTTTGGTCAGGACTCATCTCCTGTAGAGAAGCCCCCACCCCATAAGCCACCTTCCCCAGCACAAGCCAGGGCCCGAGACCCCCCGAGCTCCACACTGTGCCCTGTCCAGGCACTGCCGCTCTGTTGGCCCAGGCAGGTCCTGAGGTCCGGCCGTGTTGAAGGCACGTCCTCTGCGCCCGCTCCCAGGGGCTCCATGCTGGCGCCAGGTGGCACGCCCTCAGCCAGCAGCAGCTTCTCACGCTGCCCTGCCGCCCAGCTGCGCCAAGGCGCGCGATTTCCAGGCGGCTCAGAGTACAGGTGGGGCAGGGCCGTCCTTTGCTCTGGCTGGATGGCACCTTGCTGCCAGGATGGATGACGTAGATGTCACCAAGGGAGGCCCCCGCCGAGGGCACCCGTCTGACGAGTCACCCGGGGCGTCTGCCCAGTGCTAGGACCCATGGGGCGTCGGGCGTAGGATGAGCGCCAGGCAGTCACCACCTGGATCGGTGGGGTGGAAGCAAAGGGTCCCGGCTCCCCGGCCCCTGCTGGGCCCCGGCGGGAGATGCTGCGTGTGCACCTGAATTCACCCACGGGTGCCCCCTGCCCCCACTGCCGACAGTGGGAGCAAAAGGGAGGAAGGGCTTCATTCTCCGCACAGAACGCCCGGGGATGCAGTCTGCGTGTGCACAATGTGTGAAGTGCATTTTCCGTTTCATCAGCACCTCAGCCTGCATGCGGCCGTGCTCGGCTTCCAGACGCGCTTCGCGGGGCTTTCCTCATCCTGCTGACAGCGCTGCATTTGCATTGACCACATTCATTTAAAAAAGAAATTTCCAAACACATCCTGCAGCTGAATTTGCTCTTTGGCCCCAAGAATGGAATACAGATAATCTCCTCACTTCTTGAAGGTATCTTCCTGTGATTTAATTTCAGAAATGATTTTTGCAAAGGCCCCTCACATTCGCATCTGTCCGGGGAGAGGAAATTACTCTCTTTGGGGAGTTGGAAGACCACAGATTGTTCCCAACTTCGCCGGCCTTTTCTGCCGAGTAAGCACCAGCTTTGCGTCAGGACACGGGACCCAGGACTCACACGCTGCAGCCTTGGGGCAGAGAGCCAGGCATGGGTGGGGGGCAGAGGCCAAGCTCAGTGAGCCCTGAGGGCGCACGTTGGTTTAGGGCGACCCTGCAGAGCCGTTCCTGCAGGAAGGCTTGAGTGCCCCGCCTCGGCCTCCCTGAGCCAACGTGACTCCGGGAGTCAGTCAGGGCTCTGACGCCCGCTGCTCCCGCGAGGCAGAGGGTTCCCGATCACACTGCCTTCCCCGCAGCCTACTCACGGCCGAGAGTGCTCCTGGGGCTTGGGTCCATCAGGGCTGGGAGGGCGCACGAGGGGAGGCCGGGGAGGGGTTGCCGGCCCTTCTGCACTCTGGTAGCAGGAGAGCATGCGGGCTGGGCCCAGGTGGGGAGATGGGATCCCACACATTGCTGTCCTTCCCTCCAGGGAGGACGGCCACCCGGATTAGGAAAACACTGCTTAGTTTCCTGGCAGGGCACGACCTTAAGGGGAAGTCTCATCTCCCGAGTAGCCTGGCAGGGCCTCTGTCTGAACACAGCTCAGGCTCGCCAGTCTGAGCGGCTTCCCTGGGCCTCACTCCTGGGCCAAAGCTCCTGGGGCTGCGACGCCCCCTCGGGCTTCCAGGCCCCCGTCCTGGGTGCTGGGCAGGGGAGCGGGGCACGTGGCCACCGCAGCAGAGCTGGGACCTCAGGCCACAGTGACGAGCCCGAATCCCATCTGAGAGGGGTGGGGGCCTCGCCAGGGTGGGCGTGTCGGGCGGCTCACAGTCCCCGAGCCGGGCTGAGAGCCTGCATCTGAGAGCGGTCTGGTGACATCATGTGATTTAAAAGTTAATTAAACGGAGGGGGACAAAGTGTAACAGCCCCGCTGTTTATCTCCAAGCAGCCTTTGGAAGGAAAGGGGGAACCTAACAAGCAGCTCTGAGGTACTGCGTTAGGAGTGATCACGTCGCTAATCACCTGGTGTCCACGGTGGGCTCCCTGCTGCTCAGGTGCCCCTCCTGGCCTGGCACCTGCGGGCGGGAGCCAGGGCGGGGGCTCCAAGCCCAGGGGCCCCAGCCGCCCAGAAGGCGCACCCCCAGACGCAGGTGGGCCTCTCGGTCCAGGCATGGGCGCCCCTGTGGACGGAGGGAGGAGAGGCCTGGTGACCAGGGCCTGACCGTGGCCAGGACCCGCTGGACAGACACTCACTGGGGTCAGCCCCTCTGGGGGGCTCCTCCAACATCTGGTAGGGGGAGCGTGGCAGGAGCTTAGCGGGGCTGGGGGGCTTAGTCCTTCCCGGCCCCTGCTACCTCCTTCAGGCTGAACCAAACAAGCCCCCTTCATCCTCTGCAATCCCCGGGCACCCTGCCATCCAGGGACCTGTGCACAGCCCTCCTGCTGGCGTCCCAGGCACCATGTGGCCGGGCAGGTGGCGGGGGAGCAGGCAGGTGGGAGGGCGGCAGGCAGGTGGGGGGTACCAGGCAGGTGGGGGGACCATGCAGGTAGGGGGGCCGGGCAGGCAGGTGGGGGGTGCGGGCAGGTGGGGGGAGCGGGCAGGTGGGAGGGGGGTAGGCAGGTGGGGGAGGGGAAGGCAGGTGGGGGGGGCAGGCAGGTGGGAGGGGGCTGGGCAGGTGGGAGGGAGGTAGGCAGGTGGGGGAGGGGAAGGCAGGTGGGGGGGCAGGCAGGTGGGGGGCCGCCCTGGAGCCTGGGTCTAGCCCCCGGAAAGGTCTGCTTGGAGCTGGCTGAGCCGCTCCTGTGAGTCACCAGGTAACAAACGGCCTCCCCAGTTCCCGCGGGGGCGCTCTGGCGAGGGCCACGATTGATGGCCCTCACGGTGAAGTGTAATTACCAGCTCACTCCCTGAGCACCAGGCACATCCATCCACATGCCCGCTGAGGCCCTCATCACTGAGCAGGAGGCCCTGCACCACCTCCGCGCCTGCACGGCCTCCGCGTCCCCTGGTCCTGATGCCCGAGCTCTTCTGCGGGCCTTGGGCCCCACGAGCTGGCTCTGAACCGACAGGGCACACCCTATGACCCGCCCACAGCTGCCCACGGGCCCCCCTGCTCACAGGGCAGACCAGGGGCAACCTAACCCCTCAGCAGACACGGAGGGGCAGAGACACAGCAGAACCCCTGCCTGACGACAGCCCACAGGACCCTGGAGGGACCCAGGCCCTGCCCCCCTCCTGTCCTGGAGGACCTGGCGTCCTCCTGGGAGACGGCTGGCACTGCCAGGGGGGAGCTCACCCGAGGGAAGCCCCATCAGCAATGTCACCAGTCCCCACCCCCCGAGAGGCCAGGGCAGCTGCCCCGCCCGGGCAGGCAGAGTTGGGGCGGGGAGATCCACTCCCAGCACCGGCGGGACCCTGACGGGCTGACCACCGCTCCTCCCCGCGGCCGCCCAGGACGTGTGGGATCTCCCGGATCAGGGATCGAGCCTGCGTCTCCTGCGCTGTATGAGCTGTTTGCGTCTTTTGGAAAGGAAGCCCTTGTCGATAATGTCGTTCGCAAATGTTTTCTCCCAGTCTGTAGGCTGCCGCTCCACTCTGTTCATGGTTTCCATTACTGTGAAAAAGCTTTCAGGTTTGATTCAGTTCAGTTCAGTTCAGTCGCTCAGTCGTGTCCGACTCTGCGACCCCATGAATTGCAGCACGCCAGACCTAGGTTTGATTAGGTCCCACTTATTTATTTTTGTTTTTATTTCTATTGCATTCGGAGACTGATATAAGAAAACACTGCCGTCATTCACACCAGAGAACGCTGTGCCTGTCCTCTCTTCTAGGAGTTCCGAGTGTGACGGTGTCCTGCTCTGTATTTGGGTCTTTAAGCTGTTTCGTGTTTCTTCTCGTGTATGGTGAGAAGGTGTGCTGAAACTGCACTGATCTACACGCGGCGGTACAGCTTTCCCAGTACCACTTGCTGGAGTTATCTTTCCTCCGTTGTGCGTTCTCGCCTCTCGTTCATGGATTAACTGGCTGTGGGTGTCTGGGTCTGCTGCCAGCACTCTGCCCGCGCTCTGGTCTGCCTCGTTGATCCACACGTCTGGTTTCTGTGCCAGAACCATGCTGTTTTGAAGACTGTAGCTCTGAAGCATCGTCTGACGTCTGGGAGGGTCATGCCTCCAGCTTTGTTCTTTTTGCTCAGGATTGCTTTGGCAATTCTGGGTCTTCTGTGGTTCCATTAAGTTTTAGAGTTATCTGTTCTGGCTCTGTGAGAACTATCAGGGGTGACGGACGGGACTGAGTCAGACGGTGTTGGGCAGCACTAGCTGAAGCGCCTGACTCCTCAGCAGCCCCAGACTCGTGGACACAGCCTGTCCCGCGTGCACACGGGCTCTGGTGGCTGACCCCGAGGGCGGGGCAGGCCAGGCCGCCCGGGAGAGGAGAGGAGGGGGAGGCCGCGCAGGAGGTGTGCTGGGGGGGAGCACCACAGCAGATGACGCCTCCGGGGCAACAGCCGGGCCGCACCTCGCCAGGGGGCTGGGCCCGGGGACGTCTCGCCCCAGGATGCTGGTGCCCGGTCAGGGGTGCGCTCGGCACCTTCTTGGACTCCCGGCCAGAGGCACAGGTGGGGGCTGGGACCCGTGGGTCTGGGCTCCGAGGAGGGCTCTGGGCTAGGCTCCGTCCCCGCCCTGTGCCCGCCAGGGACAGGTCACAGGGACAGTGTTAGCACTGGACTCGCTGCCCCGCAGCCCAGACCTCCTTCCTGCACACGTTAATTAGGGCAGAGTACACAACGGTGTTTTGAAAAACGTGTTTCTATGTGATTGCTTTTTTAATTGGTTAGCTTAACATTTGAAATTTGATTTAATTTCAGCTTGATTTTCCTCACCACAGGGTCAGGCTGAGAGCCAGGTAAATCGCTGCAGGAGCTCCATCGTTAACAGTGGGGGTTCGGGGGCATGCGTGCCAGAGCCTGCAGGCTGGCATCAGGGCTTCATCTCAGCTGAGTCGGGGGAGGGGGATGGGGAGCCTGCAGCCCCCGGGTCAGAAGCTGCCTGTGTCGGGCCCCGTGAGCTGGAGGCTCCCTGGGAACCCTCTGTGTGGTGAGGAGTCGGGGCTGCTGCAGGCCGAGCGGGCGGCCATGAGCAGGCAGTCGGCGGGTCTCTGAGCGGCAGCTGTCTGCACGTGCCGCCGGCCAGGTCTTTCATTTACTTAACGCTTTTCTTTAAATCAACTATCCTTATCAACTTAAGTAGGCTCAGCTTGGAAGGAAGCTTTGCATCACCAGCCAAGGTGAAAGCAAACGCTGCCTGCCATGGGGTAACCACGGAGACGAGATCAGCACTCACAAAACAGCAACACCGAGCCTCGCCCGCATCGGGGTGGGGGGGTGGGGGGGCAAGCCCACGGCTGGTGGGGGAGGGGACCGGGGGAGTCAGCCAGCACGGCCAGGCCAGCCCCAGAGAAGTGCCCCCGCCCCACCGCGGGAAGACAGCGGGGTAGGAGCTGCCCCTGGCAATGCCTCAGAGAACCCACCACCGTCACCAGCTGGGAGTCAGCAGAAGAGCACTGGCAGGGAGGACTGGCCGGGGGTGCACCCCACCCCCTACAGCTCCCTTCTCAGCTCCAAGCCTGCCCCAGACACGCGCTGACCCTGGGACTCTGAACGCCCCTCCTGACCTGAGGATTTCTGACCTGAAAGCAAGCCACCTCTCCCATGTAAGGGGAAACCCGGCCCCCAACCCAGGCTGGCTGCAGGAAGCTGGGCGCGTGAGGGGCCCCTGTCCGTGGGACCAGCACCCCCAGGCTCCTGACTCCCCAGGCCCCGGGGCTCTGGCTCCCAGGTGAGTTAAGCTACAAGACGGCGTGCGGGTAGGGCAGGGTTAAGCAGGCCCTGCACCCTGGCCCAGTCACCTCGCTCGTCCAGCCCTGGGGTCCGCCGGGCCCTGAGGAAGGAGGGTGAGCTGGGGCCCCGCCCTACAGCCCTGCCGGGGGGCTCCACCCATCTCCAGGGGCGCTTGGTCACTGCACTCACAAGCCCTTTCCCGAAGGGGTGCAGCTGTGAGCCACGGAGGGGCCATGTGGAGGAGGGCAGCCCCCAGACCCAGGCCAGGGGCCCCCGCCGGTGACAGCAGGTCCCCTCTCCACCTTGAGGCTGGAGGACAGGCGGTCGGTGGGTCTTAGGGAAGCCGGAGAGCAGGGCCGTGACAGGCGGGGCTGAGGGGCAGAACGGGGGCAGCTCGCCTCGGCCCCTACCCTGCAGTGA
This sequence comes from Bos taurus, assembly GCF_002263795.3. Classification (NCBI taxonomy): domain Eukaryota; kingdom Metazoa; phylum Chordata; class Mammalia; order Artiodactyla; family Bovidae; genus Bos; species Bos taurus. The sequence continues at coordinate 41,204,449 of NC_037352.1, read as the reverse complement.
AGTGACAGCGAGGCTGCCCCGCGGCAGGGTCACCGTCAGAGCGCCCAGCCTGCCCAAGACTCCAGCTCCCTGAGGGGCTCTGCTGGGTCCCTGCGCCACAGCCGTGCCCCTATGACAGACACAGCCCGGCCCGGCCCCAGCTCCGAGGGAACCACGCCGGACGCTGGGCCATGCAGGGACCCCCGAGCTCCCTTCCATCTCCTGGAAAAACTGCTTTAATATTCTTCACAGCAGCAGCGCCTTGGAGGAGGGGCAGACAGACCGCGGCGCCCAGGCGGGTGGGGCTGAGAGCCGTGGGGGGCCGTTCCTGGGAGACCGGAGGCCGCTCACGCGGCCCCCGGAGGAGCACCTTCCACGAAATTTGACGTGAACTAATGAGGTTTGCACAATTAATCAGGACCGGCGGCCCGGGGGACTTGGCATCAGCCTGGGGGACTCGGCATCTGCCCGGGAGACTCAGCATCTGCCAGGGCGGCCACCAGACGAGTGCTCCTGGTCAGTCCTGCGGCGTCGGCTCGGGGGGAGGGCCAGGTCCCCGGGGAGGGCAGGCGGTCCTGCACTGGGAGTCTTGGCTGCACGAGCTGGACGAGGGCACCGGGTGACCCCCTAGGCCTTGGGACCGCAGTCCAGCCCAGCGGTGGACGGCACCAGCCCTGGGGTCCTCTGGTGGGCCCTTCCCAGGCCCACGGCACCCGAACTGGTGCCCCGTGACCAGGTTAGGACGCCTGTGCCGGGCCGGGGGGAGGGTATGAGGGCCCCGAGCCAAGCGCTGAGTGAGGCTGGGGGCAGCGAGGCCTGGGCCTGCAGGGAAGGGTGGGGGGCGGCACACGAGCTCAGGGGCAGAGCCCCCTGGGGATGGCCTTCGAGGACAAGAGCCTGCTGGCTCTGTGGTTGGGGGCGTTCTTGGGTCGGCCCCCAAGTTGCTGAGAGGCTCTTGTTTGAGGCAGTCACTAGGCGTCTGCTGGCCTCAGGGCGCCCAGAGTCACCCACACCCGCACCTCACATGCCTGCTCCTTGGCCCCATCACGGGCGAGCTGTGTTCAATTACAAACTGTCACCAGGTCCAAAAATCTAGGGGACAGAGTGGCCAGGGCCGGGCCTCCCACGGCTCTGAGTCCTCGCTGTCTCAGGCCTCTGCTCTCACTGCCCCCAGCCCGTACCCCAGCGCCCTGCCGTGCAGAGAGAGGCGTGGGGACAGCCTCCGCGTCCCAGCGCAGGCAGGTGCGCTCGGGTGAGGAGCCCCGGATCGGGGCCTGGCCCAGGTCAGCACGGGCGGAGGGGGCCCTCTGAGCCCCACACCTGCCCCCCAGCCGAGAGCTGTCACTGGCAACCCCGACTGCCTTCCCAGCAGAGTCTGCTGGCTCTGGCCTGCAGCCCTGAGCCCAGGCCGCACGGAGCTCCGCCATGGCCTGGCTCGAGCTTCGGTCTGGCTCCAGCATAGTCCATTCTCTTCTCCAGCCCCAGCCCTGGCTCGGGCGGCTCTCTCCAGGGAGGCAGAGGCGGTGGGCAGAGGACGCCCGGGGTTGGGGAGGGGGGGCTTCCTGGCCCTTCCTGCCTCCACAGGGAGCTCTCCATGCTCCCACCCCCACGAATGCAGCAGGCTGCTGGCCTGTGTCCAGCGGACAGGACACCTGTGCCAGGGCAGGGTGGGCCTGTGAGCCAGGGTGGTGAGGGGCCTGCTCCCCCCACGAGGTTGGGGTGGGGTGGGGGGGGCCGCAAACACGCTCTGCTCATCCCAGCCGCTTTCCCAGGACGCAGCGGGCAGCTGGGGTGCACGCCCACCCCCGGGGGCGCCTGCACACCGGCCCCTCTGGGACGCGCATGGGGCCACGGGGGCCTCAGCCTGAGTCTTTGACCCCTGACAACAGGCGCCCTGGGGCGGACCCTGCTGTGCCGATCCACAGGGACCAACAGGCGGGGCGTGCTGGACAGGCCGTGCCGGGGCAGGGTGTCCGGTCAGTGGGGACCAGGCCCCTCCACCTGTAGGCAAGCACCCGGGGCCCCAAGGGGCAGCTAAGAGCCTGGCAGGCGGGACAGGAGCGGCCACCCTCTGGCTGCTCTGCTGGTCTCTGTGGGGAAAGCTCTGGACGCCAGAGGACCAGCTGACACTTGCCGGGGGCTGGGAGCTCGGGGCGGCTCAGGACCCCGACGCTGGCACCAGGCAGCCTGGAGACTGCAAGGACCCATCCCACTGCACTGCCCACGGCGGATTTCTCAGGGGGTGGGGCTGTGAGCTCCCGGGAGGCGCGCTGACTGGGCATGAGGGGATAAGGCAGGCGGGGCCCCCCGCACATCCATGTGCCCTGCCAGCGCACACACGGAGCCACGAGGAGGTGCCCCGCCCGTGGGCACTGGGGACAGTCACACCTTTGAGGTTCTGGCCCACAGTCCAGCACCATAACCCCCGCCTGACGGCAACGCCTCGGGAATCACATCCATGCCGCAGACACTGACCCACTGCCAGCTCAGGGCCACAGCCGATGCCGAGGGGCCGTGGGGCTGTGGGGAGGAGCAGACGCCCCCAGGATGACCCCCAGGATGACCCCCATGGTGCGCGGGAGCGGGCCCAACGCGCAGGCTCTGCCACCCGACTCCGCTCCCTGCTTCCGACCCTTGGGGACCTGCCGCCCACTCTGGGCCCGAGGCCAGGCTAAGAACGAGACCAGCTCCCCGGGTGGACTCGCCTCAGGGCCGGGCTGGGAGGGCAGGGGGTGAGGGCGGCCCTGGCTTCCTGCAGAGGCTGCACCTGAGCTGGGCCGGCTCTGCTGACCTGGACGTGCCGAGCGGGGGGAAGGCACACCAGGTGCAGAAGGAGGGGAGCCGGCTGGCAGACCCCGGACCCCAGCCCACCCAGCTGCACGCCAGCCTCCGTGCCGCCCGCAGACTAAGGCTGCGTTTACGTGGTTACGCGGCCGCAAAGGTTTAAGCCTGTTTACAGCAGCTTCATCCGTAATTACTAAAGCCTGGGAACGAGCACGTCCTTCAGTAAGTGATGGACAAGCTAACTGTGGATGTCCAGACGGGGAAGATGGCTCAGAGCCAAAGAGGAACCAGCCGTCGAGTCAGGAGAAGAGCTGGGGCTCGGCCGGGTCACTAACTGAGGGAGCCGGCCTGTGAGCCCACTGCCTCCGGGAAAGGCAGAGCCACGGAGCCGGCGATGAGCACAGGGCTGCCCAGGGCACGGCGGCTCGCATTTGTCAAAACCCACAGACCCCGACGACACGCGGGTGAGCCATGGACTCCACGGTCACAGCGACACATGAGGCCTGCTTCTTTACTCCTAACAGAGCCGCCCCTTGTGCAGGCCCAGGGGCCCAGCTCCGCCCCACGGCCCCTCCCACGGCGGGTGCGGGCGAGCGAGAAGCAGCCACCCGTCCCCCCGCCCCGGATCCCTGGGCCCTGGTCCCCTGGGGTCTCAGACAGCAGGGCCGCCGTGACCCTGGGTGACGCGGGGCGTCCAGAACTCCCACCGTCCTCACAGCTCAACAGGGACCCCGGCTGCCAGTTCCCGGGACAGACCTTGAGGCCACGCCTGAGGGCTCCGGGCCCAGTCCTGGGGGCGGGCGGGCGGGGCCAGGCCCTGCGGGGCGATGGCGGGCGGGGGCCAGGCCCTGCGGGGCGACGGCGGGGCTGAGCTCTGGCAGGCGCCCCCCCTCCGGGCTGCCCAGGCCCGCCCTCCCCGCTGCACACCTGTGCCCCCGACCTCGCACACCTGTGCCCCCGACCTCGCACACCTGTGCCCCCCGACCTCGCACACCTGTGCCCCCCGACCTCGCACACCTGCAGCCCCCGACCTCGCACACCTGCACCCCCCGACCTCACACACCTGCGCCCCCGACCTCGCACACCTGCGCCCCCCGACCTCGCACACCTGTGCCCCCGACTTTGCACACCTGTGCCCCCCGACCTTGCACACCTGCGCCCCCCGACCTTGCACACCTGTGCCCCCGACCTTGCACACCTGCGCCCCCCCGACCTTGCACACCTGTCCCCCCGACCTTGCACACCTGTGCCCCCGACCTGCGACAGCGCGGCTGTTTCTGCCCCCAGCACCCCTGTTGCCTGTGAAACCACCTCTGGGAAAACAAAGTCAGCCACAGAGGCTGCCGTTGTCTGCGGTCATTCCTCAGCCGGGCCCGCGGCCCCGGGACCCTGTGTCCATCCCAGGCAGCAGGGCCGGCCTCCACTCCCACCAGCTCCCCCGAGACCCTTCCGTGGAGCTCGGCTGGCCGGGAATCCTTCTGACCCCTGGGGCCAGGCAAGGTGGGCCCTGAGTCCCAGTCCAGTGAGACGGGCGCTCCGCCTGGAGAGCAGGACCCCGCCGGCCACCTGCTCTCTGGGTCCCTCCCTCAGCCCACACTCTGCGCATGCTCTGAGCCAGCAGGCAGGGGGCCGTGCCAGACACGGGGCTCCCGCCCGACTCAGCGCCCTGGGGGTCCAGCAAGAGGGCAGAGGTGCACTGAGCTGCCTAGACTTCCCACCATCGGGTGTGGCGGAACGAAACCACCCTGTCAGGCCCCAAAAGCCCACCCCAGGGCCCCCAGCCGCGGGAGCAGCTCGGGCTCGGGGCTTTCTCCCTGGTCCCGCCCCCGCCGTCCAGCTGCACCCGTGGGTGCACTGAGGGCCCTTCCCTGACTTCACCGTTCCTCAGCCCCCAGAGGGCACTGCAACGCGGAGCCCTGCCCCCCTGCCCCCAGGGTGCGGACGCCGAGGGAGAGGGCAGGGAGGGGCCGGGGCTCGGGGGCGCCGCGCCCCACCTTGAAGATGAGGCAGTCGGCCTTCTGCTCGGCGTACATGGAGGTCAGCCGGTACTGGCTCTCTGTGGTGATGTCCACCTGGTAGCCCGTCAGCGTGTAGCACACTTTCCGGAACTCCTGGATCTTGGTCTGGAAGACCTCCTTCAGCCGCTGGTTCTTCAGCTCTGCACTCTCCACCTGCTTCTTCAGCTCTGTGGGGAGGGAGAGGCAGTCAGCTCCCTGGGGTCTCAGGAGGACACTCAGGGGCAGCAGCGCATTGACTGAGGGGTGAGGGGGGTGCACGCCACGTCGGGGCCAGGCAGCCACGCGCGGCTCCTGACGAGGACGACGAGCCGGGCAGCAGGCGGGCTCCTCCCTCCTCTGGGCCCAGACGGGGACCCCCACCCCGCACCCCAGCCCCAAGTCCTTCCCGTCAGCCCGGGGAGCGGCAAACACTTCCCAGGCCGCCGCTGAGAATCACGGGGGTGGGGGCCACGGGAGCGAGGTCATCCGGAGATTTGGGATCACGCTGCCCGTGGTTCCCTGGCTGGCCTCCCGGAGACCAGATGCTGGGAGAAGACAGGCTCCCTGGGTGTGGAGTCGGGCAGGGCACCCTGGGCCCTGTCCTAACTGGACAGCTCAGGGCAGGGCCCTCGGGCCACCTGCCGGGGAGAAAGCAGCTGTGGAAGCCACCAGGAGCGCACACAGCGGCCACCTGAGTCCTCCCCGCGGCGCCGTCCCGGGAGTTACACCTCGGCTCAGCCCCGTCATCAGCGAGCCGGCTACACATGGGCACACGAGGCGCCTGTGAGGCCCGATGCTGCCCAGGGGTGCAGCACCCCAGGCCTCCAGACTCAGCCTAGTGTGTGGCCTGCCCTCCCCGAGGACCGCCCCCGCCCTGGCTGACCCTCAGGACCCAGGGCGTCTGCTGCAGGTGTGGGCGCCCTGGCGGGGCTGCTTTCAGATGAACAGATGTCGTCAGGCTCTCTTTCAGAGGAGGCAACGGGGCAGGCGGGCAGGGAGCCTACATTCCAGGGAGAGAGATCTCCCACCTCTGCCCCCCACGCTGGTTCCAGGGGTCATCGGGGTGCAGCCGTGTTGAGGATTAGGGTAGACTAAGCGGGGCAGAGGGCCGGGCACTGCTGAGGTGGGAGGGTGGCAGCCACCGGACAGGCCCCAACACGCGCAGCAGCCACCGCGGCCACGAGGTGCGTGCAGGGTCCCCCACTTCACAAGCACAAACTTAGGCGGCCGACCACTGACCGCAGATCCGCGTCAGAGGCGGGGCCCTCTGACCCCGGACCTCAGGACCCGCACAGACTCCGCAACACACCAAGGTTCTAGCACATTTCCCCGGTCTCGTCTCCACGGCCTGCAGCGCTGGGGCAGCCTGGCAGCTGCCGCCCCCGGCCCCGAACCAGGGACCCTGACACCAGGCCTCTCCATGGCCCCTGTGCTCCTGGACGGCCTCCCGCCCTGAAGGCCTGAGGGCCGCCCTCACTCCAGGGCCGAGTCTGGGGACAGGGCCCTTGATCGACTGAGTAATCAGACTCCAAAGTTAGAAAGGCGGCCGGCTACTCTGACCTCAGGTTCTCCTCTTGTCCCGCAGCTGAGCCACCGAGGATGGGCCGTTAACGGGGGAAAAACCTGCTCTGGAGGAAGCGCTCATGGCTGAGCTCGTGGGGGCGTCTCATCCGGGACACAGGCTGCACCGCCCATGAGCTCTCGGATGCCGGACGCACGCAACCTGGCCCTGAGGGGGAAGCTCGCTGTGTGCAGACGTGGCCTGTTCTCCCGCCAACAGACCCCACAAGCAGGCGGGTGACTCGAGCCACCTGCTGCCTGGGGACCTGCCACGGACCTGCAAGGCAAGGCCGGGACAGAGGGCTCAGGGGCAGCGTCCTACAGGCGGAGGGCACCTGGCACCGGGCGGCCTGGTCCATGGGGGCAGGCCGGGGGCGGCAGAGCCCGCTGAGCGGGCGAGTCCGGGGAGGACCCCAGGGGTGGCCCCTTTGATTCGGAGCAGAGTCAGTGTCTTGACCTGCTCCCACGATCCGTGTAGCTCAATCGCTTACATAAACATGAATGAATAATTCACAGAATGGCTTGGATTAAATAAAAGATATGCCCTCCTCCGTGGAAACAGCATCACTCTGGCCCAGCCTCTCCCAAAGTGAGCAGAGGCCTCCCCTGGCAGGACTGGGGACCCGAGACCTGGAGCCTGCGGCACAGTCACAGCTGTCCCACCAGGGCCCAGGCCAGCCTCGGGCCTGGCCTGCTGGCGATGGCTACTCTCGGCCGACAGCAGCCAGCAGACAGCGGCTGCCCAGCTCGCTGAGCTCCCGCCCCAGTCCTCACTGCCCCAGACCTCACTCGCAGGCTGAGCTCCCGCCTGCCCCCCTACCAGCCCTCACCCCCACGAGCTCCCCCAGGCCAGTCCACTGTGCGAGAGACGAAAGCCTCACCCCGGGCCTTACCCAGGGCCCCCAGCCTCCCCGCCAGCCCAGGCAGCAGGCGCAACTGAGAGGGCTCTGAGCCACAGTGCGGAACCCACCTGGCCGTCCCGCCCCTCCTTCCCTGCAGCTTGCGGGCAGTCTCCCCTGAGCTGAGCCTTCCTCCCGACGCCACCAACGGGCCTGAGCTGTGCCCACGGGCGGCTTGCGCCCAGTCTGGGCAGCCGGGGTCTAAGGGTCCTGGTGAGGGCGTCACCCCGCTCCTCCTGCCCCAGGGGACCCACCTCCCCGGGAGGAGACAGAGTCCAGCTTCAGGCCCACAGGCCCATTTCAGACTCTCCCTTCCCAAGACACCCACAAGATGCTCCCAGGAGACACATCCGTGGCGGGGACGGTCTCCCTCCAGCCCTGCTGACCAGCACAGCCAGAGAGGGCCTCCCCAGCTCTCTGTGCCTTGAGGGGCGCACTGAGGGGGTCTCTCTGTGTCTGGTCGTGGGGGGAGTGAGGGGGTCTCTGGTCATGGGGGAGTGAGGAGGTCTCTGGTCGTGGGGGTAGTGAGGGGGTCTCTGGTCGTGGGGGAGTAAGGGGATCTCTGTGTCTGGTCGTGGGGGAGTGAGGGGGTCTCTGGTCGTGGGGGAGTGAGGAGATCTCTGTGTCTGGTTGTGGGGGGGAGTGAGGGGGTCTCTGGTCGTGGGGGAGTGAGGAGAACTCTGTGTCTGGTCGTGGGGGGAGTGAGGGGGTCTCTGGTCGTGGGGGAGTGAGTGGCTCTCTCTCTGGTCGTGGGGGAGTGAGGGGGTCTCTCTCTGGTCGTGGGGGGAGTGAGCGGCTCTCTCTCTGGTCGTGGGGGAGTGAGGGGGTCTCTGGCTATGGGGGAGTGAGGGGGTCTCTGTGTCTGGTTGTAGGGGAGTGACGGTGTCTCTCTCTGGTCGTGGGGGTGAGGGGGTCTCTGGTCGTCGGGGAGTGAGGGGGTCTTCTCTCTGGTCGTGGGGGAGTGAGGGGTCTCTGGTCTTGGGGGTGAGGGGGTCTCTGGTTGTGGGGGTGAGGGGGTCTCTGGTCATCGGGGAGTGAGGGGGTCTTCTCTCTGGTTGTGGGGGAGTGAGGGGGTCTCTGGTCTTGGGGATGAGGGGGTCTCTGGTCGTGGGGGAGTGAGGCGGTCTCTGGTCATGGGGGAGTGAGGGGGTCTCTCTTTGGTCATGGGAGGAGTGAGGAGGTCTCTCTCTGGTCATGGGGGTGAGGGGGTCTCTGGTCGTGGGGGAGTGAGGGGGTCTCTCTGTGTCTGGTCGGGGGACAGTGAGGGGGCCTGGCAGCTGAGCTCCCTGTTGAGCCCCCCAACCCCAGCAGCTGGGCAGTGGCCCTTCTGGAAAGGGGATGGGGGCCACACTGGTGTCCAGCAGAGGAGCCCCAGAGGGAGGCCCCGGCCAGGCTCCTACCCATTCCACCCAGAGGAAGCATCCACAGAAGCACACCCGGGGTCACTGGACGCACAAGAGCTTCTAACATAAGACGAGAATAAAGCAACCTGGACAGACAGAGACCGGCAATGAGACAGGCCTCGTCAGAGGCTGCCCCACGGCGGGGCCAGGCTCCTGTGGACGGCGGGGAGGAGCTCAGACAGCAGAGGACGCCTCCCAGAGACACGCCAGACAAGCAGAAAAGAGCAAAGACAGGATGCAACCAGCGACCCTGGGGGCCCGGCACCGAGCTGGTGGCAACTTCACAGAGAGTCTGCAGAAGGCGGGCAGGAGAGGACGTCAGGGAGATCGCACAGATGCCCCCGGAAGCAGAGGCCACGCCTCCCGGGCCAGACGGGCGCAGAACACGCCACATCCTGCAGGGAGCAGGAGCCGGATCCACACGAGCTCCAAGTCCCAGGGCCACAAGCAGGACTGACCACCGACCTGAAGAGGCGGCTGCAAAGCTGTGTGGAAACTGGCTCCCGCCTGGAGCCTGAGCGCAGACGACGGTCTCCAAGAAACCCTGCCCTGCCGTCCACAGCCCCTGGACACGCAGCAGGATGGGGCCAGCAGGGGAAGGGGAGCGTGGACGGCGGGGCAGGGAGCTGACAGCAGGGAGCGCCGCCCAGGGAGGCCAGCCCGCCATGACGGGCTGCGGGCTAAGCGCCAGGAAGCGTGCAGGGCCCGGGACTGGGGGAGTGTGAGGCCAGCAGAGGACAGAGAAGCAAGAGGAGCCCCGGAGCGGGTGAGACTCGTGTGTCCCCACAGGACGCCACGTGTTTCAACTGTGAGGGACGCGGCCAGTCACGGGATGGCCCACGCCCTTGCCAGGATGCCCAGGCCACAGTCACGGGATGGCCCACGCCCTTCTCAGAGGGCCACTCATGCCCTTCCCAGGACGCCGCCCACAGCCATCATGGCAGCACGAGGCGACCACAGGCACTCCCAAAGGGCTTCTGTCCCTGAGACAATGGTGGTGAAAGCCCTGGGCGGCTGGGCGCTCCGGATGGGAGGGGGCGCTGACGGCACCAAGGGTGGCTGGTGCTGAGACCAGCCCCCCAGCGGCCTCCCACCCTGACTCCGTGAACGGACCCCTGGGCGGGTGGCTGCCACAGCGGGGAGGCCCCGAGCTGGCCGGGGACAGGCCCCTGCAGGCTGCGGTGCAGGCTGGGCCCCTGCAGCGACGCTGTTTAGGACTTGGAAGCAGCTTCTGAAATTGTCCTTTGGGGGCTCAGGACAGAATCATTTTTCTTTCTGAAAAGTGAATAAAAAAAGGTAATGCTGAGATCTTCAGGCTTTATAAAAGCAACAAAAGGTTGAATTCTTCGTCATTAGAAAGAGCATCTCTCTGTGCAAAAGGGCCCACTTCCAGCATACCCGAGAGACAGCAAGAGGAAGGCCTTCGGGACTGCCCGGCAGTGGGGGTGGCGGGGGGCAGGATGTGGGCTGGGGGGGCACCGTCTGCTTTTCCAAGAGCTGGGACTACCAGCTCCCACGCTCACACACAGCCTGTCCCCCGGGCATAGAAGGGGCAGCCACAGCAGGAGTGACAGCCGCCCAGCTCCGCACCTCTCACCAGGAGCAGCCTCTGTGGTCTCGGCGCATCCACAGGAGGCGGGGAGCATGGCCGGCTCTGCGATGGGGAGGCCAAGGCTGGGGACACGGGCGGGCCGGCTCTCCCGACTGCCCTGGCTGGCGGCTCAGATGGAGGCTGGTCCGCCTGGGGAGCAGGGCTCCCCGCAGCCTCTGGACGCTCGGCCTCGGGCCCCCGCAGGCTGTGAGCGCCACTGGCTCTGCTCAGGCCCCGCGTGGGGCCGCTGCCAGGGCTGAGTTATTCATGTCTGGGAACGCCTAAACTACTTCAGCTTTACATTTTTAAATATTTAATAATTAGGCATCAAATATTAATGCCATTTTATTAGCCACCGCGGGAGCCGGCGCTGCAGGGCTAGGACTGGGTGAGTGCCCTGGCCCCGCGGGCCACCTGGAGTGGGGAGATGGTGGGGTGTCTGTGGGCACTGAGCTCCACGAGTGGGCTCCGTCACAGCGGAGCACGGCCTGCCCCCCGACACGGCAGAGCCTCCTGCTGGGGGAGGAGGGGAGGGGAGACGGAAGAGAAGCCCGCGTGGTCCGCAGGTGCTGAGGGGCTCGCGGCCAGCCTGGCAGCTCCGCACTCCCGCGCTCCCCTCCCGACACAGCGCCCAGGCCGGACACCTTTCCAGGAAAGGCACGCCAGGCATACCATCCCTGCTGCTGGCTTCAGCGACAAGGGGCCAGGACCCAGACTCGCTGGCCGGAGCCTCCTGCCGCCAGAGGGCCCCGAACAGTCTCTCCGCCATGAGTCCAGGCCCCCTGTGGGGCCGGAAATTGCACGTTTCATGTGAGAGAGGAGATGCAGCCCTGGAATTACATGCAGATGAGCAGCACGCGTACCCACCGCCAGGCTGCCTGGCAGACGCCCGCCCTGGTGAGCGCAGTGCCGGCTTTCAAATGGGCCTCGCTGTGTGGTTAACTGCTCACTCGGCAAGCAGCTTGTCACCTTGCACAAAAATGATCTGAAAAGACACCAGCAATTACAGCCCACCAGATTACGGGGTGGGAGAGTCCCAGGGTGACAGGCGGGCACGGGTGCGATACCACACTCCCGGGAAGCCAGCCTCCCCCACTGCCGAGACGTGGCAGCGGGGGCCCGGGGGGGCGGCCTGTCCCCCGGCCCGAGCCGCGCCAAGTGCCGATGGCCACAGCGTGCCCTCCGGACGCACACAGCCCTGGGTGGGTTAGACGTGGGGTCAGGCCCAGAGGCCAGTGCCCTGCTCAGTGCCACCCAGACAGAGAACAGGGGAGCCGGGTGGGCCCCCAGATGCCCCCGGCAGAGCCAGCCCTGCAGTGAGGACCGCCCTGCGTCCGGGTCGCCTCAGCACAAGGCTGGCCCCTTGCTGAGGCCCCAGCACGGCCTCTGGAGGCCCCATGTTTGGTGGGGTTCCCCTTGTGAAACTCGCCACTCTCTGATGACTTATTCACCTGCTTGGTTGCCGACCACTGACATCTCCTACCTAAAGCCCCCACAGGGGGGACCTGGGTCACGAGGGGTGCACAGCTCGTGACTGCCGCTCGCCCAGCCAGCTGAGGCTCCCTCCGCACGCACCAGCTGGTCTCAAGCTTTGGAAGCATCCCCACGCGCACCCCTACCTCATGGACAGGGAAACGGGCTCCGGCAGTCACAAGCAAAGCGCCTGGAGATACACTCGTGCGGACACACGCACGTGCGCACACACACACGTGCACGCTCTTCTGCACACATTCACACACACGCCAGGGCCAGAGACCACCTGGAGGACAAGCGCCTTCGACACCCGAGACGGAGCGTGAGCACACCGCTGGCTGACACGGGTTTCCAGTGGCTTCCACACACGCCCTGCAGGCTACCCCCAGAGGAGACTCCGGGGAGCAGAGGACGAGGGGGCCCTGGCCTGCTGGTGTGGGTGGGGAGGAGCCCGGGGCGGTGGCTGTGAGCTGCTAGCCGGCAGGCACTGTCCCGAGTTGGGGGCGCTTCCAGGAGGCTCTGGCTCTGTCCACCCCACGCTGCATGTATTATTAACTCCTGGTGGTGGGCTCGCAGAACATGAACTCCCCGGAAGGCGAGCTCCCTCTCAGAGACAAAAGGCTTCCAGAGCTCATCTTTTATTGACTGAGTTGTTCCGAGTCAATCTGTCTGCTTTGGGCGAGACGGGAGTTTAAATTGTCTCTCTCTTTCTCCTTTGGAGACAAGGCAGTTTATTAAAGCTGTTGACGGCTGCAGCGAGGCCTCATGGCCAAACTGCAGGGACCCCCTCAGACGGGACGGGAGCAGAGACCCTCGGAACCAGCTGGCTGCAGACTCGGGAAGCAGCAGACGGGGTGGGGGCAGCCCGCGGGGTCTGTGGGGCCAGGACACAGGCTTCCCACTGGAGCCGGGCCTGGGAGAGCACCGGGAAGATGGGCTCCAGCCTGGGGGTGACCACACGGAGAGCGTCCTGGCTCCGCCTGTGAGGAGGAGCGAGCCTGATGCACACGCCTGCCGGCGGAGGGGAAGGGGACGGTCTGGTGGTCCTGCAGCCCCTCTTGGCCTGGACGGCCCTGGGGTCCCAGCACACAGGGCCCTGGTCAGAGGTCACAAGCGCCCAGCGCAGCAGGTGGTGCCAGCTCAGGGACAGCCTCTGCCCGGGATGGAGGAGGAGGCTCAGAGGGGCCAAGGGAGTGGCCCGAGGACACACGGCAGTTGGCGGCCGTCAGGACCAGAATCTAGGCTGCATGAACTCTGCTCCTGGCCCAGGGTGTGGGGCTTGGGCTGACCACCAATGACGTGACAGCACATGGCTCCCCCGCAGAGTCCAGACATGACGCACGTGGCTTCCCTCCCCCGCAAGGTCCAGACGTGACGCCCGTGGCTTCCCCCTCCCCCCGCAGAGTCCAGACGTGACGCATGTGGCTTCCCTCCCCCGCAGGGTCCAGACGTGACGCCCGTGGCTTCCCCCTCCCCCCGCAGAGTCCAGACGTGACGCATGTGGCTTCCCCCTCCCCCCGCAGGGTCCAGAAGATGCCACTGATGCCCACCCCCCGCCCGGCCACGGGAAAGCCTTCTCCCCCAACCTCCGCCCAGCCCCCACCTCTAGAGAGGTCCCCGACTACGAACAGCTGCAGCGCCAGCACCACATGATCCACCCAACGAGGGCAGGGAGGGAGGTCCTCTGGGGCGCCCCCAAGGTGGCGGAGCTTTTGCAGCGCCTGCCGTGGGGCACCCAGCAGCGGCAGAACAGCACCCTCCCTGGAGCCCCCAGAGGAACGCAGCCCTGGTGGCTGCAGCTCAGCGAGGGCCCAGAGCCCAGCTGTGAGGCCACAGGGCGCTGAGTGGGAGGACGGCCACGTGGGGAAAGAACGGGAACCGCGCTGCCGCTGGGGAGGCCCTCTGGCCGACTCTTAGACATAAACTATTGCAGAGCCTGGCAACCCCACTTCCGCCGAGGGGAATGCAAACCTTAGTCCACATGCAGGCCTGGACTCAGATGTTCACAGCAGCCAGGGCGTGCGAACAGCCTGTGGGCGCCAGCTGACGGGGAGCCCGCCATGGAGCATGTGCAGAGGGGGTCACTCGAGACAGAGATGAGATGCCAACCCTATTATGTCATATAGACGCCCATGGGCTGGGGGACCCCCTTCCTGCGAGCCTCCAGAGGGGACCCACCGACAGAGCCAGAGGCTGACGGGGCTGTGGGGGGCGCGGACACTGATGGCAAACGGGAGTGAAACCCTTTGGGGGTCCTGACGTCCCGGAGCCAGAGTATCGGGACTGCTGCACAATACCCAGTGTTTACTGGAAACACCTGCTCACGTAGAACAGGAGACGACTGGGCGACTAGGCGTTCTTTCCAAAGACTATCAAGAGCGTTAGGTTCATAGCAGAACTGACTGGAGGTGACAAAGACTGCCTCCAAACCAAGCCACACCACCCCCGCAGCATCAACACACCCTCCAGGGGGGGCACTTGTTCACGAGCCCACCTAGAAGCCACGAGCCCCACGGGCCACTGCTGCCGCACCGCTCACTTGGGGGCCGTGCCGCCTGTGGGTCTGCCCGAACGTGTAACGGCGAATATGCAGCCTCCCAGTGGTGCAGAGGACAGCGTCCTCGCCCTGAACGCTCCCTGGGCTCCACCTCGCCCCCCAGTGCCCCTCATCCTCCCGTCTCCACCGCTCCGCCCTCCCCAGACCGTCGTGCCGCCAGTCACATGGTCTGTCGTCTTTCCTGACCGGCTCCTTGTGCTCAGTCACGGGCATGGAAGTTTCCTCCATGTCTTTCTTGTGAATTGGCGGCTCATTTGTTCTCAGTGCCGGATGATGCTCCACTGTCTGGACGGAGCGTGGTCTGCGCCCTGTTCGCCTCCGGAAGGCCTTCTCGCCTGCCTCCAGGCTGTGGCACTCGCGGGTTTTTGTGTGGACATACATGTGTCCTGCTCCTCCAGGTGAATGCTGAGGGGTGTGGTGGCTGGGTCATATGGTCGCTTCGTAAGAAAACACCAAACTGGCTTCCAGACTGGCTGCGCCATCTTGTGCCCCACCAGCCACGGATGGAATTCCCGTTGCCTGCCAGCATTCGGTGATGGCAGTGAGGGGCATGGGTCGTTCTCACGGGTTTGGGGACTCTCGCTGTAGCCTGGAGAGGTCAGTTCTGACCCCGCTAATCCTGTGATGCCCAGGAAACAGCTCACGGAGGAATCCCATCAAGATCCGCGAGCTGGGGAGAGGGGGATGTGGGGACCCCACAGACGCTGCAGACACACGCCCTCCAGGGCCGCTCCTGCCCAGACAGCCTGATTGCCCAGGAACGTCCCCGCTGCCCATGTTTTGAGCAGGCTGCCTCGCCTGGCTGCTGGTGCTGTTTCCAACGTGGAGAACAGGGCTGGGTGGGTGCTGGGTGGGGACGCTGGGCTGCTGACGATGCCGGGGTCTGGCCCCTGGACGGCGTCAGGTCTGCCGGTGGCCGGGGACAGGGCAGGGCCACCAGGGACTTGCTCATGGGCAGCAGGAGGCAGAGGGGCCGCAGCCGCCGCGGCGGGGGCTCACACGCCCCTCCCTCGGCCTGTCTGCCTGCAAACCCGGAGATTAAATTACACGACTTCCTTACAACTCCAATTAAACACCTAATTGATGGTGTTGCCCTTTATTACCTGACACCAAGAACAAACAAACAGCACCGAGACAGCAGCCTGGGACACCAGTGATTAAAGCGCCACCGCTTTCCGCACCAGCCTGCCTGGGAGCGGCCGACGAGGGCGGCTCCCCACGCCCCCCAGCGGGCCCACAGGGGGCCTCTCTGTGCCTCCCAGCGGGCCAACGAGGGCGGCTCTCTGCACCCCTCAGGGGGCCGACGAGGGGGGCTCCCTGTGCCCCCCAGCGGGCTAACCTGGCGCCGCCCCCTCTGGGTGCACCTGGGCTCAGGGGCTCTGCTGACATCCAGGCTCCTGCAGGGCTCCTCTTCGGCTCTGGAGAAGCCATGCTGGAGGCGGTAACCACCGCCTAGCAGCTCTGGGCAGCGGCCAGGGCAGCAATGCCCACCCTCGGGCCCAGGGGCCCTGCCTGACCCCGTCAGCAAGCACGGTGAGCTCCCCACGCCTCCAGGCCCCTGGCTCGAGGGCCCGTGTCCCTGAGAAGGTGCGCGCCCTGCCAGGAGGTGGAGGGGCAGGACCCCAAACCCTCGCCCTCTCCCTCCACTCCCACCCTTGGCTTCCGGCTCTTCTCTGGGGCTTGGGTCCTGCCTCCAAAGTAGACGCCTCACTGGAGCCATAGGTCACCTGCTGTGAGTGTGTTGGGGGAGCTACCGGACAAATGGTTCTCAAGCTGTTTCTGTTTTTCTAGCAGAAGTGACCCCGGGAGAACCGCAGGAATGGGAGGAGAAGCAGGCAGGCTTGGGGCCTGGGGCTGGGGCAGGGAGACGCACGGGCCCCCAGCGGAGGAAGGTGGCCTGGACCCCCGTTTCCCGACATGGCCCGGCAGCGGACGGCAGCTAGGAGTGGGGCGGGAGTAGACACACACGTCCCGGGGCCTGTGCCTGCAGAGGGCCTCCAAGCAACCAGGGGCGCCCCGGCCTGGCCCCTCCGTCCCACAGGCCTGGCGATCCCCCACCCGTCCAGAGACACGGGACGCGACGAAGCTGAAAACTCGCCCACCAAGCTAATTTATATCTTTAAAGCAGTGTCAATAAAAACCAAAACCTCAACGGCTTTTTCTTGAACTTGACAAAACATTTCTGAAATTCATTTAGAATAATAAACTTGCTAAGGAAATCTAAATGAAAGCAAAGAAAAGGGAAAAGCCGTGCTCTACAGCAGATATGCAAACATACTTTCTGTTATAATTACTAAAGATGTGGAACAGAAAAATGAAATAAACTCCCAGAATCCATGTAATAAAGACAAAGAAAAATAAAGACACATTATAAACCTACAGGGCAAGGAACGATTATCTGATGGACGGCACCCAGGCAGCCGTCTGTGATCAGGAAAAAGATCAACTGAGGCCTTCACCTTATGCCACATCCCAAAATACGTTCCAGGCAGATTACATCTTTAAATATAAAATACAAGCC
The DNA here is from genome assembly GCF_002263795.3 of Bos taurus. Taxonomy (NCBI): domain Eukaryota; kingdom Metazoa; phylum Chordata; class Mammalia; order Artiodactyla; family Bovidae; genus Bos; species Bos taurus. Next base: position 41,187,685 of record NC_037352.1, on the reverse strand, counting down.
AAAAAGTCACAGAAGAAAATAGAATTTATCAAGTCAATAAAGAACTTTCTAAGCTTAAATGGAATAGACTGATGAAACTCCAAAATAAGTTAACACTTTCTATACAAAATAATCATAAAGAAAAACAAGAAGTTAAACTTCTGTACAAACTGAGTAGAAGAAGAGATAAAGGAGCTCTGGTTGTGATAAGACCATTCAGAAAAGAGGAAGTAAAAAATGTCTCCTTATCAGTAATGACGTGAGATGCCATTTCTATTAGAAAGTCTCAAGCGTGCAGTGGTCAACCCTCTGGGCGCCCGCCTGCAGGGTCTAGCCGGGCGTAGGCGTCTGCGGGCCCTGCACTGTGTCCTGTGCTCTGCCTCTGACTTGCTGCCAAACCCTCCCGGCTCGCCCACCAGAGGGCCTGGCGCCCTGGGGACCTTGAAGCCTCTGCCGCACGTGGCCCCTGAGCCTTTACGGAGCCCCGGACGCTGGTCGTCGGCTGTCTCCATGCTAAGTGGCAGGGCAGCGGCTGCACCAGAGGGTCTGTCTGCTCACCAGTTCAAGGTCGTCTGCGTGGTTTTTAACAGCTCTGGTGACCATGAGTTATCCTCACTGGATTCGGGCCACGGGTTCACAAGTTCCAGGTCTGGGAAAGAGGAAGGAAGGAAACCCACCGGCCCTTCACGAAGGCGCCAACCTACAAGGAGGGAACAGCCGACCGCCAGCCAAGAGACGCGCCCACGCAGGCAGATGGGGGAAGAAGCCACGGGTGCAGAGCTGACCTCCCACGGTGACCGTGGCTTGGGGCCAGCCTGGGCCGCAGGGACAGCTTCCTGATGGAGTCTTTCGCGCCTGAATGCAGTCTGCCTCTTCCTTTATTAGAAGCCCCCTGACTCCCTGCTCAATGCGCGGCCATTTTCAGCACACAGACCTTTCATGTGCCTTGTTAGAATTATACTCAGAAATTTCATTTTGGGAGAGTGAGCAGGGATGGTATAATGTCTTAGATTTCAGCTTCCCTAACTGCTCACAGATGTCATATTCGCATTATACACACAAATCATGTAAGTGAATTCAGCAAGGTTGCAGGATATAATGGGATTCCCGGATAGCACTAATATTAGGTCAAGAACCTACCTGCCAATGGAGGAGACGAAAGAGATGTGGGTTTGGGTTCGACCCCCAGGTCGGGAAGATCCCCTGGAGGAGGGCAGGGCAACCCTCTCCAGTATTCTCCCTGGAGAAGCCCATGGACAGAGGAGCCTGGCAGGCTATGGTCCCAAGGGTCACAAAGAGTGGGACACGACTGAGCGACTGAGCACGGATATAAGAGCAACACACAAAAATCAATGATGAACTCACTGCATTCTTTAAAAAAAAAAAAAAACTTCTTGGGCTCATCTGTGTAGACAAACACATCATCTGCAGAGAGGAAAAGTTGTGCATGACTTTCAGACAACAATAGAACAGGAGAAGCTCAGACCAAGACGAGCAGAGACGCCAGAACTACTGACGAAACAGCAAGCTGAACTCAGCAACGTGCGGAAAGAAAATATACCGCAGACAAGGGCGATTTACCTGGAATGCAAGGCTGGTTCAACATATTAGTAAACACTTTCACGATAACCCACCACACTGACGGCCTATGGAAGAAAAACCAGATGAGCCTATAAGTGATGCAGAAAAGCATTTGAAAAAACTCAACACCTAACGTGACCAACGCTCTCGGCAGACTCAGACTAGACAGGAACGAGCAAGGGCATCTGCAAAGAGCCCAGAGCTGACCCCGCGCCCCCTGGACCGGGAGTAGGGCCAGTGCCCACGCTGACCACCGCGGCCCGGCACAGTCGTCAAGTCCCAGCCGCGCGGCTACAGGGAGAGAACGTGCGACCCGAGGCGCCAGGCCCACAGAACAAGTGCAACAGGCCCTGCTCACAGCCAACACGACCGCAGGCAATCAAAATCAAAATCCTCCCAGAGCTGACTGGCCTTAGCGCGGCCACGGGCTGCAAGCCCAACACCAAGATCAGCCACATCTCTGTGTCGCTGTTGATCAGGTCACAACCCACTCACTCCTTTTGACCCCGTGGACTGCAGTCCGCCAGGCTCCTCTGTCCGTGGGGTTTCCCGGGCGAGAACGCTGGAGAGCGTTGCCATTTCCTTCTCATACACAAGCACGGAACAACGGACACGACAAGGAAAAACACGCGCTGAGGATAACGAGAAATTAACAAAAACGAGACACACGAGCCTGTTTCTAACAAAACACGCAACTGGTGTGTGCGCTGAAAGCCACAAGAGGCTGATGAACGAGCTTGAAGAAGGCCTGAGTCAGCAGAGAGACACGCTGGTTCTGGACTGGGAAGGCTCATCACGGTAACGATACGGATTCTCCTCAAACTCATCTACAGAGCCAGTGGATTCCCCATGTAAAGTTCACCAGGATTCCTGCAGATACAGACACACTGATCCTAAAGCTAAACAGAAAGGCCACAGAAACAGGGCTGCCAGACGCTGTTGAAAAAACAGCTTAAAGTGGGAGGGATTACGCCGCTGACCTTAAGACTTCCTTCCCGTCCAGCTACCAAGACTCTGCAGGGACACTCGGGGCAGCAAGCGGGAGGGCCGGGAGGAGACAGGACCACGGCATCAGTCAGCTGACGTGGCAACGTACAGAGGTGACTGATGGAGCCACGACACCATCTCAACACGTGATGCTGGAGTCTCTGGACATTTACAGGAGAAAGCCCCCCAGACAAACAAAAAAAAGAACCTCAACCTGAATCTCACGTTACAGGAAAAATTAACAAAATGGGTCACAGATTTCAACGCAGAACTAAAAGACCTAAGAGAGAAAACGTGAGGAAAAAGGGTCCTGACTTGGGTCTGCTGAAGTCCCTAGATCTGACTCCTAAAAGAGAAGAACTGACCATTAGAGCACATCCAAGTTACAGGCGTTTGCTCTGCGAAAGACTCTGCTAGGAAACGCAACCCCCAAACCCCAGCCAAAGACAAAAAATGGACAAAAGCTTGAGCCCCCACCCACCCAAGGGGATACAGGCAGGGCTAACGTGAAACAAATCATGCTCAGCATCTTTACACGTCAGGGAAGCGACAGTCACACCTCGGGGGCCTCCACTGCGCACACCTGGGAACGACTGAAGGGCCCAGTGCTGGCGGGACGAGGAGCCTGGAGCCCCCGTGGGGCCAGCAGGGGTGCGGAACCGCAGCCAGCCTCGAGGTTCACAGTGCACGAACCCCGTGACCCAGTGATCTAACTCCGGTGTTCACCCGAAGAAACGCAAGAACGCTCACAGGAACTGGCAGTTACTTCCTGCCTTCATTTCCAGGTTTGGTCATGGTCTGGGTACCTGACCCACCCTCTGTGGGCTCGGGTTCCACGTCAGCTCCGTCCGAAGCCACCACGGTGCTTTTCAGATCCACCCTCGTGCTGCTAACCCCATCTGAAGACCCCAGCAGGCCTCTCTGCCGCCTGCTGCAAGGCCGGGAGTTGAAGGATGCCAGTGACAATGCCAACGCAGTTCTGCCGGGGTGGGGCGGGGCGGGGCGGGCGAATGGGGAAGGGCTGAGCGGGAGGGACACGACTCTTGTCTCCGCTTCCCACTTCCCTGCAGTCTTCCTGGCTGTTCAGAGGCGGCCCCTCCAGCTGAGAACAACCAGCGGCAAAGTGCAGGCAAGGCTCTTCTTGTTACAGGCTCGGGCTCTCCCTGCTCCCCGAAGGCTCTAGGTGCTCAGAGACCAGCTCCTGTTGAGCACAGCTCTCTGACCCAGGTTACACCCACCTCTACGCCTCAGGCAGCCAGACCAGTGGCCACAGGTAGCCCTGAGTCCATCACCGTGTGCCAGGGCCGAGCCACGTGGGGCCTCAGCGCCCTCACTGGTGACCCATGGCTGCCTGGGCCCTGTGCTCAGCACTGACGTCCCGGCTAGTGCTAATCCAGGCCGGTGGCTCTGGCCAGGGGCCCCCCGGCAGCCCCGTCCTCCCCCTGCGGGGCAGGCACTGGCTGAAGTGGGAAAGGGGGTGAGCCTCGGTCTGCACAGAGAGGCAGGAGACAGAGCAGACGACGCGGCTGCTGCTGGCTGGCCTGTGGCCACCTCCCCGTGGTGGCCTCTTCCCTGGGCAGAGCGAATGGCACTCCAGGCAGGGGCCCAGGCACAGCCCTCTCCAGGGACCCCGTGGGATCGGTGGCATAGTCAGGCAGGGACAAATCTGATCACCTCCTGTGCATTGCTCTGACAAGATTAGATTTTAATATTAATGTATTACCTAATTAAGCACCAATTAGTAATCTCTCTGGCCCAGGCTGGGTGGGTAGGGAGCCAGCTCCGGCAGGGGAGGGGAGAAGGGGTTCAGGCTCCTGCCGATCGAGGGCCATGCTCCTGGCAGGGGCTGTCCTAAGGCTGAGGTCCAGGAACAGCTGGCTACAAGCTCCCCCACCTATTGCGGTGTGGTCACCCACGGCTGGGCGGCTGCCCCACACTGCCCCTCCTGGCCCCCAGTGCGGCTCCTGGCACAAGGTAGCCGGGGCACCTCTACTGCTGGGTCGCCCCCATCCTGGCTGCCAGGTGTCACCGTGGAGACCACGCCCGCCTACACGACCCCCAGGGCATCTGCAGGCCAAGCGCCGAGTACACAGCAGATGAGTCCATCAGGGGTGTGGGGCTGTCCCGCAGGCCACGGGGAAGGTGGGGAGGGCCCTTCTGTCCATGACGAGACTCTGGAGGTTAGGGCGTCCATGTACTGAAATTTCTATGGCTGGAGGCAGGTCACAGCTCAGAGCCCAGCTGCGTGGCCCCGTTGCCAGAGTCCTGGGCGCTGAGGCGGATGCAGACAGCCCGGGAAGGCGTTTGCTGGGCTGTGACTCTGCTGACCATGCGAAGCCTGGCCAGACAGAAACACAGCAACAGAGGCCAGGCTCTAACAGCACGCTCCATGCACAGGCCGGCCACCCATTCAGCTACTCAGTGCCCCCACCATCTGTCCTCTGGGAGCTTAGAAGCCACCACAGAAGTGCTGGGCGTTCTCACGGCTCCCGGGGACCTGGAGCAGCGCCCGCGGGCGCAGCGCCAGAGTTGCCGCTGGGAAGGGATGTCTGGTGGTCCCTGGCCTGTGACCCACCATTCCAGCGCGTGGGGGGCTTTCTGCCACCACGGGCTCTGCCCAGCACCCCGCCGTGCTGTGAAAGGTCCTTGGCGCGTGTGCGGCCTGTCCTCCCAGCCTCCACGGAGCAGGTAGGACGGAGACGTGGGCCTCACGGGCTGCTGGCTCCTCGACTTGCCTCACTGTTTCCTCCTGTTTCCCATCTCGCTGTCTTGTTCCTCTGCTTTTCAGACTTTCTCAGTCTTATCTTAAAAATCCACTCTTTAGATCATCATTTAACTCTTTTATATTCTTGACTTCCAGAAGTTCGTTGTTTTTCATTTTGGAACACTTTGAGGTCTGTTGTCCGTGTGTTGCTGTTCAAAGTCCCTCCTTGTGTCCGAGGACATGCTTTCGGGAGGCCTCCAGCCCTCTGACGGCCTGTGTCCTCCAGGCGCACTTCCCCACTTGCTTGCTCTGCTCCCCGCACGTCAGCCGGCCCTGGTCACAGCCAGCACTGGGCTCTCCCCGCCGGTCAACTCAGCTCAAGGGCCGCTGAGCAGTAACCAAGCGCCTGAAGGGGCCTCCAGGTTCAGCGCCTTCACGTCTCCTTGGGGCCATCAGGCTCCAGGGGTGAAAGGGGCGGGGTGAGGCCCCTGGGATTCTGACCCAGGAGGTCTGAGCTGGGGCCCGGGGACCTGCATCTCCACACACGCCTGGGGAAGCGCTCTGATCCGACTTTGCTGGGAGAGAGGCTGCAGCCCGCAGATGGAGCCGGGAGAAGGCCTGGGTCGGCGGGCCTCTCGGTTACACCTCGGGCAAGCATCCTTCCTGCCCTGAGCTTGGCAGTCATGCCCCCTCCCCCAGCGCCACTTGCTGCCAATTCCCGGCCTTTGGGGAGGGTCGTGGCGTCACTTAGCCTGGTTCCAGCCATGACCACAGCTGCCTGGAGTCCTTCTTCCTAAGTGACTCACCATTAAACCACCCGCCCACCAGCTGTCCCGACTGCAGAGGTCTGCGGTGGTCCCGCTCTCCGTGGGGCCTCAGGGAGCACGGCAGAGCAGGGGCCCAGGTTCAACTGGCTGTCTGCCCGGACGCCCACAGTGCCCTTGGGCACGTGCTGGGTGCCCCAGGAGGCTCCGAGCAGCTGTGTCCCCACAGCTGAGCACGCCAGAGGAGCGACAGACTCGAGGAGTAAACGGTCTGTCGCGTCAGATGGTGTGAGTCCTTGTGCAGAATGAAGAGCAACCTTGAGTGCCCGCGTCTGCGTTCCCAGCTCCTGAACTCGTCAAGGACACGGGCAACTCGCAAAGCGGGGCTGGAGGAGCCCGGGGAGAGAACAGGAGTTGGGCCCAGAGACCACGCTCGGCCGGCCACCTGCTGAGGACCCTGTGGGAGGCCTCGCCCGGCTCTCGGGGCCGGGAAGCCCATCCTGGGCCACAGGGAGCCCCTCAGAGCGGTCTTGGTGGCTGAGCCGTGGTTTGGCCCCAGCATCACCTGGGTGGCACCCAGGCAGCCAACGCCACCCTCCTGAAGACAAGACGGGAGAGGCAGGTGGGGGCAGGAAAGGGCGTGCACCTCACACGACACCCACGGTCACCATCGCCAGCCCCACGCCCGGTCGCAGGAAAGCGGCTGAAGGAGGGGTGCGGCCTGGGGAGCCAGGGGTTCAGGGGGGCCCGGCATACCCGCACTTCGGGGTCCCCGCTGAACCTGGCGGCACACGGATCCCCACCTCACAGAGGACCCTGGGCTGACAGGCGTGGGACCAGGATCGCCTGGGACACACTGGGGATGGGGAGCACGTGGAGCGCAGCCCTGCAGGACGGCCAGGCTCGCTCCAGTCACAGCCACGGCCGACCGAGGCCTCCAGGCCCGCGGGCCGGTACTGGGCCTGCCTCCCGCCTCCACGGGCTCACGGGACAGTGACTGCTGACCAGGCGCCTCAAGAAAGGCTGGCTGTACGCCGAGGTCGACAGTGGGAGCTTGTAGGCTGGAGGGGCTGCGTCCACGATCCCGGGGACAGGGCAACGGCAGAGCCCGGCTCCAGACGGAGACGCCTGTGCTCCCGCTCCAAGCCTGACACGGCAGACACGGGCGGAGGAAGTAGAAAGAGCTTCCCGGGGGAAAGGCTGCTTGGAAACGCAGGCGGCAAACGTCAGGAAAACAGCAGCCGTGTTCTCCCGACGCGGACGCCCCGCAGACATCGCGGGGGTGGGGGGTGAACAGAGCCAGCAGCAGACACGGGAGCAGGGGCTGTGCTCCGGGGGGGCCAGGGAGCGCCCCACCGCCAGCCGCTTGAGGCCCAGGGCAGGCAGCCGCGCCTGGCAGCTTCTGACAAAGGAGAGAGGCTGCAGGCGCCCCCCCCACCCCCCAGCTCCCAGGCTCCTCCTGGGGCCAGACTGGATGACCCCTGGGAGGCACCCTCTGATGGCAGAGAGAGACTGCAGGCACCCCCCAGACCCCAGAATACCCCTGAGGCCGGACTGGGTGACCCTTAGGAAAATGGAGCCCCCAGACGGTGCCCTCCCTGCGAGGCGGTGATGGACCTGCTGTCTGCCTGAGAGCCGGCCTTGGGGACCTCGGGTGCAGCAGGCCGGCGTACGCTCACTGTGCTGCCTGGAGACAGAGAGAAGCTGCGAGGTCAGAGACTGCGGCCCCGAGTTAAGAGCTGCAGAGCGGGTGAGACCCTCGTGCTGGAAGAGGCGGCTCCAACCCACCCCTCCACCGCCCCGCCGCCTGTCGCAGGGCCTACAGAGGGCTCGCTGCATCCGGAAACGTACTTAGACTGTGAGAGCTGGCCCCTGCTTCCTGGAGCGCTGGTGTCTGGGTGATTAATAGACACACATGAGCTGATAAATGGTATTAACTTGTTCCCGGGTTGGAGAGATGCCCCCTTGGGTCCTTGCTGCGCTCACTCTGCAGGCCGGGGCCCCCACTCCCCAGAGGCCCGTGGCCCGGCTCCTGCGTGGGCTGGACGGAGGGATGGATGGAAGGACCGGGGCCTACCTGCCACCTCCCGGGACGAGGGCAGCCCTGCGCCGGCCTCCAGGTGGGCGGGGACAGGGCCGCCGGCCTCCAGGGCGCGGACGAGCTCCCGCAGCCGCGCACACTCCTCCTGCAGCTGCTGCTGGTCCTCGCGGAGCCGCTGCCGCGCCGCGCCGGCCGGGTTCTGGCTCAGGTGCAGCACCTTGGTCTTGCTCTGGTCGTAGTCGCCCTGCGGGAGGACCACAGGCAGGCGGTCAGAGCCCCAACGGGCGAGTGCAGCCCAGCCCGCGGGGTGCCCACCTCCCATCTCTGGGGCATCGGCAGGAGGCAGCGCGCGAGCTGCTCCGCATCCCCCCGAGCATCGGGTCCAGTGCGTGCCTTCAGACGCGATCCGCAACCGCCTGGGGCAGCGACCCTCCAGTCCCAGGCTTTCACACTGGGACCCGGCTTTTAAGATTTAGACACTTAAGAAAGCCGTGACACTAGGGTGGAGTCCCCGCACGCCTCACTGTCACGGCTCCTGTTACTGACACACGACGCCAGCCCCAGGCACAGGAGGGGACGGCTGCGGGCAGAGGTGGTCTGGGCCCTGGTCACCAGGGGCAGACGGTCCGTGAACGTCCATGCTGGACGTGTGCACATCCCTGCAGGCGTGCTGCTTGGCACACACGCCCAGGCCGTGCACTGGATGAGGCCTGGGCCAGCCTGGCCTCAGCTTCCCCGCACAAACATCGGGGAGCCCCCCAACCCCATCAGGCCCACTCCACACCCGTCAGGCTCACCCCTCACCCCCGTGAACCTCACCCCTTACCCCCTGAAGCTCACTCCCCACCCCTGTTAGGCTCACTCCCCACCCCCGCCATGCCCACCCCCCACCCGTCAGGCTCATCCCCTACCCCTGTCAGGCTCACCCCTCACCCCCATGAACCTCACACCCCTCACCCCCTGAAGCTCACTCCCCACCCCCATCAGGCTCACTGGCAGCAGTAAGGTCAGCAAGAGTCACCCCAACAGCTGAGCACAGGCAGGGAGCAGACAGACCACTGCTGAATAACCCCACTCTCAGTTCTGTCCCCACCGTCTGGCCCAAGAGGCCCCAGAAGGGAAGCTCGGCTCTGAGGCTCTGGAAGTCAAAGCAGGAGCCGCGCGTCTCCAGCTGTCACTCCCTGGGCCCCCCTAGCGAGCAGGAGCCCTGCTGGGCAGGCGCCAAGGGAAGGCCTGGGCCTTGGCGAGGGGGCCCAAGGGCCCCTCCAGCAGGTGCAGGGAGAGAGACACGCTGTGTCCCTAGCTGAGGGGCTGTGGGCCTGCCGGCCAGGCCCTCCGGCCTCCCAGTGAGGGCCGCTGGGACAGCTGAGCGGTCGTCTTCCTCCACTCCAACACCGAGATTCCCTCTTGGAAAACTGGACCTCCGCCTGGGACCTCTGCCCACAGCGCCCTCCTCCAGGGGCAGCAGCAGGAACAGCACCTTTACTCAGACCACCGCCGCCTGGGAGGTGGGGCAGGTGGGGAACACGGCCATGCCGCAGAGCAGCCGCCCCAGCGTGGGAGCCAAGCTGCGTGGACGCCGGCCCTCCAAGTCACCAAAGGCTTGTGTGGCCACTGCCGGCCAGGCCTCACAAGCCACCTGCTAACTGTGCCCCTAAAAGGGAGGGGGGGTCGGGTGGAGACGCTACCAGCTCTTTTCTGCCCCAGGCGAGGGGAGAGCCAGCAGAGGGCGGTGCGGGGGAGGGGTGCTGGTGGCCGGCTCCCCATGGGTTTCTGAAAACCTTGTAAGAGCCTCAAACGACAAAGAGACACGGGGTAACTTCAGTGAGTTACAGGCTGTCAGGCTGGAAGGGATCTTATTTCATCTGATTCTCGCAGCCTGGGACACAGCCAGGCGGGCGGAGTCCGACCACCCTGCACGCTCAGGCAGAGGCCCCGCGGCCAACAGGGGTGGGGTGGGCGCCCGGGGACCCGCGTCCCCCATGGGTGCCGGGTCACAGGTTCAGGGAGAGGAGAAGGACAGACATGCTCTGCAAAGGGCCATGTCCGCACAGATGTGCCAGGCGGCGCTGGTCGCACCGTCTGTCCCCGCGGGTCAGCCTACAGGGAAGGCAGGAAGGAGGGCAGGAAGCACCTTGCAGACTGTGAAGCTCTGCACGGGGAGCACAGAGCGGCTTCAGGCTCGGCTCCGACCGTGAACTGATGCGAGGTCCCAGGAAGCACAGGTGAGCGCTGGGTAGGGGAGCAGCTGGCCTGACGGCAGGTCAGGGGCAGGCCAGCACCTCCCAGCGGGACCACTTGCCAGGAAGAGGTGCTGGACATGTGGACACCCACGCACAGAAGCATCGAACTGAATCCTCACCTCACACTGTGTACGAAAGTGACCTCAAAGTAGATAAAAACCTAAGCACGAGAGCCAATGTTGGCAGGAAGCATAGGCCCTGGGTTTGCTCTTAGATTCTTCCACGTGACACTAAAAACAAGGAACAAAAGAAAAATGTAGACAAACTGGACTTCATCAAAGTGAAAAACTTCTGTGCTTCAAAGCACACCACGAAGGAAGCAGAAAGACAACACCCAGAGCAGGAGAAAGTACTTGTAAATCACTCATCTGGTAAGAGACCTGTATCCAGAACACACGAGGAGCTCCTGCAACTCGGTAACAACAGAAACAAAACAAAACAAAACACACTCATGTGAAAATGGGCAACGCATCCGAACCAGTCCTTCTCCAAGGAAGATGTACAAACAGCCAACCAGCACACGACGACGCTCGGTGCCAACGTCACTAGTGATCAGGGAGACGGCGATCAGAACCAGAAGGAAACATCCCTGCACCCGCCCGGCAGCTGGAACGGCAAAGGCAGTCTCCGTGAGGACAGAGAAGCCGAGCCCTGGGGCTGCTGGGGCAGAAAACGGGGCTTCCTCCACGGAAAACAGTTCCTCAAACAACTGGACACAGTGACCACGTGATCTGGGCTTCCCAGGTGGCTCAGTGGTAAAGAATCCGCCTGCCAGTGCAGGAGACACGGGTTTGACCCCTGGGTCGGGAACATGCCCTGGAGAAGGAAACGGCAACCCTCTCCAGTGTCCTTGCCTGGGCAATCCCGTGGACTGAGGAGCCTGGTGGGCTGCTGACCATGGGGCTGCAAAGTCGGACACGACTGAGCGAGTAAACCACCAGCACCAGCACCACGTGATCCAGCGAGTTTACACCCAGGGACACACCTGAGAGGCGTGAACACACACGTCCACGGAGAAACTTGTACACAAATGTTCACAGCAGCACCATCAGCACCATCCACGTGCCCACCCACACCATGGAGTATGACGCAGCCACGAACAGGAGCGGAGCACTGACAGCAGCCGCGACGTGAACGATCCCTGAAAACCCTGCCCGGGGACTTCCCCGGGGGCTCAGTGGTTAAGGCTCCATGCTCCCCACACAGGCGGCGCTGGTTCGACCCCTGCCGGTCAGGGAACTAAGATCTCACATGCCCCGTGGCAGCAAAAGGGGAAACAGAAAACACCGCACTCAGTGGGTGAAGCCAGTCACAGAAGACCACACACACGACGCCACTGGCATGACGTGTCCAAGCAAGGACAGCTCCAGGCGCAGAGCAGAGCAGCAGCTGCTGGAGGCTGGAGGGGGCGGGGCGCGCAGGGCGATGCACAGGGTGTGCGGGATTTCCTCCTGAGCCAATAGGAACGTTCAGAATTTGTGCGGTGATGGCTGCTCGCTATCTGTGAAAATATGACACCCACCGAACCGCACGCTTCACACGGGCGAGCCCTGTGGTGTGTGAATCATATCTCAATAAAGCTGTTTTTAAGAAAGAGATGAAAGAAGAGAGGGAAAACAGACAGCGGGACGCGTGCGGTCGCTCCATCTGCCCCGAGGGCCTGCTCGGCACCAGCTCCTCCTCCACACGCCTGCCCAGCCTGTGGGCGGTGTGGGCCGGGTGGGCCCGGGGAGGCGGGTGGCGCTGGGCCCCGGGGTGCGCGTGCTGGGCCGGCGGGCGTGGCCGTGGCAGGGCCCGGGATAGGGGTTGGGGACGCGGGTCCACAGCGGGGCTGACCCTGGCTGGCACGGCCCAGGGCCTTGGGCGTGGACACGGCCCTACCTGTGGGTCTCCTCGCGCCCTCACGACCCAGGGCCCCCGCAGCCCAGGAGGTCAGGGCAGAGGTCTCCAGTGCCGCCCCTGAGCGGGGCTGTCCCAGCTTCCTCTCAAACCACCTCCTGGTCATGGGCCCCCACCCTGAACAGCACACTGTCCAGATGCTGGTCCTCAGGGCAGGTCTCCGCGTCTGGCTTGGCAGGGGGCAGGCTAGCCCACCCAACTCAAGCCCGTGCCGCCTGGGTCCGGCCGGACTCTCAGGAGGCTTCCCGAGGTGCCTCCAGGGGGGCCGGGCACACGAGACAAGTCTGTGACAGCACCTTGGGGCTGAGGTCGGCCACAGGCCCTTTCACCTGCAACCTCCCCCAGGGCACTCAGAAGTCAAGGAAATTAACTCTGCTTAGAGGAGGGGGGCTGCGGCAGCTGCTCCCCCAGGAGTCTGACCTGCCTGGGGATGGAGGAGCACCACAGACCACGGGGCCACCATTCCCAGGTGCCAGGGAGGACTGGCCCCTGAGGCCCAGCAGGACTGCACACAAGCTGCTACCGAGTCGGCCTCCTCCACAGGCCCGACGAAGCTGCCACGGGTTAAAGGCCCACAGGACCAGGTGGCCAGGCCGAGCGAGAAGGCATCAGGGTTCAGTGCACCTGGGCTCTGCTCTGCACCCCCTCCCGGAGCAAGGAGGCCCTCCCCTCCCTCCCTCTCTCCACCCCTCCTCTCCATCCCTCCTTCCTTGCACGTGGGCTGCACGGTGCCCGGGAGAGGAGGTGCTCACAGCCAGCCAGGGGCAGGGGTGCCACCCTTCCCCCCGGGCACGCGTGGTTGGAGGCACAGGGGCCCCGTGTGACCGTGAGGGGCACCAGGAGCCGGCACCACTAAAGCAGATGGGAGGGCGTGAACAAATCTGCTGATATCTGCGACTAGATGACAGCTCTGAGGAAGAAAGGGGAGAAACGGCTGTAATCTTCTGCTAAAAATTTGTTGCCTTGTTTGATTCACAGCTGAGGAAACTGTTGAGACGCTGACGGGAATCTCAAAAGGAAAAGTTCTGAGCCTCTCTTTGATGTGTGGGTGCAATTACTGGCAAACAAAAACCTCCCCCTTAAAAAAAAAAAACCTCCCCCGTGCCCAGGAGTGGAGGCCCATTCCCGTCCATGACCACAGGTGGGCGCAGGGCAGGCCGCAGAGGAGCTCCAGCCCGGTCGGGGTCCTCGGGGGACCACGAGTTTCTCAGGATACAGGAGGGGTCTCAAGTCTGCAGAGGACCGGGCCTGCCTGACAACCACGGGCCCAGGCAGCAGGGCTGGGCCTGAGCAGTGCTCCTCCCCAGGGCCCCGCAGCCCTCCTGTGGCCCGCAGGTCACAGGGGTCTCCTTCTCACGCTCAGCTTCTGTGCAAGCTATGACAAACGGCCAGGCCCCCTGAGTCCAGGCCTTAGAGCTGGTGTCTTGAGCCCCACACACTTGCCTCACTGCTGTCAGCAGTCAGGTTCTGCCCTGCCTGCTAGCAGCCCAGGGCGTCTGTCCTCCAGGGCCTCAGCTTCCATCTGAGGAAGCGGAGGGCAGTGAACTTGACCTCTAAGGGCCTTCTCAGCCTAGCTCCCGGGACACCGGGGTGGCGGGGGGTGAACAGGCCCCAGGGCCCCTGTGGGTTGTGAAGGACCACGGTGGCCGGGGAGAGGGCCCTGCTGCGCCTGCTAAGAGAGACCCTGCTGGCAGGAGGCAGGGACGCCGAGAGAATTAAAAAGCACAGTTAAGTAACCACTGATCCTCATGCATATTTATGAATCACCCAGCCTGAAAACTGAATCAATACCTTCCCCACTGCAGGAAGCTCAGCTCAGGGAGAAGGGTGGGGAGCTTCAGGGTCCCACGGAGGCTGAGGGGCAGGGCCAGCCAGACCTCAAGGACAGGGGCGCTCAGCCCTCCAGGCCCCGCCTGCCGGCACACCCGCCTCCATGAGCCTAGGACCAGCACCCTGCAGCTGGTGAGCTCCGTGACCTTGGGTGGGTCCCTCGGGCACCGACCTCACGTCCGACACGCCGTGTGCGCCGGTTTCCTTTGGCGCTTGGGGGCTCATGGGATGCTGCCCAGGTCTGAAGCTGGGGACACCCGGCAGATCCAGCCTCGAGACAGTACGCTGGCCGAGGGTGGAGAGCCTGCGGTTCAGCTGCGGGCCACGGGACTGCAGGCCAGATCCTACAAACCCTACAGACCCCCGGCACCAAGCACCCGAGACCCTTGTGGCTACAGAGCAGGTCACGACACGGGTGAAGAGCGGAGGGCCTGGGCTGGAGGCAGGAGGGCAGCAGGCAGGGAGAAGACCTGCCTTCTGGGGACCAGCCTCCCGCCGTGGGCCGAGCGAAGCGGGTGCTCCCAAGCCCCTGCTCTGGGGCACCACAAGCAAGGGGCCCCAGGGGCGGGGCCCCAGGGGCGAGGCCCCACCCCCCACGCACTCCGTTCCCTGAGGCCCCGCCCCACACCCTCCGTTTCCCCGAGGCCACGCCCTCCCACCAGCCAGTCCCCGAGGCCCCGCCCCCACGCCCTCCGTTTCCCCCCGCCCCGCCCCCCAGGGCTCCCCCAGGACCGGGCACCCGCCCTCCTGTGGCCAAGGCTCCCCACAAACAAGCCGGCTGTGGGGCCGCCACCCAGGGGCCGTTAGGGTCTAGGGGGCCTCAAAACACCCTCGCGTGTGCTCGCCGCTGCCCAGCCCTGGGGACCGGCCGCTGGAGCCCAGGGGCGGTACTGGGAGCCGGCCCACCAGGCCCCGAGTGGCCCCAGGCCGGGTGTGAGCTGGGGCTGACAGGTAGCCGCACACAGGATGGGCCGCGGGAGCGGCGTCACCAGGCCGGCACACGTGGAGGGCCCTTCTCACGTCATCCTCTGTGGACAGTCCTGCCAGCGCCAGGGAGCCTGCAGGGAGTTTATCTGCCACTGGCCACGAGGCGCCGCGCAGCCCCAGACACACAGGTGAGCTTGCAGGCTGCCCAGTGGCTGCGATGAGTCCCCTTGGGGGCCATGGAGCCTGGGGAGGGGCCTTCCCGTCAGCGCCACCGCTGTCTTTCTGCGGCCAGCAGCCCCTCCGCTCACACGAGACCCCCAGCGAGACGGCACAGCCCCTCAGCTGCTCAGCTGGCATCCTGTTGCAAGAAACATGGACATCCCAGCGCTGGTTCTGAGATGACCAGGCCGCTCTGAGACTCAACTTGCTCATCTGTAAAATGGGGACCCTGCTCACCTTCCCAGGTGTGGAAAGACGAGAAAGTCAGTGGATGTGAAAAGAAAAAGTGAAAAGTGAAGTCGCTCAGTCGTGTCCGACTGTGCGACCCCATGGACTGTAGCCTACCAGGCTCCTCAGTCCATGGAATCTTCCAGGCAAGAGTACTGGAGTGGGTTGCCATTTCCTTCTCCAGGGGATCTTCCTGACCCAGGGACTGAACCCGGGTCTCCCATGTCGCAAGCACACGCTTTGCCATCTGCGCCCCCACCAGTGGACGTGAAGACAGCTGTAAAGGCACTCAGCTTTGCTGAGCGTGCCGTTGGTGCCTGTGATGCCTGTGGAGCAAAAGCCAGCGTTTATCTCGACAGGCATCTCTCACACCTGCTGGACGCGGCCCGTGTGCCCTTGTCTGAGTCACGGGAAGACAGTGCAGGAAAGCACCAGTGCAAATCTGACCCCCCAGAAACGCAGAGCGGGCACAAGGCTTGGCCCAAGGCCGCAGTGCACGGGCGGGGAGCACTGCCTCCCATCTCAAGGAGTCCCTGTGTCTACCCCACCCAGGTGCTGGCAGAGGGATGGGTGGACAGAGAACGCAGGTGTCCAGGGGCCACCTGAGAGGGGACACCAGGTCACTTCCACGCGGCTGCAACAAGGTCCCCACCCAGTGGGTGGACACTGAGTCTGAGCCAGGCCTTGGGGGCCCAAAATGCTCAGTCCTCAGTCTCCTCAACCTGTGCCAGATCCTGGCTTTTTCGGGTCCAGCAGCATGACTCCACAAGTTCCCAGGACCTCTGACTCCAGCTGTGCTGCTGAGAGCCAAGGGCTGCCCGGGTCTTGCTGGGCAGGTGAGGACCAGTAAAAGCGAAGACAGAGGAGGGTGCTGCAGAGGCCGGAGGCCCCGGCACACGCGGCGAGCTCCCCCTGTGGCCCCGCGCTGCCCGCGCAAGATCACAGCCCCGACCCCCAGCTCCAAGCAGCAGACACAGGGCGGTCGCTGGAGCCAGTTACAGGACACCAATCACCCGCAACCCCACGCGGAGCCCTTCAGAAGGTGACCTGCTGTGAGAGAGGCTTGTAAACAGCCTGCAGGGCAGCCACGAAGGACAACCCTCCCCGCTGGGAGGGCGGGGTGGTGGCCACTCCGGCCGAAGGCCAGCTGCGGGATCCAGGCCCTCCCAGCGCCCCCACCCCGCTCCCCGCTGGGAGGGCAGGGTGGTGGCCACTCCAGCCAAAGGCCAGCTGCGGCTCCAGGCCCTCCCAGCGCCCCCACCTCGCTCCCCACTGGGAGGGCGGGATGGCGGCCACTCCAGCCAAGGCCAGCTGTGGGCTCCAGGCCCTCCCAGCGCCCCCACCCTGATTGCCCTCCCAGACCACCCTGCAGGGAGACTCGGGGCTGCGGTGCAGCAGATGCGGGGGTGGGGAGGTGCGGCACTAACCGCCCGGTGGGCTGGGTAAGCTGGCCAAGCTGCCCCCCGACTAACACGGCCTCACACTCCTGTCTGCGCGCCCAGGCTGCCCCCTGAGCTACTGTCCCATCAGGGCAGTGCACACGGCCGGGACACTGGCCACACACCCGGGCACCCCGGGGCCGCGTCTCTCGGGGGAGGGACAGGGGAGGCTGGGGGAGGAGGAGAAGGAAGGCAGGACACGCCTGCGGCAGCCCCTGCCCCTCCACAGCGATGGCCCTCCAAGCCCGCTGACCAAGTGGCCCGTATCCCCACTCAGCTGGGCAGGTGGTGGAAATCAGGTGCCTCGGCTGCCAGATCCCCCTGTCACAGACAGCAAGTGGAGGCAGGCACCCTAAATCTGCCCCGAGCCATGGGAGCTGGCGGCAGGCGCCTCCAGTCAGGCCGGCATCTGCAGGACCAGCTGGTGAAGGGGAGGGCCTGGCTGCTCGGGTGGGAAGAGGGCGGGACGACCCTGTACCCATGCCCCTCACCATGGACACGGGCTGTGCTCCCGCCAGGCCTCTGAGTTAGAACAGAAGATGTTCAGCAAAGCCAGTAAGAAAAGCTTTTGGGAACTGTGATAAAATTTGCCGCCATAACCGTTTTTAAGCGTGTTGCTCGGTTTAAGTACGTCCAAGCCGCTGTGCAGTCGTCACCCCTGTCCACCCACGGCCTTCCCAAGCTGAGGCCGTGTCCCCATAAACTCTGGCTCCGCCCCCCAGCGCCGGCGCCCCCTCTGCTCTCTGTTTCTATGACTCTGACTCCTCCAGGGACCCCACAGGTGGAATCACACAGTGCCTGTCCTCTGTGCAAGCTATTCCCGGGGCGGGAGGGCGGAGAACACAGACCCTAACAGTCTCAGCGACATCCTCCTGGAGGAGGGCGAGCCCAGGAGACACAACCCCTAGACCCTCACGCTCTCGGTTCACGACATCCAGCAAGTTCTAAGCTGGCTGGGGGAGGGGGAGCTGGATATACTGATGCCAAAGGTCACATAAAAGCGAACAAGAGAAAACCCTGATAAAGAGTCTGGGGGCAGCAGGACACCCGAGCCCCGGCCTCGATCAGACCCGGGGCATCGGGTGCATGAGGGGGCTGACCTCACACCAGTGAGGAAAAGACAGGCTTTCAGGAAGTGGTCCAGGCGTACCAGGAGGAGCCCCTCCCAAAGCCATGCCTCCCACCTCATAAAAACCCAAACCAAATCCCAAATCCGTCAGATTTAAACGTGAAAAATGAAATTGCCCCAGAAAACCAGGAGATACCATGAGAGAACTCTCGACATGAGAAAGGTAAAGACAAACACAAACCCAGGAGCTAAAAAGGAAAAGGTGGTAAACGCATCTGTAATAAAATAAGTCTAAAAGCCCCAAACTTCTGCTTGGTTAAAAAAACAACAAAACAGCACCAGCAAAGTGGAAAGACAGATGACGGTCGGGAGAACGTCGCAGCCTGAGATGCCCTTGACACACAAAGGGCTCCAAGAGACCAACAGGAGCAGGACTAGGAGCCGTTTGAAAAGTGAACCGAGGACGCTGACCCTCACCCACGCGCCACAAGGGGACTGGCAGTTCCAACCACGCGGCGCTCACCCACTGGACCAGGAAGCCCAGGAGGCTGGCGGCGGGGGCAGGGGGCCGGCACCCTCACGGTGCGGCCGTCGGAACGCACGCAGCGGCCGCTGGTCCTCTCCTGACACACACAGGGCAGAGGTGTGGGCAGAAGGGCACGTGCCACGGCAAGGTCGTGACCACGTTCCTGGTAACCCGCAGGATTAACGCGTCACAGCACACGGAGGTGTGGCACGTGTAAACACTAACAGGGCGCTCGCATCCGTGGAGGAAACCCCCCAAGCGTGCACGGTGAGAAAAGCATCAGGAAGTGTGAAGACGGGCTCTGAGTTTGCAGGGGGTGGGGGTGGGCAGCGCAGACTCACATCACGGGGAGCAAACCCACCACCTCCAAGCAGCTACATGGGAGAGGAGCCGGACGGGAGCCTCACACGCACCTGGCCTGATGCCCGCAGCCCTGGGCATTTGCTCCCCACTCAGGGTCCGAGCGAAGGAACCGGGACTTGGGGAGGGAAGCGTCTGCCCAGGGCCCTGGTCTGCGGATCAGGAGCTCACACCTGGACGTGCGTCCTCTGGAGCCCACCTCCGGGGAGCCCTGCCTGCATCACCACATGTGCCCTGGAGTTCCTGTGCCCCAGAAACACTGCCTGGAGTCAGGCCAGGTCACCGCACTCAGCTCAGTGCCCAGAGGAGGCGTGATGCCTGAGCTGCCCACCCGGTACCCCCCACCACAGGCAGGCAGGGCCCACGGCAGACAGCTGGTCATGGCCCTGCAGGCAGGGGAGGGCAGCTGGCTGGAGGGCAGCCTGGTCTTAACACCACAGAGCTCTGGCTTGGCCAGGACAGAGGTGGGGTGGGCAGGATGCGGCCAGCCCTGCGGTCCTCACACAGATGACCTAGGCTTTCAGAGCAGACAGGGGCTGCTGGCCAGGGAGGTCTGGACCTCCGCTGGGGCAGTAGAGCCGGCTTGGGGCTGGGGGCGTGATAGTGTCACCTCCCGCCATGCAGCAGACAGGCGGCTTCTGCATGCCAAGCTGCCTCCACTCGGGGGAACGGCACACCCGCCTCAGTGCCCGTGAGTGTTGAGTGAGAGCAGGCCCAGGGTCAGGCCAGCGGTGCTCCCGGGTGCAGCCAGGAAGGCGCCAGCGTCACAGCTGGTGGAGGGGCTGGCGTGCGCAGAGCCACAGCCCCACCATCGCCAGTCCACACCCAGCCCTGTGCTCTGATCACCTGGCCGGCACCGAGGAACCAGATGTGCAGAGCAAAATCAGCCTGCAGGGCTGGGGGTAGGGGGTGAGCTGGGCCACTAGGGATGCAGCCGACCCTGCCCGGAACAGCCTCGGGGGCTCACCCCTCCAGGCACCAGGCCCCATGGTCTGCAGGGTCCTGCCCCTGCCAGGGAGCAACGCCCAGAGGACATTCCAGAAGCACGGCAGCAGGCCATCAGGAAATAACCTGTCTAGTCCGGGACAGGACGTGCTCAAGGCCCCGGTCAGCAGCAGGAGGACCCAAGGGCGAGACAGGCTGCGAGAAGCAGAGCCTGGACCTGCTGTAGGTGCAGGGCTCCCTGGCCAGTGAGGGCTGGTGAGAACTGGGGGGGAGGGACCTCTCATCCAAGGACTGAGCCCGGGGGTGGGCAGCAGGCAGAACCTGCAGGCGAGGGGCCAGCAGGGCTCGGGTCTGCTGCGTGGAGAGTGGGCGGTGGCTGGGGGCAGCGAGGCGTGAAGAGCAGTGAAGGCTGCAAGCCCACCCCAGCCCCCCCGCCCCAGCCTCTGTATCCTGGAGCAGGAGGAGGCCAGGCCGGGGGCCGCTATGATTAAACAGGGCGGGAGCCGGGCAGTTTCTCCGCTCACAGGGAACCCGGCAATTTTCTACCCACTCCATTTCCAAAAAAGATACAGTCAGTGTAAATGTCACCGGGCTGCAGTCGAGCCCCTTCCTGAGCACAACCCACCCCTCCCAAACCGGAAGCAGGCAGGGCGGGGACGTGAGGGGACGCTCCAGCTTGAGGGGCTTCTCCCGCCCACTCTGAGCGACGGTGGGACGGGGGCTCAAACCCCAAAGATGAATTCTGCCTAATTACGCGCGTGCTGAGGCATTTAGAGGTACAGATGTTTGCAATTTGCTTTAAAATGCGTCAAGAAAAGAGACAGGACTAACGGAAGGAAGGGGCGGACAGGTGCGTCACGGCGGCCGCAGGGGAGCGTCCCCAGCAGGGGGACACGGGCTGCTCATGGCAAAACTCTTGCAACTGTGCTGTATGCCTGACCACGTCTATAACGTCGGGGAACCAGCAGGGCTGCGTCAGCACACTGGCTCCGCTCCCGGGACCCAGGGGAGCCAGAGGGCCCGAGGCCTCCCACCCGCCCGCACGAAGCTTGCTCCTCACTGGAAGGGGCCCTGCTGGGGGACCAGTGGCCACCAGGCCCAGAGCTGCCGTGCGTCTGGCCCTCGGGCTGCTCTCCAGAGCGCCAGGCAGCTTGCTGCCCCGACAGCCCTGGACGTGGCCCACGATGTGGACGCCCAGGGCACCGTCGGTCGAGGTGATGCAGTCTGCAGAGCAGTGAGCTTGTGAGGCAGTACTCCTGGCTGGGGGTCACCATGTCCACCACAGCTGGCAGGAGGTGGGGTCAGCCGCACGTCCTGGCGAGCAGACCGGGACCAGGGCCACCACCACGGAGGGGCAGAGCCAGCAGCAGGCCCAGGGCCCACCACTGTGGAGAGGGGCACCCAAGGGCAGGAGGGAGCTGGGGTGCCAGGCGGTGCCCCGCCCCACCAGGACCGCTGGGAACGGCCAGGTGGGCGGGGAGCGGGGGGCAGGGCAGTGGGAGTGCCACCACCGTGGAGAGGGGCGCCCAAGGGCAGGAGGGAGCTGGGGTGCCAGGCGGTGCCCCGCCCCACCAGGACCGCTGGGAACGGCCAGGTGGGCGGGGAGCGGGGGGCAGGGCAGTGGGAGTGCGACCTGCAGAGTCTGGTTCCCAGAGGACCCTGCAGCTTCAGGCCCAGACTTTCAGGTGGCCTGCTCGAGAGCAGCCTGTATCAGAACATCCCACCTTCACACAACGGCCAGTCATGTCTGGCTCTGGGGGCCTCAGTTCCACCATCGCTAAGCAGGGCTTGTCTCCCTGATGGTTGCCTACTTTAGGGACACACACAGGTCACCCCAGACGCGGTGGGAAGAGCTGACGACCCTAGAAGACCGGGACAGGCCACACAGCACGGGAGTGGCTAGGAGCCTGCTCCGCAGCGTTGCCTAGCCCCACTGGGCACCAAGCGGGCACCAGTGGGCAGACAGGCAGGCGTGCACTCGGCTCTGAGCAGTAACTGGAGCGCGTGCCTCACCAACCAGCTGTGAACTAATTACAAGAAGTTCTAACTAGTCGACTCCCTCTCCGAGCATATGTTCCCAATTAAGTCAAACTGCAGCTGATTTTAATCAATCTTCCTTGAAGCGGCCTGCCTTGAAGACTCTTCCAGGGGAGAGAGGAGGGGGGCTGCATCAGGAGCAGGCCGCAGAGCCGCAGACAGACACACGCCAGGGGCTGTGTGCCGAGTCGCCCCCAGCCCGCGTCCCCCACTCTGCCCCGGACTCGGGTCCGCAGCTCTGCGGTCACGCAGACCAAGCCTGGGGCCAACCCGGCCACCTGCAGGGCGCCTGCCTCTCCTGCGGCCTCCACGGCCCAGGGACCAAGGTCTCTGCCCTCACAATGGTGTGCCCACACATGGCCCCTGAGCCCTTGTTAACTGCTCCTGTTATCCCCCACGGGGGCTCATTGTCCCCCATTTTATAAAGGACGTGCTGGGGGCTCAGATGGCAAAGCATGACACGCCTGAGACCACCCAGCTAAGGAGGAGGGCTCCAGCTGAGGTCTGCAGACGCGGATGCCCCAACCCACACTGGGTCCGCCTGGGGCCCAGGAGGCTGGACGTGGTCGACATCGCAGACCCCACCCGGGACCCCATCCCCCACACCCACTGACTGACAGTGCTCACTGCCCCTCTGACCTAGTCTGACCCCCAGTACCCGCAGCAGGGCCGCGGCGGTGCCTCATGACTGTCGGCTTCAGCAGGACTGGCTGAGCCCCGTCCTGAGGCCCGGGAGCTGTCAGCCGTAACCTCGGGCGCGCTCAACCCAACGCGGCCGCTGACGGGCGGCCGGGGATTCACCTGCCAGCAGCCGCCCCGCGTCAGGACTGCGGCCCAATTAAAACCGAGCAAGATGACAGGTCCGGAGCGGAACACCGTCCAGCCACGGCTCCCGGCACCGCGCTCTATCAAGGATGTCACTTCTCCCGTCTCCAGGAATCAGGAATAAAAAAGAGATTTGATTTGCCTCTAATAGGTGTCAAGACAAAAATCAATGGCCTGTCCAGAATCTGGGTAATCACAGACCTGCAGGTTTCCTGCCTGAGAACAATTTAGACAGGAGGATAAAAATGAAAAACAAAGGAACACTGCAACAGTGTAAGCAGCTACGGACCTCACAGCTGCAGGGCGGCAGGACCCACCGGAGACAGACCCCAGACCACGGGACCCTCTGCTGGGCCTCTCCTCCCCGGGGAGCACGCCCACATGCCCGCCACGGGCGCCGCAGGGGCTCTGCAGCCAGCGGTCGGGAAAACAGGCTGTGAATCAACGAAGCACACGGGGCTGGAGGGCTGGGGGGGCGACAGCGCGGCCTGAGGCAGGGGGTGCCCGCCACGGGCTCGGGACCCGCGCTCTCAGCCAGCGAGGGCGTCTGGCCCGTCCACCGGGAAGTGGACAGCTATGGCGCAGTAGCCTCACAGGAGGGCGGGCGAGCCTCAGATGAACTCACCTGCAGTGTGAGCCGCTCCAGCTGCGCCTCCAGCGTCTTCTTCTCCTCCTCTAGGCGACTCCGCTCGGCTTCCAGCTCCTCAACCTTCAACCTGCAAGGAGAGCAGACCGTGACGGGAGGCCACTGCAGCATGGCCTCTGGGCAGGGAACAGGAAGGGTCACGAGACGGTTAAATAGGCCCTTGTGAAAATATGACACAGAGCTGCCACAGCAAGGAAAAGCTGTGAAAACACACAAGCAGGGGGTGGAGGAGTGCAGCATGGCATCTATGAGGGGCGGGGGGGCTCTGCTGACTGTGACTTCAGAGGGGTGGGGGGTCAGGCGGGGGTGGGGGCAGGTGGGGGGGGCTCCGCTGACCGCGACTCCAAGGGGCAGGGGGCGCAGTTGGAGGGGGCTCCGCTGACCGCAACTCCAAGGGGCAGGGGGCGCAGTTGGTGGGGGCTCCGCTGACCAAGACTCCAGAGGGGGGGGGGGGGGGGCAGGTGGGGCGGGGGGCTCCGCTGACCATGACTCCAGAGGGGCGGGGAAAGTAACGGGGGGGGCTCTGCTGACCGTGACTCCAGAGGGGCGGGGGGAGCAGGCAGCAGATGCAGGCGTGTGGAGGGGGCTCCGCTGACCACAACTCCAGAGGGGCAGGTTGGGGGGCTTCACTGACTGCGACTTCAAGGGGCAGGGGGCACAGGTTGGGGGGGGGCTCCGCTGACCACAACTCCAGAGGGGCGGGTTGGGGGGCAGGTAGGGGGTGATCCGCTGACCGCGACTCCACAGCGGCAGTGAGACCAATGGGGGTCAGGTGGGGACAGACTGTCCTGTGCCCACTGGTCCCCCCTACACGTGGGACTGCACCCTGGCAAGGACTCAAGAATCAAGAAAAGGACCAAACTCGATGAAAAGACAGAAAAGACACACAACGTGGGCTGTGGATGCGGCTGGGGCTGGGGACCACCAGGACAGGGTGCAGACGCGGGCCCTCTCGCCCCAAAGGCCCAGAGGCCAAGCAAGCCCGGGGCGGAGGCAGGTATACAGGTAGGCTGCCACTTGTTGCAAGAAGGCAGCTATTTTTGTCTTCATTTTTTATAGGAACTATACTGATATGCTTTTGAACTGTGGTGTTGGAGAAGACTCTTGAGAGTCCCTTGGACTGCAAGGAGATCCAACCAGTCCATTCTGAAGGAGATCAGCCCTGGGATTTCTTTGGAAGGAATGATGCTGAAGCTGAAACTCCAGTCCTTTGGCCACCTCATGCGAAGAGTTGATTCATTGGAAAAGACCCTGATGCTGGGAGGGATTGGGGGCAGGAGGAGAAGGGGACGACAGAGGATGAGATGGCTGGATGGCATCACCGACTCGATGGATGTGAGTCTGAGTGAACTCCGGGAGTTGGTGATGGACAGGGAGGCCTGGCGTGCTGTGATTCATGGGGTCACAGAGAGTCGGACACGGCTGAGCGACTGAAATGAACTGATACTGATATAGTTTAAAATAAACAAGTGCCTGGGGGCTTCCCTGTTGGCTCAGTGGTGAAGACGCCGTCTGCCAATGCAGGAGACGTGGGTTCAATCCCTGATCTGGGAGGATCCCACAGGTGGGGGAGCACAGAAGCCCGTGCGGCCACAGCTCCCAGCCTGTGCTCCAGGGCCCGCGTGCGGCAGCTACTGAGCCCCTGCTCCACAGAGCCCGTGCCCCACGTGGGAGAGGCCTCGGCAATGACGGGCAATGACGTGTGTGTGACAACAGAGAAACCCCGCTCGTCACAACTAGAGGAGAGCCGGTGTGCAGTGGTGATACCCAGCATGGCCAAAAATAAATAAATAAAATGAAAAATAAAAAAGCACCCAGGAAGCAGAGCCCAGCGCTGACACGGGGCGAGGGATGGAGCCTCTCCCACCAGCTGGAATGGAGGACTCATGCTCTGTGGGTAATTCAGGAAGGTCGACTCGGGAGTGGGAGGGTTATTTTCTTCAGAGAGAACTGCTCCAGAATGGCCTCACAAATCAACAAAAGCGAGACTGGAAGGGACCAAACTCTTTCCAAGAAGCCTAACTGCACCTCTGAACAAAGCACCAAGATTTATAGGGACACAGAAGCGCTCAGAACCCAGCAAGCCGACACACACGGCCTGCTGCCCGGTCAAAGGTTACCAGGCATTGAAAGAACCAGGAAGACACGACCCACAATGAGGAGCACAGCCAAGAACCGCACAGGCATTAAATCAGCGTCCCTGGACATGAAAAGTTATTAAAAGCTCTGGGAGTAAAGGCACGTTCCATTGGGTGGGAGCCGCAGCGTCCGAGATGAAGAACACTGGATGGGATTCATGATGGATGAGACTCTGCAGGACAAAAGTTTCGTGCACTTGAAGACAGGGTGATAAAAACTACCAGGGTGGCAGACAGAGAGGAAAATCAATCTTTAAAACCAGGGAAAGCAGCGTGAGCGATGGGGCAGCTTCATGAAGCAGGATTTATGGGTAACTGGAGTCCCTGCGGGTGGCAGGGGCAGAAAAATACTGGAGGAGGGTCCACGTGTGATCCAAGTATAAAGACACAGACTCAAGAAGCCGCACAGACCCGAGCATGAGAAAGACAGGAAAAGAGCCCAGTGCATGGAACGACATGTGCGCTTAAACCAGTGCTGATGAGGAGACCCTGCAAGCAGCCACAGGGAGGAAACGCCGCCCACGGAGACGCACGGCAGATTTCTCGGCAGAGAAACGCGAGTGAGAAAGAGGAGAAAAATCTATCAAACACTGGAAGAAATGAAAAATGTCAACCTAGCATTCTATTCCCAGTGAAAATATCTTTCAAAAAGAGAAAGCAAAATAAAGATGTTCTCAGACACACAGAAGCAGAGGGCTTATCCAGGCGGGCTGCCCTACGGGGACGTGACGGGAAAGCCTCCAGGTGGAGGGGAACGAGTCCAGAGGGGAGAGGACCCACACGGGGCCGGAGCAGCGACGGGGGTCTTAACCACGCAGGCGCAAACATGGCTTCATGCTATTGAAATACTGAAAAAGTATCTAAATTACTATTTTAAAAACAGGTTAAACAAAACCAATAAGAACATGGTAGGGTTTTAAGACCTAAGTGCAGATAAAACGTATGACAGCCAGAGCGCGAGGGCTGCGTGACGGGTGCCGGCAGCTGCACCAGTACACAGCGTGTGAGGAGGCATCTGTCACTGGGAGCTAGACGGGGATGAGTGAAGGGGGTGTGTTAAAAACCTAGGCAACCACTAAAGAAAAAGTTACAACTAATAGGCCGAGAAAGGAAATAAGAGGGTATCATACAAAATGTACAAGTAGTTCAGAGGAGTCAGAAATACAGGAAAATGGGAGGAAGAGGAGACAGGACAAACAGAAGAGAAAACAAGATCAAACCTGAGCACACAACAATCACATTAAGTGTAAAGGGTCTAAACACCCCCAGTTAAAAGGCAGAGCGAGGGCCGCCCCTGGTGGTGCAGTGGCTAGGACTCTGTGCTCCCACTGCAGGGGGACCAGGTTCAATCCGTGGTCAAGGAACTAGACCCCACGTGTCCCAACTAAAGACCCCACATGCCACAGCTAAGACCTGGCATGGCCAAATAGATCAATGAATATTTTTTTTAAATATTTTTTTAAAAATGTAGAGAGAGAGGATCAAATGGACGAAAGGGCAGCCGCCAGTTACACGCCACCAACAAAGCAGCAGAGACTGGGTGGTGGCCATGCTGGGGGGGCGGTGCTGGAGGGCAGAAGATGACGTCATGAGCTCACGGGGGCGTGGCTGAGCGCTTAGGAAGGCGGGACTGTGGAGTCCCGGGGACCAACGAGCACAGTGTTCAAAGTAAGCTTCCTGCTTCCTCCTGTTTATATTGAAAGTGAAGCCGGAACTGTTGACAGCGTGTCACCCCTGACCTGACGCCCCAAACTCAGGCATCTTCCCCAAAGCCAGCCCATCAGCTCATCAGGCATACGCCAGACAAACGCGGGCTGCAGCTGTGCAACGGGCCGCCTGCTAGCCCTGCAAAGTGGCGGAAAACAAAACCGAGAAACGGAGGAGCTGATAAGGAGGGGCAGAGAGGAGCTGTGCGGCCTCCTCGGCACTACCCGCGCAACCCTCCTAGAAACAAACAGTCATCCCAAATCACCTCCACCAGCTGGACAAAGAGAAGAAAGGGGCAAGGAGGGAAGAATGGACAAAAGAGGCTTCAGAGGAGATATCTAGACAGTGGCTGCCCAAAAAAGAGGCATTTCAAAAATGTAAAACAGTTTATTCACCAAGAAGACACAGTAACCTTAAATGAACATACTCCTAAAGGCAGAGCTTCAACAGACGTGAAGCGGAAAATGAAAGAACTGGAAGGAAAAACAGACGGATCCACAAGTGTGTTTGGAGATGTCAGAGATCCTTGCCAAGGAGTCAAGCCTGCGGACAGACACTGAGCAAGGGCCTGCAGTCTGCTGGGGCTTCACACAACGTTCGACCTGACATCACGCAACTCAAGCACAGACAGGACGTTCTCCAAGACAGAGCGTATTCCTGGGGCATCAATAAACACTAGCAAATTAAAAAATGAAAACTATACAAACTAACTCACAGACTATAATGGAATTTAAACCAGGTATCCATAACAGAAGGCCTTCCCTAGTGGTTCAGTAGTAAAGAATCTACCCGCCAATGCAGGAGACATGGGTTCAATCCTTGGGCTGGGAAGATCCCCTGGAGAAGGAAATGGCAACCTGTTCCAGTATTCTTGCCTGGGAAATCCCATGGACAGAGGAGTCTGGTGACTACAGTCCATGGGGTTGCAGAAGAGTTGGACACAACTTAGTGACTGAACAACAAAAACAGAAAGACAAGAGGGGAGTATCCACGCTGGGAAACGTGACAGCACATCACAATGACACAGTTTAAGGAAGATGACAAATGAAACAGAAAGCACGTGACTGAATGAAAATGAGAACACGACAGACCTCAGGTGCGGGGTCAAGTGTGGGGTGCAGCTGAAGCAGTGCTTAGGGAGAAATCTGTAGCCTTAAACACTTATATTAGAAAACAAGAAGAACTTCACATCAACAATCTAAGCTCCCACCTTAAGAAACTAAAAAAAAAGGGAAAAGTACACCCAACTCAAGAAGACAGAAGGAACTAATAAAGCACAGAAATCAATGAGAAAAATGAAAGAAATCTGCCACTGTTCCTCTGGAAAGACCAATTAAATCGTGAGGCTCCAGCGGAAGAGGCCAGGCAGCAGCACCAGGAAGAGGGCAGCCCACCTCGGGCCCTGCAGACACACAGAGGAGCCACGGGGGCGTCCACACGGACAACTGCCCATGGCCCAGCCACATCGCCCACACGAAACCCACAGCCCAGCCTTCAGAACCCTTCCACAACTGAAATATCCAGGCCTACATGGTTTTACAGGGTACAAACATTTAATGAAGAAATAATGCTAATTCTACACAATCTCATCCAGAAAAGAGAAGGGATAATTCCCAGCTTGGCACAGGAGGCCAGCATTACGCTTGAAAAGAAATGGATGAGGACAGAAAATAAACAAAACCCACACACCCGTGTCCCTCACGACCGGAAACACCATCTGCCAGGGTCCAGCCTCAGCAGAGTCCAGGGATACCCTCAGGATGAACGGCGTCGGCGAGAGAGATGACATGGGGAGACCAAGCTTAGGTGAAGTGGGTCTGCAGCTTTATTTTCAAAAGGAGCTTTTATACCCTGAGTTACACATTTCCAGAAGTGAAAAACGCTGAGTCATGCAGAAAGTACTAAATAAAGTTACATTCTTATGGAGCAAAAGTGTAGTGGGTTACAACAAAGAAAGAACTTATTAACTCAAAGGTCTAATGTTGCTAATGCCAAGGCTATTACTTGTTTCTTTTACATTCCAACTACATCAACGAATGTACTCCCAGGCACACGATGGATAAGCAAGCACTGGCTCAACAATGCAGTATTATTCTAATAAAAGTTTTTCACCGCTCGAAGGTCGTGATTGGGGTGCTGTGAACAATCACGTGTGATAGTTGCAAGAGGACAGATAAACCTGCCAAGCAAGCTAGAATGCCAACAGAGGGGTTAGAACTGAAATACTCCTTTCATGCCCAGGAGACATATTAACTAGAGCCCTAAGTTGATTTCCTTCAGAGAAAGGTGGTCGGGGAGAGCCCCCTGTTAGTGTCAGAGGAGCTGGTGAAAGGCATAATATAGTAAACAGTGGACAGCAGACTTTGGTTCCGGGGCAGATGCTCAAGCAGGTCCAGGGAGCCCTCGAGTCCGGATCCGCCTCGCCTGTCAGGTCTCCCCGGCAACCATCAGCAAAACCGGGCAAGCTGTGTCCAGCAATGTGAAAGGACAGTGACAGCCAAGGAGACGTATCTTGTGATGTCAGGCTGGCTCAATTGAAAAATAAATCAGTATAATCTACCATATTGGCAGTTCAAAGAAGAAAAAACACAAAGGTATCAATCTGTGGAAAAAGAAAGGATTTGACAAAGTTCCACATCTATTCATGACAAACCAAGAATAAAAGACTGAACAAGAATGGAGGGGACACCTACATCCTGATACACCTACAAAGACCTACAGCGAACGCCGCTCTCGACGGCAGAAGACCAGGAGCGCCCCCAAGACCAGGAGCGAGGCAGACACCGCAACACCAGCCTGAACGTCTGCACCACAGGCGCACCACTCAGAGAAGATACAAAACCGGTACAGGCAGTTTATGAAAGTTGCTCAGTCACGTCTGACTCTTTTGTGGCCCCACGGACTGTGGCCCGCCAGGCTCCTCTGTCCAGGGAATTCTCCAGGCAAGAACACTGGAGTGAGTAGCCCTTCCCTTCCCCAGGGGATCTTCTCTACCCAGGGATAGAACCTGGGTCTCCCGCACTGCAGGCAGATTCTTCTGAGCCACCAAGGAAGCTCAGATAATTTATAGACAGCAGAATCTGCGTAGTAAGACCCCAAGGAATCAACCAAAAATAAACACCAAAACCCTCACGGAACTGAAAAGTGAATGTGGTAAGGCACAGGATGTGAGACGAGCAACTCAAGAATCCACCGCTTCTGTACAGTCATAGCACACAACAGGAAGGCAAAGTAAAACAAGACTTACGACTGATGTAAAAAGACACACTTAGGCATAAATCTAATAAAACGCGCAGAATCTGTATAATGAAAAGACAAAATGCTGACGAAAAAAAAGCAAAGATGTAAATAAACAGATACTGCGTTCATGGAATGGGAGACCCAACACGGCAAGAGTGTCAATTCTTCCCCAATGACACCCAGACTTAACACAAGGCCAATAAAACCCAGCAGGATTTTTTTTTGGGGGGAGGGTAGATCTAGACAAACCAACTTTAAAATTTATACAGAAAGTCAAAGGAACTAGAACAGCTAAAACAACTTTGAAGAAGCATGAAATCAGACGAGTCACTCTGCCAGATTTTAACTTACCCCAAGGCCACGAGTAATCAAGACAGTGCTGATGAGATAAACCCTGGGATCAATGCAGCGAAGCAGAGAGTCCAGGAAAGAGAGAGATACGCCCAACTGACTTGTGACAAACGCATAAAAGCAATTCAGTGAAGGAAGGACAGCCTTTGCCATAGATTGTCTGCAAGCAATTAAACATCTTTAGGCAAAAATAAGTCTTCACCTAAACCTCATGTCTTACACAGACTTCAACTGAACATGGGTCAGAAGCTTAAATATAAAATGTGGAATCATAAGATTTTAAGAAATAAACACAGGAGAGCATCTTTGATACGCAAGGCTAAGCAAGGAGTTTTCAGACTCAAAAAACAGGCTACAGACTAAAAGAAAATATTTGCAAATCACATATTTGGCAAACATATCCACTATAAATAAAGAAATTGCAAAATTCAACAGTAAGTCAAAAAAAACAACAGCAACAAGAAAACTAAATATTTAAACAGATGTCTCACCAAAAAGGTTAAGCAGGTTGCAGCTAATGAAAATACATTCAACATCATCAGTCACGTGGGCAATACACGTAAAAGCCACGGTGAGACAGCCGTGGTGTGCAGTGTTACACACCCAGCAGAAGGGCTAAGTAAAATAAGGATGCTGACAGTACCAAGCGCTGACACAGAAGAACCCAAACTCTCACACAGCTCTGTTTAAACAACCATCAAACTATTTTCCAAAGCCAAACACACACTGAACACATTACTTAGAAACTCCACTCTGGGGTATCTACCCTGCTGCTGCTGCTGCTGCTAAGTCAGGTCAGTCGTGTCCGACTCTGTGCGACCCCACAGATGGAAGCCCACCAGGCTCCCCTGTCCCTGGGATTCTCCAGGCAAGAACACTGGAGTGGGGTGCCATCGCCTTCTCCTATCCACCCTAGAGAAATGGAAACCATTGCTCCTATACAACCTGCACACAAATGTTTACAGCAGTTCCGGTCATAACTGCCCCGAGCTGGAAACAACACAGACATCCCTCAGAAGTGAAGGGACGCATTTGTTTAAGTTGTGGTTTCCATCAGTGGACTGCTACCCAGTTATAAAAAGGAGCAACTACGGCAGGAAGCAGAGCGCTTGGGAACCCGTGACTCAGACCCGCAGCAGAGGACACGTTCCGGCCAAGTGCCTGTGGGCATTCTCCAGAAAAGACCACATGTCAGGCTGCAAAACAAGTCTCAGTAAGCTAAATCTATTGATCTAATGGAATTAACTCAATGAGATGAAAGTAAAGCCCAATAATAGAACAAAAACTGGAAAACAAATATGTGAAAACCAAACAACAGACTTAAGCAACAGATCAGAGAAGAAAGGAGAAAATAAAATGGAAACACAAGACAGCAGTGACAGCCGGGCTCCCGGGGAGTTTACGGCCTTAAACCCCACATGTGAAAAGAAGCCACTCAGTCGTGTCCTGCTCTTTGCAGCCCCATGGACTGCAGGCCAGGCTCCTCTGTCCACAGGGTTCTCCAGGCCGGAATACTCGAGTGGGTACCCGTTCCCTTCTCCGGGGGATCTTCCCGATCCTGGGATTGAACCCAGGTCTCCCATATTGCAGGCAGATTCTTCACTGTCTGAGCCACCAGGGAAGAGGAGGATCTCAAATCAATAACATGACTACACATCTTAAAAACTAGAAACGGAAGAGCAAATTGAACTCAAAGCTAGAAGGAAGAAAATAATACAGACTAGAACAGAGATAAATGACACAGAAAACAGGAAAACAGTAAGAAAATCAACAAAACCAAAAGCTGGTTATTTGAAAAGATCAACAAAATCAACAAATCTTTGGCTGAAGTGACTAATATGTTTCAATATAGATAAAAATCAGCCATATTTCTGAACAACAGCAATGAAAAATCTGTAAAAAAGGAATTTAACAAAATCAGTCCATTTACAAGAGCATCAAAGAGAACAAACTACTGAGGTTTTAATTTACCCAGGGACGTAAAAGATTCGTATAGTGAAAACTGCAAAACACTGCTGAAAGAAACTACAGAAAAACTAAATAGATGGGGAGATATTCCATGTTCATGGATACGAAGACTTAACGTGGTTAAGACGTCAGAGGAGTTGAAACAACCTTGGAAAAGAACAACTTGGGAAAACTTGTACTTCCTGATTTCCAAACTTGGTAGAAAGCTACAGTAACCAGAAAATAAGGGGCTTCATGGTGACAACACCGTGGAGGAACTTCACTTACGCTAAGTGAAAGATGCTGGGCTCAAGAGAGTAAAATTGTAGGACTGCATTTATAGGACATTACTGAGAAAGAAAGGGAACCATGGGGAAGAGGACAGATCAGAGGCTGCAGCAGGCTGTGCGGGGCGACATAAGCTGGCAGCAGGAGGGGGCTTTGAAGTGACCGCACCAGTCTGTGCTCCAATCAAGGGGCAAGTAATTGAAATGCCTGGGACTGTACACCAAGAAAAAGACAATTTGTCTTTTTCCAATACTCGTTGGAAAGACTGATGCTGAAATTGAAGCTCCAACACTTTGGCCACCTGATGGGAAGAGCCGACTCACTGGAAAAGATTCTGATGCTGGGAAAGATTTAGGGCAGGAGGAGAAGGGGGAGACAGAGGATGAGATGGCTGAATGGCATCACCGACTCGACGGACAGGAGTCTGAGCAAACTCCAGGAGACAGTGAAGGACAGGGAAGCCTGGCGTGCTGCAGTTCATGGGTTGCAGAGTCGGACACGACTAAGCAACTGAACCACAACAGCGAAAAGACAGCAAGTCTCCTAGTATATATTCTGTAGCTTATCATGATGGTGATTACAAGCAGGGGCACTTATCTGTCAAGTGTGACTGTGGTGTCTGATGGGGGTGGGTGGGTGGAAGAGGAGTATTTGATTACTGACATTCTTCAGATCTGAAGGAACATGGTGATAAGCAAAAGCAGACTCAGATCAGATCAGATCAGTTGCTCAGTTGTGTCCGACTCTTTGCGACCCCATGAATCGCAGCAAGCCAGGCCTCCCTGTCCATCACCAACTCCCGGAGTTCACTCAGACTCACGTCCATGAGTCAGTGATGCCATCCAGCCATCTCATCCTCTGTCGTCCCCTTCTCCTCCTGCCCCCAATCCCTCCCAGCATCAGGGTCTTTTCCAATGAATCAACTCTTCGCATGAGGTGGCCGAAGTACTGGAGTTTCAGCTTCAGCATCATTCCTTCCAAAGAAATCCCAGGGCTGATCTCCTTCAGAATGGACTGGTTGGATCTCCTTGTAGTCCAAGGGACTCTCAAGAGTCTTCTCCAACACCACAGTTCAAAAGCATCAATTCTTTGGTGCTCAGCCTTCTTCACAGTCCAACTCTCACATCATACATGACCACAGGAAAAACCATAGCCTTGACTAGACGAACCTTTGTTGGCAAAGTAATGTCTCTGCTATCTAGGTTGGTCATAACTTTCCGGCCAAGGAGTAAGCGTCTTTTAATTTCATGGCTGCAGTCACCATCTGCAGTGATTTTGGAGCCCCCCAAAATAAAGTCTGACACTGTTTCCACTGTTTCCCCATCTATTTCCCATGAAGTGGTGGGACCAGATGCCATGATCTTCGTTTTCTGAATGTTGAGCTTTAAGCAAATTTATTCACTCTCCACTTTTACTTTCATCAAGAGGCTTTTGAGTTCCTCTTCACTTTCTGCCATAAGGGTGGTGTCATCTGCATATCTGAGGTTATTGATATTTCTCCCGGCAATCTTGATTCCAGCTTGTGCTTCTTCCAGTCCAGCATTTCTCATGATGTACTCTGCATAGAAGTTAAATAAACAGGGTGACAATATACAGCCTTGACAACTCCTTTTCCTATTTGGAACCAGTCTATTGTTTCATGTCCAGTTCTAACTGTTGCTTCCTGACTTGCATACAAATTTCTCAAGAGGCAGATCAGGTGGTCTGGTATTCCCATCTCTTTCAGAATTTTCCACAGTTTATTGTGATCCACACAGTCAAAGGCTTTGGCATAGTCAATAAAGCAGAAAGAGATGTTTTTCTGGAACTCTCTTGCTTTTTCCATGATCCAGCAGATGTTGGCAATTTGATCTCTGGTTCCTCTGCCTTTTCTAAAACCAGCTTGAGCATCAGGAAGTTCACGGTTCACATATTGCTGAAGCCTGGCTTGGAGAATTTTTGAGCATTACTTTACTAGCGTGTGAGATGAGTGCAATTGTGCGGTAATTTGAGCATTCTTTGGCATTGCCTTTCTTTGGGATTGGAATGAAAACTGACCTTTTCCAGTCCTGTGGCCACTGCTGAGTTTTCCAAATTTGCTGGCATATTGAGTGCAGCACTTGCACAGCATCATCTTTCAGGATTTGGAATAGCTCAACTGGAATTCCATCACCTCCACTAGCTTTGTTCGTAGTGATGCTTTCTAAGGCCCACTTGGTTTCACATTCCAGGATGTCTGGCTCTAGGTCAGTGATCACACCATCGTGATTATCTGGGTCGTGAAGATCTTTTTGTACAGTTCTTCTGTGTATTCTTGCCATCTCTTCTTAATATCTTCTGCTTCTGTTAGGTCCATACCATTTCTGTCATTTATCGAGCTCATCTCTGCATGAAATGTTCCTTTGGTATCTCTGATTTTCTTGAAGAGATCCCTAGTCTTTCCCATTCTGTTGTTTTCCTCTATTTCTTTGCACTGATCACTGAAGAAGGCTTTCTTATCTCTTCTTGCTATTCTTTGGAACTCTGCATTCAGATGTTTATATCTTTCCTTTTCTCCTTTGCCTTTTGCTTCTCTTCTTTTCATAGCTATTTGTAAGGCCTCCCCAGACAGCCATTTTGCTTTTTTGCATTTCTTTTCAATGGGAATGGTCTTGATCCCTGTCTCCTGTACAATGTCACGAACCTCATTCCATAGTTCATCAGGCACTCTATCTCAGATCTAGGCCCTTAAATCTATTTCTCACTTCTACTGTATAATCATAAGGGATTTGATTTAGGTCATACCTGAATGGTCTAGTGGTTTTCCCTACTTTATTCAATTTAAGTCTGAATTTAGCAATAAGGAGTTCATGGTCTGAGCCACAGTCAGCTCCTGGTCTCGTTTTTGTTGACTATATAGAGCTTCTCCATCTTTGGCTGCAAAGAATATAATCAATCTGATTTCGGTGTTGACCATCTGATGATGTCCATGTGTAGAGTCTTCTCTTGTGTTGTTGGAAGAGGGTGTTTGCTATGACCAGTTCATTTTCTTGGCAAAACTCTATTAGTCTTTGCCCTGTTTCATTCCGTATTCCAAGGCCAAATTTGCCTGTTACTCCCGGTGTTTCTTGACTTCCTACTTTTGCATTCTAGTCCCCTATAATGAAAAGGACATCTTTTTTGGGTGTTAGTTCTAAAAGGTCTTGTAGGTCTTCATAGAACCGTTCAATTTCAGCTTCTTCAGCGTTACTGGTGGGGGCATAGACTTGGATTACTGTGATATTGAATGGTTTGCCTTGGAAATGAACAGAGATCATTCTGTCGTTTTTGAGACTGCATCCAAGTACTGCATTTCGGACTCTTTTGTTGACCATGATGGCCACTCCATTTCTGCTGAGGGATTCCTGCCCGCAGACTAGCTTTCACTTTATTCATTGTTTTCATGCGTGCTGCTCAGTCATGTCCGACTCTACGACTCCATGGACTGTAGCCCACCAGGCTCCTCTGTCTGTGGGATTTTTCCAGGCAAGATACTGGAGTGGGTTGCCATTTCCTTCTCCAGGGGATGTTCCCAACTCAGGGATCGGACCCGTGTCTCCTGCATTGTCTGGAGGGCTCTTCACCACTAAGCAACCAGGGAAGTCCAATCATTGTTTTAAGCTTCACCAAAGATAACACGCTGTCCGAGATCTGCTCTCTGGGGGACAAGTCCCACAGCCCCACCCTTGGTGCCCACGACACTGGGCATTACAAGGGACACAGCCTGTCGTATGTGGAGTACGCCTTGATGACACGGGCATTTAAAATCCCTCAGGGCTAGCACTGAAGGGAAAGCTTGGGGTGCAGAGCCTGACCCACAGAAAGCACGGGGTGCACGTCAGTGGTTTTGGTGCAATGATTACGAGAGCTGCTGATGGGGGCGTTGGGGGGGGTGTGTGTCTTGGTTTCAAAACCGTAACGCATCGGAATCCTACATGCAAGTACCATCGGATTTCTGGGACCCAGAAAACACGCGTGTGTGTGTGTAAAAACACAGACAATGGTTCATGCAGAGATAGTCATCACAGCTTGTTCTCAGCAGCTGAAAACATGAAATAACTCAAGTTCCAAAAGGGGAACAGTCAACTGTAGTATGAGACAAACTAAGCGTTAGTGTTTACATGAAGGCTGCAGAAACGCAGGAAAGTGTCGCAGGACAAAGTGGAGAGACAGGGTTTACATGGTGCGGGGTCACTGTGCATAAAACGCTTATGAACAGAAAAATCGCCAGACTTCAGTTGAAGATGGTGGCTTCTACATTTACACTTAAGTGCAACCTCTCTCAAAATTCCTTTAAGGCGAGAGCACAGGCCTTCCTGACTTCTCGTGAGGCCTACTTCTGCAAAAACGAAGACAGAAATGACAGCGTCCAGAAAACCACAGAAGCACATGGTAAATGACACAAAAGAGCCGAGCCCTGGGCCAGCCGTGGAAAGGCCAGGAAGCTCCCACCACTAACAGCCCAGAAGGTCTCGGCAACGGCATCACGGGGAGTCACCTCTGAAAGCAGCTTGGAGCCTCTCTCTTTCCCCCACTCCTCAGTAAAGAATTACAGGAACCCGCACAAACTTAGGAGGAGGCCCACGCCCTCTTCACGGAGCCTCTGTCAATGGTAACAAGGAGCACAGGCCCCACGGGTACCGCCACGCATGCACACACCCGCGGCCACCACCGCCACGAGCTGACCAACGCCCCTCTGGAGAGGCCCCACAAGCTGGGCCACCTCCTCCTCCACTGTTTAAACAGACTGTGTAAAGCTGATGATACTTATCCTCTCGGCGTTTACAGTTCTCCAGAGACAACCCACAGACCTGGCAACATCCTTTGGGGGAAGCACTGTGATCGTGAGTTCCAGTTTTCAAGGTTTGCAGGACAGTGCAGGTGGGCTTCCCAGGTGGCTCAGTGGTAAAGAATCCGCCTGCCGACACAGGAGACGAGAGTTCAATCCCTGGGTCGGGAAGATCCCCTGGAGGAGGAAATGGCAACCCACTCCAGTATCCTTCTCTGAAAGATCCCACGGACAGAGGAGCCTGGAGGGCTGCAGTCCTTGGGGCCGCAGAGCGTCAGGTATGGCTGAGTGTGCGCACACACAGGTGATACAGATCACCCAGCTCGTCTTGGATGGGGTGTGTGAGTCCCTGGATGTTGAGGAAGTGGTCGGTCGTGCCCAAGTTGACGATGCTGTGAGCATAAATTGCTCGTAACATCCCCATGTCCTCCAGAGGCTGCGGGCTGCAGAGGCCCCCCCGTGCTTCCAGGTCCCGATGCTCTGCGCCGCCTCCTTTACACTCGTCACCTTTGCTGGAGGTTCATTAACTTTCCAAGAACTGGCTTTTTGCCTCAGTAATTTTCTGTTTTTCTCCTTTCATTATATTTGCTCTTTACGAGTTCCTCCTTTCTGCTTGCTGTGGGCTCCCTATGCCCTTCTTTTTCCAAGGTCTGGAGACTGGATTATAAACTAGGCGTCTGCCTGCTCTCCTACTGCCCGAGCCACAGACTCACAGGTCTGTTTTCACCATCACTTGGCTGTCTGTCTCTCCTTTGAGACGTCCTCTTTCACACAAGGGCTGTTTAACAGAGTGTTTAATCTCCAAATGCCAGGAGACTCCCCTGGGTTCCCCTGGCACTGACTTCCGGATCGAGCTCCCTCTGGACACAGCACACATGGGGGCGAAGCTGACTCCAGGACGTGCTGTTCCGCGAGCCGGGCGCGGTCCACCCACCGTGCCTCCTGCGGACGTTGCTCGGGCCCTGCTCAGTCCTTCCGCGTCTCTGCCGCCTTTCAGGCCAGCCCTGCTGCTCCTGGGGGCACTGTGCCGGGCCCCGACCGCACAGGCGGATCTGCCCACACCTCGTCCCAGGCCATCACTTGGTTCCGTGAGTTGGAAGTCATGCTTCTGTGCAGACAGAGCCTCACACAGGGTCCCTTTCGGTCCGCCATACTTTACCTGACATTGTTCCATCGGCATAAGCCACACCTATTTTAAAAACACTCATGCGTGCCCCGCATACCATTTCTTGTTCTTTTACTCTCTACCTACCCGTGTTGTCACGGCTGAAGTGAGTCCTGCAGATAAGATGTAACCGGGTTGTGTGTGTGTATCCACGCTGCCCATCTGCCTCCTAATGAGTGCATTTACGTCGCTCACATTAAATGTAGCTCGACCTCCCGATGGCCACACCTGCCGCTTCACTTACGCTCCCTGTTCCCTGTGTCTCCCTTCTTTCGCCTTCCTGTGGGTTCCTTGGCCACTTTCTAGAATCTCGTTCTGCAGCGTTTTGGATACACGGCGTTGTGTGTGTTTTTTACTGTTGCTGGAAGCATGGAGACGAGCATGCATGATGCGGCTTCCCAGTGCTGAGACCCACTGCCCACTGTCGGATCAGGTGGGCTCGAGGCTGCCACGCGTGTGCCGAGCACCAGCATCGCGGGACGCTCCAGGCTTCCACCTCGGGGACGATCTCACAGAACCACAAGGACAGCCTGCTACCCCGCGGCTTCTCCCCGTTTTCGCCCGTGCCACTGTCCTTTCCCTGTCGAATTTCCAGGCTTTTCCCTTTCACTGTGCCCCTCCTGTCCGGGAGCTTCCTCTGACGTTCATTAAGGGCAGGTCTGCTGGTGACAAATTCTCTGAGCTTTGCTTCGGCGGAGGGTGTCTTGATTTTTCTTTCATCCCTGTAGGATGTTTTTGCTGGCTGACAGTTCTTTTCTCTCAGAACTTGAAAAATGTTGTGCACTTCCTCTGGCTTCTGCATTTTCAGATGAAAAACCCGCTGCCGCTCAGATCCATGTCCCCACAGATAATAGTGTTTCTCTCCAGCTCCTTTCAAGACTTTTCCTTCGTGATTAATCTTCAGGAGGTTGATCAGCACATGTCACGGTGCGGGTTTCTTGGGTTTGAGGATGTAAGGGGTCCATTGAGCTTCTTAAACCTGTAGTTTCATGCCCTTCACCAGATTTGGGAAACTGCCAGTCATTACTTCTTAGGGTGTCTTCTCAGCCTCAACACCCTTCTCCCCTCTGGGACCCCAGCTAAGCGAGGTGCCCCTCTGTCTGCTGACCACGGGTCCCTGAGGCTCTGCTCCTGTTTGCGCTCAGTCTGTCTCCCAGCTGCTCTGCTGAGGGGTTTCTACTGGCCTGGCAGTCTACTGTGGGGTGTTATTACCTGGTGAGTTTTGTATTTTGGTTATTGTATTTTTCAGGTGTATAATTTACATTTGGTTCTTTAAAAAAAAAAAAAACGACGATTTTTCTTTATTGAAATTTATCATTTGTTTAAAGAGGATGCGTAACTGTTTGCAGAAGCGTTCCTATGCCGCTGCTGTAAAACCCTCATCAGGCAGTTCCCCGCCTGAGTCGCTGTGGTGCCGGTGTCTGTCGATGGTCGTCTTGTCCCAACTCCAGGTAGGGTGGGCTCTACTGCATCCTGGATACACCAAGCACCAAGCGGCAAGACCTCACCCCCTGCTGAAGACCAGAGATTTATTTTCTTGAGAGAGAAGAGAGCAGGTCTCGGAGCAGAGGGACACCAGGTGGAGGGCCAAGCTGCCCCGGCTGGCGGGGCACTGAAGGGCCGTGTCCATGAACGCCAAACCCTGGTCCTGCCCCGGCTCTGCACCCAGAAGCTGGCAGCCCACCTCCAGACAGTGCTCTTCCCCGAAGACATGAGGCTTCCCCGTGAAACAGCCACGGTAGATCTAGTGAAGCCACCAGCAGAGTCCATCGGGCCCAGGCGGGACCGGGAGGGGTCAGTGCCCCCTCCTTGTGAGCAGACCACCAGGACTGCCAGGACCGCAGGCACAGCATCAGCAGGAGGCCTTCCCCCCAGCCACCATGCTGACAGAGAAAGCAGCGTAAACAGAAGGGGGTATGGACTGAAGGAAACTTCAGAAAGTCCCATTATGACATCAAAGAGCTAGTGAACACATTTTACATG
Organism: Bos taurus; assembly: GCF_002263795.3. Lineage (NCBI taxonomy): Eukaryota > Metazoa > Chordata > Mammalia > Artiodactyla > Bovidae > Bos > Bos taurus. The sequence goes on along the minus strand of NC_037352.1, from coordinate 41,146,831 downwards.
AGGGAACACTCAAAGAACAATGCTACCAAAAAAAAAAAACCCTCAAGAAATTAAGAGTATAACACCAGAAATAAAGAATGAATGGGCTGATAACTTGAGAACATTTTATAGAAAGTAAAGCCCAATGATAGAAAACAGGATCAAAAGTGTTTTTATAACAGAAAGCATCCAGAAAGTTCAACATCTGAGTAACAGCTTCAGAAAGAAACCAGAGAAAACAGAAGAGGAAAAATGACCAGTGAATAATTGAAGGGACTTTCCAAGAGCTGGAGAGTGTGAGATGCCAGACCGAAAGGCCACCGACCGTCCAGCACCAGACACACGGCAGCACAGCCGTGACGTTTCAGGACCCTGGACAGCAGACGGCCCTTGGTCCTCCAGAGGGCAGCGCGGGGCAGGCGAGGACCCCGGGCCCAGAGGCTCTGCTCTGGGGGGAGGCCGCCCCTCCCGCCTGCCGCAGGATCAGTGCAGGAGTGGCAGCTGGGCACAGCCCCGGCTGGGATGCCCCCCAGTTCCTGCAGCTAGGCAGCAGGGGCGCAGCAGGCCCGGGACCCAAACATGGCTGCAGGAGCTGTGCTCCCGGGGGTGTCTGCAGGCAGGCAGAGGAGGCCTCTGACTGGTGAGTGGGCTTCCTCCTGAAGGAGCGGCCCTGGTCGGGAGGGGCGTGGGGCTGCAAAAGCCTCCTTGATCAAACGCAGGGCTCCCATAACGGCTCTCCTCCAGACCGAGCCCTCAGCCAGTGGGCACCAGGGTCCAGGGGCAGCCTCACCCTCGCCGTGGTTCACACACCAGGCCCAGGCCCGCGGGGGCGGGTTCTGCTTCTGCCCGGGTTGTGGGTGGTGGCTGAGGGTGCACGTCCCTCTGTAGCTGTGCCCTCCTCTGAGGCAGGGGAGGCAGGAGACACCTCCTGTCATTACGAGTGCACACCCGCGGGTGAAGCAGAGTCAGGTCCCTGCAGAAAGTGCCACGCGGGGCACCCTGCTGTCTGCCAGGCTCGGGGCAGGAGGAAGCTGCTGAGCAACGGCCAACCCGGTGTGGGGGTGGAGAGGGGAGACTTGTGAAGACAGCACAGCAGGGTGGGCACAGGGGGGCTGGGCACAGGGGAGCTGGGCACAGGGGGGCCAGACAGAGGGGGGGTGGGCACAGGGCAGGAGGGCAGGACGCACCTGAGTGAGCTCACCTCCTCCCTGGAGAATAGGAAGCTCTGCTCAGCCGGGGCCGCCTGTGACTTCAGTATCTTCAGCTCCATCTCCAGCTGTGAGGAGACATGGGCAAGAGGTCAGCCTGGACCATAGGCCGGGAGACACAGGCAAGAGGTCAGCCTGGACCAGGAGCCCAGGAGACCCAGGTGAGAGGTCAGCCTGGACCACAGGCCGGGAGACACGGGCGAGAGGTCAGCCTGGACCAGGGGCCCAGGAGACACGGGCGAGAGGTCAGCCTGGACCACAGGCCGGGAGACACGGGTGAGAGGTCAGCCTGGACCAGGGTCCCGGGAGACACAGGTGAGAGGTCAGCCTGGACCACAGGCCGGGAGACACGGGCGAGAGGTCAGCCTGGACCAGGGGCCCAGGAGACACGGGCGAGAGGTCAGCCTGGACCACGGGCCCAGGAGACACGGGCGAGAGGTCAGCCTGGACCACAGGCCGGGAGACACGGGTGAGAGGTCAGCCTGGACCAGGGTCCCGGGAGACACAGGTGAGAGGTCAGCCTGGACCATGGGCCCCAGGAGCCCGGGGGCACAGCCACTTCCCTGTGGGGGCAGGTGAGGAGACCCTCCTCCCTGGGCTCCCGTCTGCCGCCAGGCCTCCCGCAAACACAGCTTCAGCGTTTTAGTTCTTGTCTCCACAACAGCTACAGAGGGAGACATAGTCACACTGAGGGGAAACGTCAGAATCCGAGGCAAGGAGACCCAGCAGCTGGAAAGAACGTATTCCAGCGCGGCAGCACTCTGATCGGTTCTGATAGTCCTGATCTGTTATTTATTTTGGACGTCAGCGTCCTCAACAGGATGTCAAGTTGCACAGACTGTGCGGAAGGCAACCAGGAAGTGAGCTGTTGTAACAAGTGGTGGGGGCGGGGGCAAGATGAGGCTGGAGAAGAGCAGGGCGGAGACCCAGCCGCGGATCCGAGGGGGACAGGGGTGGGGCTGACCCCAGCCATAGCACGCTCAGCCAGAGCTGCCCTGGGCTCTGAGGGCCCCGATGGGACACAGCAGGCGGAAGGACGCCCCAGGCCAGGCGGCCGGCCGCAGGCGCAGGACCAGTGTCCCCACACTGGCCTCCGGCCGTTCTGCAGCCCACCCCCAGGGCCTGCCATCCCTGACCCCAGCCAGCCCGGTCCCCCGTGTGTGGGTCACTGTCACCCAGCTAGGCTGTTCCTGGCCTGCATCGGCCATCGGCATTCTCCCTTCTTGGCCCGCTGCCCGACCCGGGGACTCCTGCTGGTCTGGCTGTCCTGACGCCCAGGGAGGACCTTAACCCCGTTTAGTTCCCCGCCGAGCCCCCGAGGGGACAGGGGATGCCGGGAAGGCTCCTCGTGGGGTCCACACCAGCCGCAGGCCCCGGCTGGGAGTGAGGCGGTGTCCTCAATGCAGGATCTGTGGCCGGGCTGACGCCTGCTGCACTGCCTCTTGAACCAAGCCCTCCAGGCCAGTTCTGTGAGCGCCTCCTTGGGTGACCTGACTTGAGGGATTCCTGGGCCCCAGACACGCAGTCGTGTGACGCCCCAATCAGCCGTCAGGTCCCCGGAGGAGACCCCGCCCCTAAATGGGCCAGCGGGCCTGGGAGACCTGAGCCTGACCGCCGGAGCGCAGACCAAGCACAAGCACCCTGGGGACCAGCTCCCAGAACAGCCTCGGCAGAACTGAGTTACACGCAGGCCCACACCCAGCTCCTCCGCCTCTCCTGGCGCTGAAAGACACAGCCCAGCGCCCGCCACGCTAGCTGCACGCGCCCCAGAGGTGGCAGGTGCCCTTGGCAGGGCCCCTTCGTCAGGGCGATGGCCAGATTCACTACCCGGCACCAGTGATGCCTGCGCCACGTGGTGGCATGAGCAGAGCAGAACCCGGCCGTGTTCAAGAGCAGCGGCGTCCGCTGTGTCCAGAGCCCCAGACCTCTGCTCAGAAGCCGGAGCCTTGGACAAAGCTCCTCCTGGGAACCAAGCTGCCTGTGTGCTGCCGCCCCCAAGTGCCCAGTCCCTCCTCTTTGATGCCATCCACGCCCCCTCCTACCTAGTGGCCAGTGGTGGTCACCCAGGAGCACCCCCTCCTCACTGTGTCCACCTTCATGGTCACGATCAAACAGACCAGCGGACACGAACGTCCCTGGACCTGGAAGGGCCTTCCCTGGGGGAACGTGGGCCCGGCAGGTGGTCCGGGTTGGTCCCTGTTCTATGCAGGCGGGGGCTGATCTGGCAGCAGGGAGCGGTGGTGGTCTCTCCTGGAGACCCACAGCCCTGGTGCCAGGCCCTGCCAGAGGACTACACACCTCATCCTGGAACCCACGGGCGCTTTGCAGCCTCAGGAATTGCACTCAGACCGGTGAAGTGGAGAAGCCTCCCTCCAGCCTTGCCTGGCTCCTCTCCCAGCCTGCAGCCCCAGGCTCGGCTCACGCATTTACCAGTTACAAGGCTGACGTTCCATAAAAACGTTATTCTGTATGTATTATAACCTTGTTCTGTACGTTAAATTTTTTTCAAGTGGTACACTTGGAGGCATTTCCAGATCCGCACACAGAGAGTGCCCAGTTCACCGTCACGGCTCCCGGAACCGCCCCTGACAGCCACCCTCCTGCCAACCAACGTCTGACCTGCTTCCTGTCTGGCGGCTCAGACATGCCGGTCCCCTGGGCATGAGCCGACCGCGCAGGCCAAGTCCCAGAGCTGCAAGTCCACCTGCAGTCCCATCTGACGTCGTCACCGCACAACGCGAGGCAATCAGTCGCTCACAGGCTGCGGTGACCCGAGTGTTCACTGCAGGGTACCCAGCCCAGGGCGGGCGAGGAGCTTGGGCTGCTCAAGCCCAAGGCCCCGAACCCCCAGCAGCTTTCAGGGAGGGCTTTTAAAGACAAGATCGCGGCGAGGGCTGTGGGTGTCTGAGCGGCCTGTGGGCATTCTTCTGCTCTGCTGTGAGGAGGTAACTGGCAGGTGTTTTGGGCGTCAATACCATCAACCTTCTGGATCGGCCTGGCCTTGGGCCGACGTGCAGGGGGCCAGGACCTAGTGAACGCCTTCGAGCTGGCAGGCGTCTCAGCATCTGCAAGACAAGCAAGCGCACGGGCCAGGAAGTTATCCACTGCCTCGAGGGGGAACTGAAGGCCCTGCGCTTCGTGCTAGAGCCAACTCATTACTGTCCCGGCTTGCTTGACTGTTTCCCTCTGTTTCTGCATTTTCTTGCTTTTCTGATTACACTTGCTCTTTGGAACTGGGGGACAGCCTGGGAGGCAAAGGTCTTTCACAGACGAGAGGCGGGGAAGGCCCCACAGGTCCTGCTGGGCTTCAGGGCGGGGCCCAGCCGTCCTGTCTGTAACCAGGTCAGCTTCCAACGTCCTGTCGACAAGAATCCTGGGCCCTCTCTCTCCTGCCCCTCCCACCCCATAATTTAAAAAAAGAACCCAAACGGCCCGTTCTCAGGAACCTGGGGCATGTCCCAGGCTCGGCCGAAGGCGGAGCCGGCTTGTCCGTCAGGACCCTCAGCTCCTGCGTCCGCCCATGTCTTACTGCTGCTGGAGTAGGAGGGAGGGTTTTCCTCATCGTCTGACTTGTCATCTGTAGACACAGGCTCCGTCAAGTTTCTGTGTGTTGGCTCTGCCACCCACTGCCTCGTGGTGTCTCAAGTGGGCGAGACGGTAGGCCTGCTGGCCGACCGTCTCGCCCCGGCCATGTCCCTGCTCCTCCCCAGCACCAGTCCTGCGTCTCTTCCTGTCCAACAGTGACCATTGCAATCTCCAGATCACCAGGCTACGGTTCTAACACCGGGCACTGCTGACCGCTTGGTGGCTTCGGTAGAACTAATCTAGCATCTTCCTATTTACAGCGAGCATGTTGGTTTTTGCTTGAAATGAATACATTCGTGCTGAGAAATTACCCATATGTTATTAAGGGATCTTAAGACTTGACTGTCAAAACTCAAGCGAGTTTTTGGCAAATACGGAGCAGACGTCCTGCGAGCTGACAGCCCAGGATTGGAGCGGCAGCCTGTCCTGGAGAAGCCCTGCGCACGTCCCACCCCAACATGTGTGGACGCACGCGGCACAGGCAGGCCCCTGCGGAGTTGGCGTCCATACGACCCAAGCTTCCCTGCCCTGTGCCCGGGCGGCCTGGGCAGTGTGGATGGCACTGGAGCTGCAGCGGGATTTCCCTGGGGCTCACACTCAGTCTCATGCCTTTCCGTCTCTTCCTGTTTGCTGGCGGGGCCACAGAGGTGGCCGTTTGTTTGTTTGTTTTTTACAAGTTGGTAGTAACTGGTCTTTTTTTTGTTGTTGACTGTATAGAGCTTCTCCACCTTTGGCTGCAAAGAATATAATCAATCTGATTTCGGTGTTGACCATCTGGTGATGTCCATGTGTAGAGTCTTCTCTTGTGTTGTTGGAAGAGGGTGTTTGCTATGACCAGTGCGTTCTCTTGGCAGAACTCTATTAGCTTTTGCCCTGCTTCATTCCGTACTCCAAGGCCAAATTTGCCTGTTACTCCAGGTGTTTCTTGACTTCCTACTTTTGCATTCTAGTCCCCTATAATGAAAAGGACATCTTTTTTGGGTGTTAGTTCTAAAAGGTCTTGTAGGTCTTCATAGAACCGTTCAACTTCAGCTTCTTCAGCGTTACTGGTGGGGGCATAGACTTGGATTACTGTGATATTGAATGGTTTACCTTGGAAATGAACAGAGATCATTCTGTTATTTTTGAGATTGCATCCAAGTACTGCATTTTGGACTCCTTTGTTGACCATGATGGCTACTCCATTTCTTCTGCAGATGGTGACTGCAGCCATGAAATTAAAAGACGCTTACTCCTTGGAAGAAAAGTTATGACCAACCTAGATAGCATATTCAAAAGCAGAGACATTACTTTGCCAACAAAGGTCCGTCTAGTCAAGGCTATGGTTTTTCCTGTGGTCATGTATGGATGTGAGAGTTGGACTGTGAAGAAGGCTGAGCGCCGAAGAATTGATGCTTTTGAACTGTGGTGTTGGAGAAGACTCTTGAGAGTCCCTTGGATTGCAAGGAGGTCCAACCAGTCCATTCTGAAGGAGATCAGCCCTGGGATTTCTTTGGAAGGAATGATGCTAAAGCTGAAACTCCAGTCCTTTGGCCACTTCATGTGAAGAGGTGACTCATTGGAAAAGACTCTGATGCTGGGAGGGATTGGGGGCAGGAGGAGAAGGGGACGACAGAGGATGAGATGGCTGGATGGCATCACTGACTCAATGGACGTGAGTCTGAGTGAACTCTGGGAGTTGGTGATGGACAGGAAGCCTGGCGTGCTGCGATTCATGGGGTCGCAAAGAATCAGACACGACTGAGCAACTGAACTGAACTGAGTAACTGGTCTGTTTGAAATTTCTCTCTTCTGGAGTCAGTATTTGTGGGTTATATTTTAGTAGAAAATGATTCATCTCTTTCAGGTTTTCACTTTAAACAGAGTTGTGACATAATTCCTAGCTTTTAACGGACTCCTAGGCCTCGTGATTCTCTCTCCAGGGTTCTCTCTGACGGTGCTTCTGGCTGTCCTCCTCAGCGCTGCGGGGAGGCGCGCGTGCAGGGCAGTGCTCACCCTGTGTGTCCCGCTCCAGGGCTCTGTGTGGCTGCACATGGGGAGCCTTGTCCAGGTCAGACCGGGGCCTTTGGCGCCCAGGACATGCTCTCCTCACCCGCCCCACCCAGGCAGTAACTCCAAGCTAACTACTCTTATTTCTTAGTTCGGGTGGTGATGGTTTCTATTAATTTTTCACTAGGATTGTGAATAATTAATGTTTTACTGGTTTGTTTTCAAAGCACAGGCATTTGGATTTATTTGTTATTTCTACCATTTTTCACTTTCTCATTAACTTCCACTTTGATCTTTACAAATTTGTACTTCTCCTTTGCTAAGGTTAATTCTGTCTTCCTTTTCCAAGTTCTTGGACTGGGTGTTTAATCCATACATATTCACTCTTTCTTGTTCAATAACATATTTAAACCTGTGACTTTTCTTCTCAGCGATGGTCTGGCTGTTTCCCACAGGCTCTGAAGGGAAGAGTTCCCATGAAGACTGTTTTCTCAATTTTATGACCCAAGAATGAAGACCAAGTCTCTTGTTCTATTACATTTTTTCTTTCAAGAATTAGGTGCTATTTCTTTTTTCGGTTGTGCTTTTAAATTCAAATTTCATCACAGTGTGATCCGAGGAAAGCGATTTGTCCTAGTTCTATTTGGGTTTTTTTAAGTTTTAAAAAATTTTATTTTTGATTTTTGGCTGGGCTGGGTCTTCTTTGCTGCGTGTGGGCTTCCTCCAATTGCGGCGCACAGGCTTCTCACTTGGAGGCTTCTCTCGTCGCGGGGTACGGGCTCCAGGGAGCAACGCTCAGCAGCCGCGGCTGCACGGCCTGTGAGGTCTCCCCACACCAGGATGGAACCCGTGTCTCCTGCACTGCCAGGTGAGTCTCAACCAGGGGACCACCAGGGAAGCCCGTGCTACCAGAGGGCACTGGGCCTCACAAGCCAGCCTCGCCTGGGGGTTTGGTGAAACGGCCAGGGCCAGAGTCACCCTCCTGCTCAGCTGCGTCCCTGGGGAAGACCCCGGGACTGGCCCAGGTGAAGGCCTTCGTGCTGCTCAGGACGCCTGGCTAACGGCCCCTCCAGCCAGCTCCGCCTCTTTGGCAGCAGGGTCGGGTCACAGGAGGCTCCAGGGAAGGTGAGAGGTCCCGACAGAGGAGGAGCAGCACACAGCAGACCCAGGGGGCGGGGGGTGGGGGCCAAGGCACAGAACACGGGACTCGGACACAGGCAACGGGTGAGGGGCCCCCAGGCCTGGTCGCAGGCGCTGACAGCGGAGTCTCTGCTGGGGGCGGCTCTGGAGCAACAACACACTGCCCTCTTCTCGAAGAGGCGCCTGGTGCTCCAGGGGGGTCGGGGAGAACAGGGCCAGGACAGAGCTTTCTGGAAGGACCTGGGGACAGACAGGACCCCAGGCGGCCAGGCTGTCTGGCAGGGACTGCCTGCAACTCCAGCTCCAAGCCGGTCCCTGGAGACCTGCCCCCGCCTCGCCCCGCGCTCCACCCCGGGACAGGGAGCGGGCCACCGAGTGCACACACCCCCGTGCCTCTCTACCTGGCCCGGCGTCGCCCCGAGGCCCAGAACCTGGGGGCGGCCCTGCCTTCCACGCCTCCTCCCACCAGAGCTGGAGAGGGTGCTTCTGTCACAGATGGAGGGCCTGGGTGAGACTAAGCCTCCCCAGGAACAAACACTGACCAGTGGGCAGCAACGCGCAGGATCCCAGAGCGGTGGGACCCGAGGCCGGCCCAGCTCATGGCCGGGGAGCACCCAGGACGCAGCACAAGCTGGAGGAGGATCAGAGCCAGGAGCGTGGGGAGGCCGGGAGGCCAGAGGCCACGGGGTGCGCGGGGGCAGGGAGGAGGGGCCCTGAGGACCCAGCAAACCGACCGGCCCCCGGGGCCGAGGACCGAACACAAGGAAGGACGAGAGAGACCAGGCCTGCTCCCTGCAGCCAGGCTGGCGTCTCAGGCAGCCCGCAGGCATCACCACCCCAGCAGAGCGCTGCCCCGCCCTGGACCCACTGGTGACACAGCCCCTCCCTCTCCTCAAGGAGACTGGATGCTAAGGGTCCTCAAGGCGAGCTCACTAGTATGGTACGGCCTTTAGACAGAGCCTGTGAACTTCAGTTTAATTCGAGAGGGTGCACCACTGGGGCCCAGGGGTGGTACCCGACCCCACAAAGCAACAACCAGCGTGGGGGCGAGGACATGCTCCCCATCCCCCAACAGCAAGTCTAACTACTGTGGCTGCTGGTGAGCACCAGCGTGAGGGGTCACACACGTCTCAGCAAAGGAGCCCAGCCTCTGACCAGCCCCACAGACGGTCACGATGGGGCCGAGGGCCAGACTTCCAGAGCTGCCCGCCAAGGGCCCTCATCGCAGAGGTCCAGGCCGCTGCCTTCCCCCAAGAGCCCTACTGGGCAGGGCCCCAGGCCTCCTGGAGACGACAGGACGTTGAGATCAGAGGGGACCCCGGTCAAAGGACCTGCTCAGCCTGGACCCATCGAGCACCCAGGAAGGTCTAGGGTGGGGGGGTGGTGCTGGGTCCTGGGAGGGTCTGGAATGACCCACTTGTCGATTCCGTCTCAGCCTGGGGGCCATGCCAGGTGCAAAAGGCGACAGGCTGTCACCAACAGCTCAGCCAGCTGCTGACTTGAGCTGGACACACCACTGCCTCGGATCAAAAGAAGCCCCACTGGAGAACATGTCCAGGCTGCGTTTCACCCTGGAAGGCCATTTCTTGAGTACATTTGCTAAGAGAGAGCTCTCACAGCACCGACCCGCAGGGAGCCACCACCTCCCAGGGGAACCTGTCTGCCAGCTGGAGTCCAACGGGAGGCCCACCCGAAACCTGGCAAGCAAGCGCCAGGCCTCACCTGGGGCAGAGGATGGGAGGGCAGCTAAGAAAGTGCAGAGAAAGAAAATGACCCAAGGTCGCGCTGTGTCCGCTGTGGGAGCCACGCAGGCCCCATGAGAGCAGCTCCAGCTGCGCTCATGCAGAGATGGAGGGCGCTCCGCCAGGCCCGGCCAGTGGGACCCCAGCCCTCCGCCCTGTCGTCACAGCCTGGCTCTCAGAGACGCAGGGGCCTCGCAAGGCTACAGGTTCAATCACTGTCTGGCTCGACCTACGTGAGCCTAAGCGGCGTGGGCCCGCACACGTGGACTCACGCCTCCGGGCCAGGCTCCTGAGAAAGCAGCGTTTCTCAGCAGGCGCTGAGGCTCGGGGCAGGGGCCCAGGGCTGGGGAGGCCCGCTCCTCACGGTCTCTGTGGTCACCTCCACCAGCGGGCCCGACCGACACGCCCGCCTAGGACAGACGTTTTTCAGGCACAGCAGGACAGATCCAGAACGTGAAATGACTCACCACCAGTCAGAACCAGGAGGTGCTTTTAACAATTTACGGAGAGGCAGCTGGCTCCGCTGGAGGACTGTGATAAGGCCGGATGTTCGGGTGGGGGGCGCAGGCGGGCGATGGTGCGAGTGGTGAACAATGGAGGCTCACCCGCCTCCCAGTGATTCACTGGCCTGAGTTTTGCGGTTGACAATGACGCAGTGTCAGCAAGGTCCGTGGGGGTGGGCACCGCCCGGCAGGGCTACGAACACCTCCCACCATCCGTGTGATCTGTGCTCGAGCCCCAGGACTCAGAGCGAGCGCCCCTGGTGCTCCCGTGCAGGGGAAGCCCCGGAGGCCTGCGAGCCCCTGGAACCTGCCCGGCTGCGCTGTCCACGGGCAACGGAGGTGGCTGTAAAGCACGTGTCGCTGGGCGGCACGCGAAGCCTGGACACTCGCAGCCTGGACCACTGCGCCCACTTGGGAGACGGAGTGGAGGAGGAAGGCGGCAGGAGGCGGAGGGGGTCACCAGGCCGCCCGTGCTCACCCCTCATCTGGACGCAGCGCTTCCAGGAGAAGCCCTGGGAGGCGGGCCGCAGACCCGAGCACAGGTGTCCAGCCCAGTCCCCAAGGTCGCCAAGTGACAGTACTGTGACAGTCAGAAGCGAAGCCTCCCCTCCAGCCCCAGCCCGCCCGACCTAATCAGGGCGAGGCGTGTCAAAGACATGACTACAGTGGGGTCGTCTTTCCTTGGGGTATTAATTGCATTTAAAGAAAAAAACACGAATAGTACTCACACACACTAATTGGCATGAATTTGCTAGTTATTAACAAAAAGTCAAGCTGTCTTTGTGCCGTCACCTGCAATTACCTAAAGATGCTTAATTGTTTTTTTTTTAAACGTCTCTTTTGCCTGGTGAGCTGACTTTGGTCCGGAGAACAGCAGGTCAGGGAGCTGGGGCTGGGAGAGCAGGAGCAGGAACCGTCCTAGACGGAGGCCCTGGGTGCAATCGGGGCCCCTGGACACAGGCTGCTCGCTGCCCAGACCCAGAGGAGCGCGCCCTCTTACGGCAGCAACGCAGGGGCAGGACCAAGGCCTTTGGCACTGGCGTGGGAGGGCGGGCTGCCTGCGGCCTCCCAGCCTCAGGATGTTCTCCGTCACCGCCCCAGCCCCAGTCTCGCTCCTCCACCCCTCGGGAGTTTACATCAGAGCAGAGAGCCCCCTGTAACCAAACACAAGCATTTCCTGGCCCACGGGCGACAGGCCTCGGGTCCCTGCCCTGCACCAGCCTGTGCCTCGGGGGCTGCAGGGCCCTCTGGACCCAGTCGGGAGCAAGAACAGAGGCTCGCGCGCTCCTGCCCTCAGGTCCCTGGGCACTGCCATTTCTCATTTTCCCTTTAACAAGGAGAGAGAAGAGAGAAGTGAAATAAACAACACAAAATAAGCTAAAGATGGGACAGTCAAAGGCACAGATTAAAAGCCTCTCTGAGGAGACAGCAACAGCCCAGAGCCAACACCAAGCCTGAAAGGCCCAGTGTGAGGAGCCCGCAGTGCCCGGGCGTGCACGCAGGGGCCACCAGCACCGCACCTCTGGGCTCAGACCCTCTGAAGGGTCAGCACCGCTGCGACAAGCTGATTCCTTGAAGTGAAGTGAAGCTGCTCAGTCGTGTCCGACTCTTTGCGACCCCATGGACTGTAGCCTACCGGGCTCCTCCATCCATGGGATTTTCCAGGCAAGAATACTGGAGTGAGTTGCCATTTCCTTCTCCATGGGAACTTTCTGACCCAGGGATCGAACCCGGGTCTCCTGTATTGTAGGCAGATGCTTTACCGACTGAGCCACAAGGGAAGCATGCTTCCTGGAGAGCGGTCCCCAAAGGTCCCCCGGTGGCCAGGGGAGGCCTGGCACTGAGTTTGGGGCACCAGGCCCAGAGGAGGCTCTCCACTGTAGCTGACACCAGACTTGCCCCGGGAGACGTGCATTAACACCTCTGCCTGGCTGCCCGCCCCAGCAAGCTCCAGTGTAACTGGTCTGGAGGAGGGACTTCAAAGGCCCTGGAGACTTCACACGAGGAGCAGAAACCGCATGAGCTGAAAGGAGGAGGAAGCACACAGCCCTGCAGCCCCGTGAGGAGGGGCAGCTGCCCCAGCGGGCAAGCGCAGCAGGCCTGTCCCCCTCCTGACAGGGCACCCAGCTCGTCCAAAAAAGCCCCAGGGCTGGGGAAGGGCAGCTCGGGGATGGGGAAGGGCGACGTGCAGGCTTCCCAGCCTGGCGCCGTGGGCATGTGGCCCTCACGGCCTCATCTCGGTTTCTCAGGGCAACTGTGCCCCTGGGCACTCTCCAGCTCAACCCCAGCAAGGAAGCCGTGCAGGAGACACACAACGTCCCATCCCCAGGGCCTTGTAGGAGGGGCCATCGGTCTTCAAGGACGCCCCACCCCGGCCTGGCAGCCCCAAAGTCAAGGTCGGTGGACAAGAACAGGAAGGTGGGGAGGCCCCAGAGAGCCCTGGCCCCGTCACCAGAGCCCACCCTCCCAGCTCCCGGAGGCTGTGGTCACAATCGGGGGCTTCCACGGGTCCGGACGTGTCCTTTGCCTCCTCAGGAAATGCTCCCCTAGGCCCCAGGCACCCTGGCCTGTCCCACGGCGTCCATCACACACGTGACTGGGGTCCTTACTAGGCATAGCCTCTCCACCTCAGGTAGGGCCGACCCCGATCTCCGACAGGCATCTGTGCTGGAGCAGCCAGGCGGGGTCGGCCTTGGGCTCTGCCCCTGGGCACCGATGCCCACCCAGAGGGGTGCTTCCCGGCCAGGACTCGGGGCTCTGGACCCCATGCCTGCTGCATCTCGGACACCACGTCGTCCTCTGAACCCAGCTCCCTGATCCCGCTTGCCTCCCCACCCCTGACTCCTCGGCTGGGCCCCCCACCCCCTCGGCCCCCACGGGTGGAGCCCCCCAACAGGAAAGGTCAGCAGTGGTGGCGTCAGCTGGGGGGCCGCCAGCCGGGCACAAGGCACGTTCAAGGATGCCTCACTCCCACCTGTGCCTGCCTCACTGGCGGCGCCAACACCGAGACAGGACCCCGACTGCAGGCAGGAGCCCCAGCGCCCTCCGGAGCTCATGGTGCCCCACCCACAGCGGCTCCCGGCGCCCCGCCCACAGCAGCCTCCCGGCGGCCCGGCAGCAGGAGAGGGTCTTGGGCAGGGCAACCGGACAACACATGCCAATTCCCCGGCACGGCCTGCCTGTGCCCAGGGGTGTCGTCCTCCAAGCCGCCAGACCAGGCGCCGGAGCGGCTCACAGTTCACACTGGATGAGGACACTCGCGGCCACCCTGTCTCCTGTGGGTGCCGAGGGCCAGCGGGGTCACGTGGCCGCGTCTGCACGCGCCCAGGCGAGGGCTCCCAGCCGCGAGGACACAGGGCGGACGTGGTCTGATGTCAGAAGTCAGCCCGCAGCCGGGGCAACAGAGAAACAAGGGCACGCGCGAGGCTGGAGGGGCGAGGGGCGCCCCACAGGGTCAGGGTGGGGTCCGTGCTGCCGGGCGGCGTGGCCTTGGGTAGGGGGCACTCTGGACCCCAGCCTGGAGCAGGCGGGCAGTCTGGACTCAACCATGAGGCCCCCCTCCCCACTGGTAGCCGCGTCTCTGATGAAGTCGGTCCAGGGCCCTGGGCTCCCCTTGGCCACAAATGCCTCCACCAGGCGTGGTGTCGGGACTCACCATGTCGGCTCTTTGCTTCTGGCCTCCCAGCTCCTCCAGCGCCTGTGACAGCTGAGCCTTCAAGACAAGACAGAAGGAAGGTCAGTGGGCTTGCTCCTCCCGGGGCGCAAGGGGCCACACCTGCCGTCTCTGCTCACCCGCCACTTTCTGGGGAGCCCCGAGTCCCCCGTGTGGAAGCAGGGGCAGTGGTAACATAGCAGCTTGCCAAGGCCACCCCTGAGCAGCTGCCTGAAGGAGAGGGCATTCAGGGTGGAGCTTCAGTGCCCGGGTAAGAGGCCAGGGGACCGGCCACGCACAAGGAGGCAGACACCAGCCAGCACAGCACTCGCTGAGGTGGCAGGACGGGGTGGGACGGGGCACAGCGTGCGGCTGCCAAGGGCTGGCAGGGGCCCCTCCACCTTCCGGGGGCCTGGAGCACCGGGTAACGGGGGCCTCTGGGGGCTCCGCCTGGGGATACTCATCAAGCTGACAGTGCCGACGTGTGCATTTGTGTGTGTGCGTGCGTCATACTTCAACGAGAAAGTAGCTTTAAAATATACAGGCACCAGCACTCTGGAGGACAAATTAGGGAGAAAGGGAGGCGGTTCCGCTACAAGCGGAGGATTCTAAGCAGGACGCGCACCATCGCTGCAGGCGATCAGACAGCCCGTCACGGGCCCTGGGGAGGGCCAAGTGGACGCACAGCACGGCGTCCGGCCGCACCGGAGACCCTAAGAGTGCTGCGGGCCCTTGGCTGGAGGAGGGAAGGCCTCTGACAAAGCCTGGCGGGACAGAGGCTAGGCAGGGGGCAGGTGGCAGCGGGGAAGCCCCTCACCAGCACTGGCTGCAGCCCTTCCTCAGAGCAGCCCAGGGGCCCGGGGAGACGTCAGGACGGCCTCCAGAGGAGCCGAGGAGGCAGGACCAGGGCACCGTGGCCCCCGGGCTCCGGGAAGGCTGCTGGGGCCGGGGGCAGAATGAAGCCACAGGCGCCAGGTCGACCCTTCCCTCCGCAGCGAAACCCCGCAAACAGCAGTTTCCTGGCATCAGTGGGCAGGCCCCCCAGAACTCGGGTCTGAGGGATGGAAACGCAGGAGACGGGCCCCCACTGCACCGGCTCCCGTCCTCACACGCCCTCGGCCCGGGCAGGGCCCCGGGGGCTGGACATGCAGCAGGGGGCGCTGTGCAGAGGCCACAGCGGGGAGGGGCAGGGCCACACGACCCCCGTCTTGGCCACTCGGGAGACCCGGGGGTGTAGGATGAGGGCGGCCGCAGGCCACATGCAGCCCGGACGCCCGGGTCTGGACGCGGGCACAGAGGCCGGAGGAGCCCTCACTGCCCCGGGCCGGCTCCTCGCCTGGGGCAGGCAGCAAGGCTGGCAGTCAGCTGGCGTGCTCTGCACCCGGGGGACCCTGCAGGGCGAGCCTTACACGGGGCGCAGCGCGGTCTGCACCCGGGGGGCCCCTGCAGGGCGAGCCTTACACGGGGCGCAGCGCGGTCTGCACCCGGGGGGCCCCTGCAGGGCGAGCCTTACACGGGGCGCAGCGCGGCGAGGACACGGGAAGACAGCAGGCCGCCCGGGAGACTCCGGCCGGCGACTCCACGGCAGCTTGCGCGGCCCAGGCCAGGGCGCTTCCTAAAAGGCACAGCCGCCCTGAGTCCTCAGGGGACACGCTCCCTCCGGCTGCTCTGTGTGGAGCGGAGCTGGCGGGGCAGGCGTGTGGACGGAGGAGCCGGCCCGCTCAGGGGCTGTCACTGGGAGGCGCCCGGTGACCACAGAGCCGTCAGGCCTGAGCACCGCCCGCCGCGGGTGAGGGCTGCACCCAGACTGCGAGGGGCTGTTTTTATCTCCGAGTGACAACTGCCCCGGAACCAGCAGCGGACGCCGCCCAGTGCAGGCGGGACAGGTGACGCCCAAGGTCACAGGGACAGGAGGAGACTGACGCTTCACGCCCCTGCCTTCCGGCTGGCTGCACACACAGGATGGTGATGAAGCGCAAAGACAGATGCTAGTTGAAGGGCACATCCAGGCAGCACCCCGGACGCACCTTCACCAGGGAGCAAACACGGGGCAGGTGGGGCCCCTGCCGTGGCGGACGCCAGGCTGCAGGCAGGGGAGCGCCGCGCTTCCTGAGGCCGCAGACACGTCGGCCTGTAAGTGGGCGGGCAGCAGTTGCTCCAGGGCAGCCGCAGGACGGAGCCCTTCACCCCTCGGGAGCCCCTGATGAGCCGAGTGTGTCCCAGGCCTGGAGCGCGCGGGACCCCGCCACGCGCTCAGGACCACAGTGGGCGCGTCCATGGTGGGCCCGGCCCCGTCCCGACTCAGCCCACCCCCGCTGACAGCCGGGGTGCTTACCCTGCGGGCAGTGGGCCTGGGACCACAGCTCCAGCGCCCTGGAACTTGGGCAAATGCCAGGCTTCAGCCCCCGTCCTCCAGAGCTCTCTCCTCACCAGCCCTCTGCCTCTGAGACATCACTGCCGGGCGGGAGGCCAGACCAGAGACCAACCCCAAGGCCTCTTGACCTGGAAGACGGTCCTGGCGGAGGGCGTCGTGAGGAGAAGGAGTAGCTCAGCCGTTATCCCTTCAGAGAACGCGGGTTCAGACAACCACCCGGGGCCAGATGGAAAAGGTCAACAAAACCAGGAGCTGTCTTTTTCACAGATAAACAAAACTGACAAACTTCTAGCTGAACTAAGGAAAAAGATGAAGCTCAGGTAAATAAAATCAGAGATGAAAGCAAAGACATCACAAAGGATGCCACAGAAACACAAAGACTCAAGAACTGCTGTGATCAACATTCTACACCAGAAAACTGGACAACGAAACAAACTCCTAGAAACATACAATCAGGAAAAACCTTAAAAAAAAAAGATCTGAGCAAACCAGTAATGAGTAACAAGAATTAATGGAAAAAAAAAACAAAACCCTCCCTACAAAGAAAGGCCCAGGATTACATGGTTTCACTGGTGAATTTTACCAAACATTTAAAAAAGTATTAATACCAATCCTCCTTGAACTCTTCCAAAAAATCAAAGAGAAGGGAACACATTCAAATTCATTTTACAAGGCCAGCATCGCCGATATGAAAGCCAGACAAGGTGCCAAAAAAACAAAACCAAAGTGAAACAACTGCCAACAGCCCTGATGAACAGATTCGCAAATCCTCAGCAAAACACTGGCAAACTGAATCCAGCAGCACGTCACAGAGATGGTACACCGAGATCAAGTGGGATTCATCCATGGGATGCAAGGGTGGCTCGACATCCACAGACCAGTCACGGCAAAGCAACACAGCAGCAGAGTGAAGGAGGAGAATGGCATGAGCATCTCAAGAGAGGCACGGAAAACATTTGATAAAATTTAACATCTTTTCCTGAGAAATTTTCTTGAGAAATCTCTGTATGCAGGTCAGGAAGCAACAGTTAGAACTGGACATGGAACAACAGACTGGTTCCAAATAGGAAAAGGAGTACATCAAGGCTGTATATTGTCACCCTGCTTATTTAACTTATACGCAGAGTACATCATGAGAAACGCTGGACTGGAAGAAGCACAAGCTGGAATCAAGATTGCCGGGAGAAATATCAATAACCTCAGATATGCAGATGACACCACCCTTATGGCAGAAAGTGAAGAGGAACTCAAAAGCCTCTTGATGAAAGTGAAAGTGGAGAGTGAACAAGTTGGCTTAAAGCTCAGCATTCAGAAAACGAAGATCATGGCATCCGGTCCCATCACTTCATGGGAAATAGGTGGGGAAACAGTGGAAACAGTGTCAGACTTTATTTTGCTGGGCTCCAAAATCACTGCAGATGGTGACTGCAGCCATGAAATTAAAAGACACTTACTCCTTGGAAGGCAAGTTATGACCAACCTAGATAGCATATTCAAAAGCAGAGACATTACTTTGCCAACAAAGGTTCGTCTAGTCAAGGCTATGGTTTTTCCTGTGGTCATGTATGGATGTGAGAGTTGGACTGTGAAGAAGGCTGAGCGCCGAAGAATTGATGCTTTTGAACTGTGGTGTTGGAGAAGGCTCTTGAGAGTCCCTTGGACTGCAAGGCGATCCAATCAGTCCATTCTGAAGGAAATCAGCCCTGGGATTTCTTTGGAAGGAATGATGCTAAAGCTGAAACTCCAGTCCTTTGGCCACCTCATGCGAAGAGTTGACTCATTGGAAAAGACTCTGATGCTGGGAGGGATTGGGGCCAGAGGAGAAGGGGACGACAGAGGCTGAGATGGCTGGATGGCATCACCGACTCGATGAACGTGAGTCTCAGTGAACTCCGGGAGTTGGTGATGGACAGGGAGGCCTGGCTTGCTGCGGTTCGTGGGGTCGCAGAGTCGGACACGACTGAGTGACTGATCTGATCTGATCTGAATATCTTTTCACAACAAAATTAATTAGGTACCGAAGGAACGTTTTTCAGCATAATAAAGCCCACAGCTAATACATTCAACAGTGAAAAGCTGAAGGCTTTTCTTCTGAGATGAGGAACAAGGCAAGGACACCCACTCTCACTGGAAGCCTGAGCCAGAGCAATCAGACGAGAGATAGAAATAAAAGGCACCTAATGGGAAAGGAAGCAGTAAATTGTCTCCTTGCAGATGATACGGTCATACATACAGAAAATCCTAAAACTTCACTAGAAAACCGTTAGAACTAATGAACAAATTCAGGAAATACATAGAAATCAACATACAAAAATCAGTTGTAGGCTTCCCTGGTTGTCAAGCAGTAAAGAATCTGCCTGCCAATGCAGAGAACATGGGTTTGATGCCTGGTCCGGAAAGATTCCATGTGCCTCCGGGCAGCTAAGCTGGTGCCGCCACAACCACTGAAGGCCTCGTGCCCTAGAGCCCAGGCCATGAGACGAGAAGCCACCACGAAAAGCCCACATAGCAACCAAGGGGAGCCCCTCCCCACCACCACAAGAGGAAGTCCCACACAGCAACAAAGACCAGCGCAGCCCGGACTCCAAAAGCTGTTCCTATAGGCCGACAATGAACCATCTGACAAAGAAACTAAACAGTTCCATTTACAACAGCATCAGTTCAGTTCAGTCGCTCAGTCGGGTCCGACTCTCTGCGACCCCATGAACCTCAGCACGCCAGGCCTCCCTGTCCATCACCAACTCCCGGAGTCCACCCAAACCCACGTCCATCGAGTCGGTGATGCCACGGAACCATCTCATCCTCTGTTGTCCCCTTCTCCTCCTGCTCTCAATCTATCCCAGCATCAGGGTCTTTTCAAATGAGTCAGCTCTTCGCATCGGGTGGCCAAAGGACTGGAGTTTCAGCTTCAACATCAGTCCTTCCAATGAAAACTCAGGACTGGTTGGATCTCCTTGCAGTCCAAGGGACTCTCAAGAGTCTTCTCCAACACCACAGTTCAAAAGCATCAATTCTTTGGCGCTCAGCTTTCTTCACAGTCCAGCTCTCACATCCATACATGACCACAGGAAAAACCATAGCCTTGACTAGACGGACCTTTGTTGGCAAAGTAGTGTCTCTGCTTTTCAATATGCTATCTAGGTTGGTCATAACTTTCCTTCCAAGGAGTACGTGTCTTTTAATTTCATGGCTGCAGTCACCATCTGCAGTGATTTTGGAGCCCAGCAAAATAAAGTCTGACACTGTTTCCCCATCTATTTGCCATGAAGTGATGGGACCAGATGCCATGATCTTCGTTTTCTGAATGTTGAGCTTTAAGCCAACTTATTCACTCTCCTCTTTCACTTTCATCAAGAGGCTTTTGAGTTCCTCTTCACTTTCTGCCATAAGGGTGGTGTCATCTGCATATCTGAGGTTATTGATATTTCTCCCGGCAATCTTGATTCCAGCTTGTGCTTCTTCCAGCCCAGCATTTTTCATGATGTACTCTGCATATAAGTTAAATAAGCAGGGTGACGATATTCAGCCTTGATGTACTCCTTTTCCTATTTGGAACCAGTCTGTTGCTCCATGTCCAATTCTAACTGTTGCCTCCTGACCTGCATACAGGTTTCTCAAGAGGCAGGTCAGGTGTTCTGGTATTCCCATCTCTTTCACGATTTTCCACAGTTTATTGTGATCCACACAGTCAAAGGCTTTGGCATAGTCAATAAAGCAGAAATAGATGTTTTTCTGGAACTCTCTTGCTTTTTCGATGACCCAGAGGATGTTGGCAATTTGATCTCTGGTTCCTCTGCCTTTTCTAAAACCAACTTAAACATCTGGAAGTTCACAGTTCACGTATTGCTGAAGCCTGGCTTGAAGAATTTTAAGCATTACTTTACTAGCATGTGCTGCTGCTGCTAAGTCACTTCAGTCATGTCCAACTATGTGTGACCCCACAGACAGCGTCCTACCAGGCCCTATGTCCCTGGGATTCTCCAGGCAAGAACACTGGAGTGGGTTGCCATTTCCTTCTCGTGTGAGACGAGTGCAATTGTGTGGTATTTTGAGCATTCTTTGGCATTGCCTTTCTTTGGGATTGGAATGAAAACTGACCTTTTCCAGTCCCATGGCCACTGCTGAGTTTTCCAAAATTGCTGGCATATTGAGTGCAGCACTTTCACAGCATCATCTTCCAGAATTTGAAAGAGCTCAACTGGAATTCCATCACCTCCACTAGCTTTGTTCGTAGTGGTGCTTTCTAAGGCCCACTTGACTTCACCTCCCAGGATGTCTGGCTCTAGGTGAGTGATCACACCATCATGATTATCTGGGTCTTGAAGATCTTTTTTGTACAGTTCTTCTGTGTATTCTTGCCACCTCTTCTTAATATCTTCTGCTTCTGTTAGGTCCCTACCATTTCTGTCCTTTATTGAGCCCATCTTTGCATGAAATGTTCCCTTGGTATCTCTAAGTTTCTTGAAGAGATCTCTAGTCTTTCCCATTCTGTTGTTTTCCTCTATTTCTTTGCATTGATTGCTGAGGAAGGCTTTCTTATCTCTTCTTGCTATTCTTTGGAACTCTGCATTCAAATGGGAATATCTTTCCTTTTCCCTTTTGCTTTTTGCTTCCCTTCGTCTCACAGCTATTTGTAAGGCCTCCTCAGACAGCCATTTTGCTTTTTTGCATTTCTTTTTCTTGGGAATGGTCTTGATTCCTATCTCCTGTACAATGTCACGAACCTCCGTCCATAGTTCATCAGGCACCCTGTCTATCAGAACTAGTCCCTTAAATCGATTTCTCATTTCCACTGTATAGTCATAAGGGAGTTCATTTAGGTCATACCTGAATGGTCTAGTGGTTTTCCCCACTTTCTTCAATTTCAGTCTGATTTTGCCAATGAGTTCATGATCTGAGCCACAGTCAGCTCCTGGTCTTGTTTTTGCTAACTGTATAGAGCTTCTCCATCTTTGGCTGCAAAGAATATAATCAATCTGATTTCGGTGTTGACCATATGGTGATGTCCATGTGTAGAGTCTTCTCTTCTGTTGTAGGAGGAGGGTGTTTGCTATGACCAGTGCGTTCTCTTGGCACAACTCTATTAGCCTTTTCCCTGCTTCCTTCCATATTCCAAGGCCAAATTTGCCTGTTACTCCAGGTGTTTCTTGACTTCCTACTTTTGCATTCCAGTCCCCTATAATGAAAAGGACATCTTTTTTGGGTGTTAGTTCTAAAAGGTCTCGTAGGTCTTCATAGAACCATTAACTTCAGCTTCTTCAGCATTATTGGTCGGGGCATAGACTTGGATTTCCATGATATTGAATGGTTTGCCTTGGAAACGAAGAGAGATCATTCTGTCGTTTTTGAGATTGCATCCAAGTACTACATTTCAGACTCTTTTGTTGACCATGATGGATACTCCATTTCTTCTAAGGGATTCCTGCCCACAGTAGTAGATATAATGGTCATCTGAGTTAAATTCCAGTGGTCATGTATGGATGTGAGAGCTGGATTGTGAAGAAAGATTAGCACCTAAGAATTGATGGTTTTGAACTGTGGTGTTGGAGAAGACTCTTCAGAGTCCCTTGGACTGCAAGGAGATCCAACCAGTCCATCCTAAAGGAGATGAGTCCTGGGTGTTCACTGGAAGGACTGATGCTGAGGCTGAAACTCCAGTACTTTGGCCACCTGATGTGAAGAGTTGACTCATTGGAAAAGACCCTGATGCTGGGAGGGACTGGGGGAAGGAGGTGAAGGGGACGACAGAGGATGAGATGGCTGGATGGCATCACCAACTTGATGCACATGAGTTTGGGTGAACTCTGGGAGTTGGTGATGGACAGGGAGGCCTGGCGTGATACAATTCATGGGGTCGCAAAGAGTCGGACGTGACTGAGCGACTGAACTGAACTGAGTTAAATTCACCCATTCCAGTCCATCTTAGTTCGCTGATTCCTAGAATGTCCGTGTTTACTCTTGCCATCTCCTGTTTGACCACTTCCAATTTGCCTTGATTCATGGACCTGACATTCCAGGTTCCTATGCAATATTGCTCTTTACAGCATCGAACCTCGCTTCTATCACCAATCACATCCACAAATGGGTGTTGTTTTTGCTTTGGCTCCATCCCTTCTTTCTTTCTGGAGTTATTTCTCCACTGATCTCCAGTAGCATATTGGGCACCTACCGACCTGGGGAGTTCATGTTTCAATGTCCTATCTTTTTGCCTTTTCATACTGTTCATGGGGTTCTCAAGGCAAGAACACTGAAGTGGTTTGCCATTCCCTTCTCCGGTGGACCACATTCTGTCAGACCTCTCCACCATGACCCGCCGTCTGGGGTGGCCCCTATGGTGTGACTTAGTTTCACTGAGTTAGACAAGGCTGTGGTCTGTGTGATCAGATTGGCTGGTTTTCTGTGATTGTGGTTTCAGACTGTCTGCACTCTGAGGCCTCTCTCAGCGCCTACCCTCTTACTTGGGTTTCTCTTACCTTGGACGTGGGGTATGTCCTCACGGCTGCTCCAGCAAAGCGCAGCCGCTGCTCCTGACCTTGGACGTGGGGTAGCTCCTCCCGGCCTGTGTTCTATGGTAGGTCCATTTTAAATACAGCAGTGTGTACATGTCCATCCCAAACTCTCTGGGAAGGGCTTTCGTATAGATGAACAGCTGACCTGCTGGCCACAAGGACCACCTCACTGGGGGAAGCGCAGAGCCTGGCACAGGCAGCAGAGCAGCTGTCAGAACAACAGCATCAAACAACCATAAAACAAGACTCCCCTGGTGGTTCAGCGGGAAAGAATCCACTTGCCAATGCAGGAGGCAGGAGACAGGAGTCAGATCTCTGGTCTGGGAAGATCCAGTACGCCCATGCACCACGGCTACTAAGCCTGTACTCCAGAGTCCAGGAACTGCAGTTACGAGGCCCACGTACCGTGACTCCTGAAGCCCTCTCACCCTGGAGAGCCTGCGCTCTGCAACAGGAGAAGCCACGGCGATGCGACGCCCACGCACCACAACCAGAGAAAAAGCCCGAGCAGCGGCCAAGACCCAGCAAAGCCAAAAACTAATTAATAAAAATAATAAATTTAACCAAGGAGGTAAAGGAACTATATTCTCAAAAATATAAGACTCCGATAGAAACTGAATACGATGTAAACAAAGGGAAAGACATTCTGTGTTCCTGGATTGGAAGAACACTGTCAAACTGCGCGTGCTTTCCAAAGCAAGCTACAGATTCAAAGCAGACTCAACCAACAGTCCATGGATATGTGTGATGAAAACAGAAAAGACAGACTCTGAAGCTTCTGCACAGCAAGGGAACAGAAGGAAGGGCGACCTACAGAATGGGAGACAGGGTGTGTAAACGATGTACCAGGTAAGGAGCTGCTATCCGACATACATAAGGAACTCACAAAGTTGAATATATATATATAAAAAAATACCAATTTAAAAATGGTGAGAGGATCTGAACAGACGTCCCTCCAAAGAAGAATAAAAATGGCCAAGAGAAAAGATGCTCTGTGTCACTGGCCGTCAGGGAGATGCAAAGCACAAGCAGTGAGGGTCCCCTCGCGCCTGTTACGGGGCGTGTCGCCAAAACGCAGCAGCCGTGAGTGTGCAAGAATGTGTCCTGCGCTGCCGTGGGGGGCGGGGCAGGTGCAAACAGCACGGGGGTCCTCAGGAAGCCAAAAGCAGCATGGGGCCACCGCCCACCACCCTGGCCTCAGCCGTCGGGTCCCTGCGGCCAGGGAGGCGGCCTGGGCGCGCGTGGTCTCCTCCCCGAGCGCCTCCTCCCTCCCCGCCGCTTCTCTTTAGCTCTTGCTCATCCTGGAATTCTGTCTCAAGATTGTCCAGTTTGTTTCAGCTGCGCTTTTTACAGGAGTCAGCTCAAGCTCCTTGTGTAAGGGGAGCACCAAACATGTACTTTCACAAGTAAGAGAAAGCCTGGACCTGGTACAACCTAGGGTTCAAAAGCTGCTGTTCCTCCAGGCCGGGAGGTGATAACAGAAACACGGAGGTAAGCCCTGGCCTGAGTCACGGGAGGAGCAGCGCCATGTCCACCTTTTCCTAAGCTGGAGCCAGGATTTAACTGCTACGTTATGAAACTGGGATTTTCCACAGACCTCCATGCAGCCCACAGCACCGTAATCTGCTTAATTAAATAAATTGGAAACACAACTCAGGCTAATATTTCAAATCAAGGTGGCGTGAGCTGCATGTTTATAGCTCTGTTGACAGAAGAGGACTCACGACATATGCCACCAACTTCTGCAGCCACTTTATTAAACAGAATAAACAGAAGCCGTGCAAGACAGCAGCAGACATGGGCTGCTGGGATCCTCCCAATCTCAACACTTCCGCGCGTTGCACTGAGATGTTTTTGCCAGAATCAAAACACGTTTCCCATTAGAACTGGCTGATTAAGCTAAATGGGTGAAGTGGGATGGCTCTGTACGAAGTGGATGTGTTTTCAAATTTCCTGTGCTCACATCCATGCTTCCCACTCCTCCCCAGTGAGTAAAAGCCAGGGAAGTGCCCTGTCCCCCGCACCTGTGGGTGGGTGCCTGGCCGGGCCCCGTGGAGCAGGCGTGGCGGCTCTCACGTCGGCAGCAGGGTCCTCGGGGTCCCAGAACAGAGGCACTAAGACAGATGGCCGACAACTGCAGCCAGCGTCCAATCCAGCCCCCTCCTGGCTCTGTCAATAAAGTTTCATTAACACAGAGCCTCACCCACCATCTACCGAGGGCCCCCGAGCTGAGCATCAAGACCACATGGTCACACAGCCCACAGGCCTTCCTGTGGGTCTTTCATGGACACAGCCTGCTGAGAAGAAAGAGGAGCTTGGGGGTGAGCAGCGGGCCAGAGAAAGGCCAAGGAGAAGCAGAGGGCAGAGGAAGGTGAGAGAGGACAGGGAGGGGCGAAGGCAGAAGGAGACGGAGCCAAGACGGAACAGAAAGAAGCAAAGGAGGAGAGGGGAGACGCCGGAAGAGAAGAGCGAGGGGGGGAGGGCAGGGAAAGGGAGCCCCACCTGCCAGCAGGCCTGCCAGACCCCAGGCACCCCCAGCCCCAAACCAGCTCTCGCTCCGTGCACACCATGAGGCCTGGTGCGCTGTGGGACTGTGCTCTCTGCAGGCACCGCTGCTCCCTGCAGTTCCTGAGACAGTGGGCAGGACGGGGCTCCTTCCCCATGAAGCCCCAACAGCGTGCACAGCAGGCAGGGCAGGGCTCCTTCCCCAACAGTGCCCACAGCGGGCAGGACGGGGCTCCTCCCCACTAGCACCCCAACAGTGCGCACAGCTCAGTGCTGAGTGATGGAGGGCTTGCCCGGAGGCTGCGAACAGCCACTAACCAACAGGCTCTGTAAAGTTAAGTCACTCTCTACCGTCTGTCTGCATGTGATGCCAACTAATAAACGTCTGGCAACAGCTTGAAGCAGCTTCTACAGTCTCCAAGTGTGGCCAGCTTTCGAGCTTCAGAGACATGAGATGTTACTGTTACTAAAACAAGAACAGGACAGCGGCAAGGAGGATCCCAGCCCAGCCTGCAGTCCCGGGCCGTGTGGGGCCGCTGGGCTGGGGTGGGGTGGGGGGGGGGGGTCGGGGGTCAGTCAGACACCGTGGGGCCGCCCCCTTCCGAGGGGCCACGGGTGCGGACGCACAGGGGACGGCTCCGGCCTGTCCTGCCGGGGGCCTGGCGCCCAGGGGCTCCTACCAGGCGGGCTCCGGGGCCCATAGAGGTGGTGCCGGCAGAGATCAGCGGACGGCCAGGGCAGTGGGGGGAGGGCAGGGAGGAGAAGCCTCTGAGATACGGAGGAAGAGCTGAGCAGGAGGAGCGCCCAGGTTCAGCAGAAGCCCGTCCGGTCCCCGCCCCCCCCCGCCCCCCCCACCCCCCCCGCCCCCCCACCCCCCCCGCCCCCCCACCCACCGCCGTCCAGGCCCTGCCCAGGCCCCTAGGCACAGCCCCTGTCCCGCCCCCGTCCTGCCAACCCGGAGCAGGGCGCCGGCTCCGTCTGCTGCCCCCTGGTGGCGCCGGGGGCAAACGGCTCTCGGCAGGGCGGGCCCAGTCCTGACTCCCACCACGGAGGCAGCCTCCCTCCACCTGCCCGGGACGCCACGCGGCAGCCCCTCTGAGCCTGATCCTCTCCAGGGACAGCAGCTCAAGCCCAGGCGGCGCTCTTGTGGGGACTCCGGGGCTCTGTGCCCTGCAGGGTCTACAGCGCAGGACACACGGAAGGTGAGCCCGCCCCCACCGACAGCCTTGCTGGGCGGCCGGGGACTGGTGGGGACCGGCAGAGCCCGTGTCCAGAACACATGGCGGGTCCCGGGAGCGCCAAGCCTCATAGGTGGGGACGTCCGTCCTCACGCAGCCCTGGGGTCAGCGTGACCTGGGCAGAGGGCAGGAGGCCGTCCACATCTGCATCCGGAGAGCACAGGGCTGGGCTGGGAGCCTGACGTGGACAGGGTGGGGTGCTGCCGTGGCCGGGAAGGCAGTCCCCTGCCCCTCGTCTGCCCGGGGCCGCCAGCCCACACCTGGACTGGCTGCATGGGCTCCCGCGGTGACAATGACAGGGAATCAGGTGCTGACGCGGGTGCGCTGTGACACCCGCCACCCCCTGAGCTCCCGGAGGGCCAAGCCGGAGGGGGAGGTGGAGGGGCCGCCTGTGGCCCTGCTGACCACAGGAAGGGCGGGGGCAGGGCCTTCTCTGCCCAAAGCCGGCAGCCTCAGGGGCCCCGGGGGAGTCGGGGCTCACGGGGGAAGGGGCTGAGAGGTGGCGGGGTGTCCCCCGGCCTGGGGCTGTGAGGACAAGGTGAGGCGGTGACCACGCTGCCAACGTGCTCTGAGGGCAGGGACAGCCCCAGCACCGACACGGGGAGCCGGACAGACGGCCATGAGGTGCAGCGCTGCCAGCTCCGCGGCGACCTGACCGAGTGTGCGTGGGGCACAGCGGGGCTCGGAGTACAGAGAGCCGGGGACTCGGGTGCGGCCCCCCCGTGCGTGGCTCTTGGTCAGCATTGTGGGGGCACAGCCAGGGACTCGGGTGCAGCCCCCCGTGTGTGGCTCTTGGTCAGCGTTGTGGGTGCGGCCCCCCACTGTGGCTCTTGGTCAGTGTCTCAGGGTCACGGCCAGGGACTCGGGTGCGGCCCCCCGTGCGTGGCTCTTGGTCAGCGTCTGGGGCACGGCCCTCCGCCCCCAGCACTCACCTCCACCTCCGAGCTGTGCGCCTGCACCTTCTGCATCATGTCCTCGGCCTCGCGCATGCGGCGGGTCAGCTGGGGCGAGTGCTCAGCCGGGGTCAGCTCGCTGTCGTACGAGCCCAGGATGGCCCGCATGCCGTCGCGCTCCTGTGGGCAAGAGGGTGGAGGTCAGGCCGGGGGCGAGACAGAGCAGCGCAGGGGTCACAGGGTCAAGTCCGGGAGCAGGCTGCCAGGCTCCTCAAAGACTGCGAGCTGAACCGAGCCCGGCAGAGGACCGAGGCCGGGCCGGGCCCTGGCCACTCTGAACCCCGGCGGAGCTCAGCCTGCGGCAGCGGGTCCACCTGCCATCCTCAGGTGGGGCACACGCCGACCACCCAGCCTCGGGCGGCACCGTCGGGTCTGTAACGCTCAGAGACTCACAGGAGAGGGGTAGAGGGCGCCCCTTCCCCCGGAGCTTGTGGGACGCGAGAGGCCACAGTTCAAGGTATCAACGTGCCCCAGCCACGCCTGGCAGCCCTCCCTGTGTCTGGGACAAAAGACAGAGCCTGGTAAAGACGCAGCTCAGGTCTCGTGGGACACGCTGATCACATGGCCCCGAGACCACCCCTAAAAGCCAACAGGAGTCACGTCACCGCTCAGTGACAGGAAGGCCGACAGCCCGAGCCAGGAGGCCAGGGCCTGGGGCAGACGGGCACTGCGCCCAAGCCGGACAGGAGGGCCTTCCTGAGACGCTGGTGACCGGGGTCCCAGGGAGTCCTGGAGACCGCGGGGCACCCCGCGTCCACGAGTGGAGCTGCTCTGGCTCCAGGAAAGGAGGTCTCCGCCCCACGGAGGGCCTGACGCTGGGGCGAGTGTGGAGGGGGGACCTCTTCCTGAGCAGGAGCTGGGCACGGGCACCTAGCCTCCTCCCGCCCCATGCCCCCAGCCGTCGCCAACGAGGCCCACGTGGGCGACATAAGTAAAGAGAATCAGCTCCCTGCACGCAGCAGGCTCACGGGACACCGCTGCACAATGCTCCCGCCTGCTGTGAAAGGTCCCTAGAGCTCCAGCAGGTCTGGGTGGGGCCCGAGAGCCGGTGTTTCTGGCGGGTGAAGCCGCAGTGTGCCGGCCGCGCTGGGGAGCAGGACGCACAGCCGGGCGGCCTCCGCCTGAGCCAGCAGAACCTGGGAGGATGTGCCCGTGAGACCACGTCCAAGTCCCAGCTCTGCTCCTCGGCCCCAAGCCTCTGTCCTCATCAGCGGCTCTCACAGGCTGCCCGGGATGACCAACACTGTCCTGGACCAAGCGCCCAGCCGCGGCCCTGGGGCCCGTGAGGCTCACAAAGACAGCAGCGATCCCGTCCACACGGGCAGACAGACCCGTGTTCACGGGTGCGGCGTCCCTGAGGCCATGCCGGGTGCAGCCGCTGGGGAGGGTCAGGCAACCTCACTCCACACTCTGCTGGTGCCCCTGCAGCCCCCATGCCCTCCAGGGCAGCGACCAGGCGAGCTGCAGGGCCAGCCCACACTGGCCCCGGCCCCGAGGCACGTTCTCAGACCTGGAACAGACTGGGGGGCAAGGCCACAGGCGCTCTGCCCACGTCGTCTTAACTGGTGCTTCCGTGAGTGGCGACCCGCCTGCCCAGGACAGACGCGCCCCGATGCTCCTGCACCCTGAGCGCCGCGCAGCCCCCCGGCCAGCCTGGGCCGCTCCTCAGGTGAGACTGGAGACGGTGGGCGCTCACCTCCACGCTGCCTTCCTCGGGGCCCACGGGTCCTCGCCCGCTGAGCTCAGCGGTCTCGGGAGCCTCCAGCTGGGCCATCACCCCGGCACAGACTTCATCATTAGGTGATGACAAAAAATTCAATAAGTGAGAAATTAAAGTTACAAATCCAACTGGAACCGGTCACACACCCGTGGAAAATTTGTTTCCAACAGGACGGTTTATCGACTGTCATAATTTTATTGAAATCCTATATCTTCCCATCGACTTTTATGGTTCCGAGCTGGTTACAGAGTCATCATCACAGAGCGGTGGGGCACGTGGGGGCCAGGGCCGGGAGGGCTTTCCTTTCATAAACAAGCGGTAATCGTCGCCTTTATTGACCAGTAAATCTCCACAACGCCGCCTCTCGCCACAGTTCTCTTCTGTTACGTCTCCAGGCTATCAAAGAAGAAGACTCAAAATTGAAAGTTTGCTGTTTGTACCTTTTACAGAAACTGTTTTGTCATTAGTCACGAAGTCAGGAGAACTGTGCTGGCTTGATCCAATAATGACTTTTTAACGACTGAGTCCACGTGCGGTAAAGCGCTCTGGTTTCCACTTGAACAAGTGCGGCCATTCACTCCTGAACACACAGGTCAGCACAGGGGCCAGGCGGACCCTCCGGGTGCAGAAGAGACTGGCCCCTGCGGGGCGCCTCTCTCTGGAGACCCACAATCCTGGGTGTCCTCGCCACCCTGCTGGTCACGTGATCAGTGCGCCCCAATCTTGTGGGAGAGACGAGCTGAGGGTGCGGGGGAGGGGCAGGGATGGACGAGGCCCCCACACCCCAGGCCAGGCCTGCTGCGCCCACAGGGGCTGGGAGAGCAGAGGCCACGTCCAGCCGCAAAGGCAGGGGCCGCGACCCTGTTCCGCCCTCAGCCTCGGAGCTCCAGGCTGAGAGGGAACAGCTGGTCCTGATGGCCCCACACTCCTAATAGACGCGGTGGTTCGGGTAACATGGCCTCATGTTACCTCGGGTCTCAAAGACCAGACAACTTGCTGGGGGGTGAGCAGGCCTGGCTGGGCGGGACAGAGGGAGAAGGCCCTGGGCGAACAGGCAGAGGGTCTGCACACATCCTGTGGACCGCACCGTGTGTGCAATGCTCTGCGGCTGCGACTCCTGCGTCCATCGGGGTCCACACCCATGGAGACCCGGGGACGAGGTTGAGGCAACTCCACGTAGGCCGCTCAGAGGCCAGCCTTGCAGCCCCAGACCGGCCGTGGAGGACGCCAGGGCACACGGCTCAGACGGCAAAGGAGGTGAGGCCAGCCGACAGCGTCCGAGGACAGTGCGCTTCTGAACAGAGGCGATGAGCGTCAACAGCGAGGGACGGCCACAGGGCGCTGCCCACCGAGTCTGCACCCAGCAAGAAGGTCCTCCAAAAGTAAGTTTAATAAAAACATTTCCAAACCAAGAAAAACTCAGACAATTCCTCAGCACACAGCCGCACCGAGGGGAAACGCTAAAGGACCGCCTTCCGGAAGAAGGAGAAGGGCCCCTCGGACGCGTGGAGATGCTGGTGGTAACAGATGCATATAAACGCAGCCACAGTGGAAACTGCTAAGTATTTTGAACTAAATAGGAAAAATACAATATATCAATGCTGAACTCTGCATCTAAATTTACATCCTTAAATGAATGTATTAGAAGAAAAAGATAAAACCAATCAACTACACATATGACTGAGAAAGTCTGAACAAGAAAAACAAAGTGACAGTAAATATAAAAATAGAAATTAATGAAATAGAATACACAGAGCACCGAGTCAATAATACCAAAAGCTGGTTCATCCAAATGATTAATAAAAGTGATGAGCCTTGATGAGATACTCCAAGAGAGAGATTAAATAACCAAATAATGAGGCAGAAAAGGAAGACATAACTACAGACCACAGAAATATTTTAAAATCTAACAAGATACACTGAACTTCACACAAATTTTAAATTTTAGATAAAATAGACAATCCTTTTTTTTTTCCCTAAAGGCTTATCACCACTGAATCAAGAATAAAAAGAAAATCTGAATACTTCCAAAGCTATTAAAAGAAATCAAAGCCCCAGTACAGAATTTTCCCAACAAAAACTCCAGGTCTGGATGCCTTTCCTGGTGAACTCCACTAAACTTTAAAGAAAGAAATACCACCAATCTCACACAAACTCTTACAAAGAAGGGAAAGAACCTTCTAGCGCATTTTATAAAGCCAGAAAAACCATGACACCAAAACCTGCTAAGGAAACTTTGTAAGAAATAAAAACTGTCAAGATCTCTCCTAAACACAGAAGCAAAATCCCTGAACTGCTTATTAGCAAAACAAATAAAGCATTACTTGCAAAGGACAGTCCACAGACAAGTTTGTTTAATTCCTGGAATGCAGTTTTGCTTTAACATTTGAAAACCAATTAATTAAATTCTCCAAATTAACAGAATAAAGAAAAAAACCATGATCGGCTCAATATATGCAGTAAAAGCATCTGATTAAAATTCAACAGCTATTCAGGATTAAAACATTAGGATGGAGAAGCCCCCTCAGAGACGAGGAGGAAAGGGGACCCTCTGTGGGCTGACACATTCCCACACTAAGTCTGCGGCTATGATGGGGGCGGGCAGGGGAAGGGACTGAAACAGAAGCAGAGTTACTGACGTTCCCGCTCCAACCAGCACCGGGCATCCTGAGCAGCGGAGTGAG
Source organism: Bos taurus (assembly GCF_002263795.3). NCBI lineage: Eukaryota > Metazoa > Chordata > Mammalia > Artiodactyla > Bovidae > Bos > Bos taurus. The sequence continues at coordinate 41,115,050 of NC_037352.1, read as the reverse complement.
GCGTGAAAATCAGGAGGAAACGAAAAGCTACTAACAGTCACTGACACATCGTGAAGGTGGAAAGCCCAAGAAAATTTACTATAAATGATTAAAACGAGGGAGCTCAGTCACGCTGCCAGATCAAAGTCAACACCCAATGTTCAGTTACATTTCTACATGCCGGCAAAAGGGGTTCCAAGAGGGAATCCTGGAAAAGATGCCATTTATAACATCTTCGTTAAAAAAAAACAAAAAACCTACGAGATGAGATGTCTACCCAGAAAACTCTGCAAACACTACTGAGAGAAATTAATGACCTAAAAACGTGGAGACAAATAAACAGGTTCATGGATCAGAAGATTTAACGCTATAAAGATGTTACTTAATCGCTGTACCCCCAGTAAAACCTCGGCAGGTTTATCGGTGGAGGCTGACAGGCCGAGATCTAAGCTCGACGTGGAGATGGGGAGGGTGGTAGTCGGCCCGGGCAGTTGGCTGGCGAGGAGGGCGGGCTCCCTACCAGACCGCAGTCCCAGGGATTACAGCAGCGTGGTTCCTGCGCGAGAGACGGGCAGGGACAGCCCTGCACAGAGGGGCGATTAGATTCACATAAGGAGCCCGAAAGGCCAATCTTCTCAATAAATGCTGTCGAGTCAACTGAATATTCCTGTGGGCAGAAAACCAAGCTTGCCAAATACGGTGAAGCCTTGTGTTGTGAAGTTATGTGTGAAAAAGCAAAGTGTTAAAGAAAATAGTATGGAAAGACGCCTCAGTGTCTCGGGGCAGCAGAGCTTCCTTAAACAGAGAATCCACAAAAAGCGGTAACTGTCAAGGAACCTTCACATTCGCGAGAGTACACCTTGTCAAGATTAAGAGCTCTGCTAAGTTAGAGGGAAAGCCTAGGAGAAGACATTTGCAAACAAATACTTGATAAAAGGCTAGGATGCAGAATATACAAAGAATTCTTACAAATCAGGAAGAAAAAGGCCAGAAAGAGAAAAAACGGAGGGCAGTGAATCTGGAGGGGGCTTCACCAAAGTGGATCTCCAAACGGCCCATCAGCACAGGAGGGGCGTCCCCGCTCAGCCTGCCCTGGGAGGCACAACAGGCTGCAAACACGGGAGGCGCTGGCCCTCCGGGAACGGCAGGGTGTGAGGCAGCGTGGACGACGCGAAGTGTGAGCAAGACCGAAGCCACCGGAATGCCGGTGCCCTGCCGCAGGCTGCAGCCGTCACAGCCCCCCGGCCAGCTGTGTGACCCCAACTGCACAGGTGAGCACGTGATGGAGCCTCCCAGGGACGTGCAGACAGAACTTGTGCGTGTGTGTGACTGCGAGACAAGTGAAAAGACGTCACGGCGGCATCAGTCACCATCGCCGAGAAAGCAACCCGAGCACCCGTCAACAGGAGGAGGAAAAGCTCTAGGGTGGCACATTCATGACACAGAAACGAACCTGAGCAGCAGAAAGCAGCACAAGCGGGCACCCGCTGCACAGCACACTTATACAAAGTTCCAGACCCGCGGAGGCCATGCTCCCCGAGCAGCACGCGCTGATAGAAAGCTGATAGAAGTATTAAAAATACAAGATCCTGTGAAATTTCAGAAGCAAGGTTCTGGCTGTACAGTCACACTCACACACAGCTTCTCGGAAAAAAACCCCAGCCCACGACCAACTCCCCACCCATGCCTGCCGAGCAGGAAGAACTCGCACGGAGGCCAAGGTGTCCCACGGCCGAAGGCGCGGCACGGCAGAGGGCAGGCCGCAGGGGACGCGGACTTCCAGCCAGGCTCCCGGGAGTCACGCCGCTCAGTGAAGGAGGGCCGGGAGGGGAAGGCCTGCATGTCTGGAGTAGGGAGGAAGACACCGGAGACCAGACGAGGTGCTGTGGGAGCCGTGATTATCATGATGAGAGCGGGGCCGGGAGGAAGCACGGAGCAGAAGCCGACCGCCACCTCCCTGAACTGAGCCAGGGCCGGCCCACACCCACCGGGCTCTGGGAAAGGGCTGGCACTTCTTGCCTGAGGTCCCCAGGTCTTCCTCCCGAGAAAATCCAACTCCCGGGGCCTGAGGTCATCTGGACGGTGCTAGCCCTGGCATTCCCTGGGGAGCCAAGGATCCAGTCCCGACCCTCCAGGCCGCCGTGGCCAAGAGGGAGGGCCCGGAACAGCAGGCAGGGAGATGGCCGTGGGCACCCCCCGCCCCGCCCCTGCAGCAGGGGTCACACCTCAGGACCCGCACAGGAGACGCCCCCAGAGACGCGGCTCAACCCAGGCTGGAGGGAAAAAAGGCTCTCATGGCCATATTTTCAGAGAAGTTGAAACTCAGCAACTCCAGTTACCTGGGTGAAAAGGCTGTCTAGTGGATGACGAGTGGATCAGAGGGTAATTTTAACAGAAGGCAGTCCTACTCACTCCCTGGAGTAGCCTGAATAAATGAAGCAGTGAGTCCCGAATGAAGAATCCCCTCGTGCGTGTCTCGCCGGCCTCTCCCTACCGCCAAGGCTCACGCAGTACACGCGCTGCCCAACACGCTTCTCCAGGACAGGCTGGAGGAGCCGGGCTTCACAAGAGGCAGCGGAACCCCTTTAAAAGTGGCAAAAACTATTCATCTGTGCTTGATGGAAATGGTTCCTAAACAAGTAAGACATCGCCCTGGTCACAGCAAATGGAGGACACGCGTTTTTAACCTTCCCTAATGGGCTGGTTCGCTGGAATGAGCTCTGATGTCCATGACCTCACAGCTGGGCTCCAGGGCAGCTGGAGCAGGCAGACCCTGACCTTGGCGCTCAGCAGCTTCCCGGGCCTCTGCCATCCAGGGCCGGAGTGTGTTCCTCCCTGGCTCTCCAGCCCGCCCCCAAGGTGCCTCTCCTTCTTCACTGCTGTGTCCATCAGCCTCATTCCACGACAGTCTTATCGCTCACAGTTCATCAGATGCAGAGCAGGCCCCTGGAGGCGAGGGCTGCCAGACTAGAAAGGCAGCTCTGACCCCCAGGTTCAGCGTGCGTGCAGCCTGGCGGCAGCTCCAAGTCCGCTCGCAGGCCCCCCTCCGGGAAGGACTGTGGTCCCGGTTTCACGGCGCCGCCGGGCACAGCCACCTGAGGTCAGAGTCGCTGTCCGGGGCCCCCCCGCCCAAGCCCACAGGAGCCGGTGGGTCGCAGGGGGAGGGACGAGCCTTGGTTCATCTGTGAGTCTCCGTGCTTCTCACCAGCGGCCGTGTTCCTGCAACTTCACCCTCCTGATGAAAAGCTCCACAGCACCTACTGGAGGCGGGAGAGGGCGACCTCCCGGAGCCCCCGACCCAGATTGCACACTGCTCTCTGGCCAAGTCCATTCATTATGTCAGCCAGATCACGCCTCCCCGGCACCCACCCTGACCGGCTTGCAGCTTCCCAGAGCAGGGCCTCAGCGCAGGGACCCCTCATGGGAGGACGGGGCCAGGGCCGCCAGCACCGCCCCGCCAGGCCCCAGCCAGGGAGGGGGCTGTGGCCCCCCCAAGCCCGCGCAGCACTGCACACCACGCAGAGGCCACCCGCCTCAGCTTAGGTGGAAATGACAGGCTGGAGAGTGAGGCCAGGTGAGGCAGGCACAGGCCACCTCGTGGGCCAGGCCAGCTCGGCCACAGGGGGACGGCCCACCTGCTCCACCCGCCGCTTCCTTCCCCGCGGAATGGAGGCCGGGCCACAGGGCCCGCGGCGCAGCCGCCCACCCCTGCACGATGCCCGGAGCCTTGGGGGCGGGTCAGAGGGCCCGGGGCACGGCCGCCCAACCCTGCACGATGCCCCGAGCCTTGGGGGCGGGGACACAGGCGGCTGGGGCTCTCACCTCGCCTCACCCCGCGTCCCTCTCCACTGGCCCCCGCGCGGCCTGCAGTGCAGTGACACTTGGTGACTCCTGCTCAAGGGAGAGCTGGGTGCGAGACACGGCCTGCGTCCAGAACACCCACAGGTGCCAGGCCCCCTCCCAGAAGAGGGCCCCAGCTGACTGAGGATAAGAACCTGCCCGGGTCACTAGCGACAGGGCGGAGCTCGGAGCCCAGGGCTGCAGGAAGCGGGAGGCTGAGCCCAGCAGTGGGGCCGAGGCGGGACGGCGTCCTGAGGGCATCACTGCCCAGCACAGCCCCGAGCTCAGGACCGGCTGCTCTGGGCAGTGACCCTGCCGCTCCAGCGCTCACTGCGCTCATGGAACGACCCAAACGGCTCACAGTGATTTAAAACGAGAACTTCTCAACATGGAGACCAAGCGCCTGACAGGGAGCCCCACCCTAAGTGCTCTGCAGGCCGAGCAGAAGCTGCGAGCTGCCTCCATCCCAGGTTTTGACGCGAGGCAGCCTCATGGAGGGCTCAAGTCCAGGCTCGTGGACGCCCCGGCAGGGTCAGGCTGCCCGACTCCTGAAGGGGCTGCGCCGGGTCTCAGCTGTCACACAGGACACATACAGGACAGCACGTGGGGTCCTGGTGGCTCAGACGGTAAAGAACCCGCCTGCAGTTCAGGAGACTGGGTTTGATCCCTGGGTCAGGGAGATCCCCTGGAGAAGGGAATGGCAATACTCTTGCCTGGAGAATCCCACGGACGGAGGAGCCTGGTGGGCTACAGTCCGCGGGGTCACAAAGAGTCAGGATATGACTGAGCGATGCTCCCTTTCCCTTGCTTTCATCTGGGATCCTGGTTCCTGGACCAGGTTCGAACCTGGGCCCCTGCACTGAGAGTGCGGTCTTGGCCGCTGGCCTGGGGGTGTCCTCCGCCGGCTTTCTAACGGGTGTTTGTTTATACACCGTCCGGCACTGAGCGCGCGTCTCTCTCAAGCGCGCGGTTTGCAGATATCCTCTCAGTCTGTCTTTCCATCTCTTAACAGGGTTTTCCACAGAGGCGAAGTTTGTAGTCTAACTTACTAAATCTCCCTTCCACAGACTGCATTTTGGTGCCAAGTCTAAGAACTCTTTGCCTACGTTCTACATTTAAGTCTGTGATTAACCTGGAGTTAATTTTTGTACAAAAGGTTCACTTTTTTGCTTTATGAATGTCTAAGTGCTGCAGCACGATTTATGGAAAAGGTGATCTTTCTCCCACCCAACTGCTTTTGCAGTTTGCTTGGTTAACCCAAAGCAAGCAGACAAAGGAATTAATAAAGACAAGAGGAGAAATAAGTTAAATGGGAGGTGGGAAATAAGAGAGAAAATCGGCTGAGCCAAATGCTGGATCTTTGAGAAGATCAATAAAATTGATAAAGCTTTAGCTGTAGCTGGATCGACTGACCCAGAAAAAGAGACAAGATTCCAGTTACCACAGCGAGGAATGTGAGGTGAGGCAGCACCACAGACCCTACAGGAGGAACAAGTATCGAAGGGATTCCATCAGCAACCGGACTCCAGAAGGTACACAGCCTGCGTGAGATGAACAGACTCCCAGCAGACACACGCCTCCAAAACTGACTGCAGAAGAAGTAAAAAGCCGAAGAGACCCATCACAAGTGGAACACTGCACCAGCACCGACACCTCCCTGCAGCTGGCCTGCTCCGCCCCCTCTGCCAGGACCCTGGGCAGGAGGCTCACGCTCTCCCCGGGGGCCCTGAACTCTCTCTTCCAGGGCTTCCCTATCACACACGGGCCCGTTTCTGCCGCTGCATCTCCATCTCCCTGCTGGCTGATGTCTCCCTGTATGCCCTCCTTCCTACCACAGGCTCATCTGTCACTTTAACTGCAGTTCCTGGGTTCCCAGTTATCACAGAAGACGTCAGGTCTGCCTGGCCGCTGCCTGCCCGGTGCTGTGGCTGGGTAGGGGCAGCGGGCTTGTCCCACCCTCTGGCCGATCCGGCAGCTGACCTGAAACTGAGCCGGCAGTGCACATCACAAGCTGCTCCGCAAGCCCCAAGGCTGGGCCTCCACCCTTCTCATCTCTACACGACATCCAGGGTCTGAGTTTAGCATTGTGTATGGTGTTAGGAAGCGCTCTAATTTCATCCTCTCACAGGCAGCCGTCCAGTCTTCCCAGCACCGTGTGTGGAAGAGGCTGTCTTTGCCCCATTGTATGCTCTTGCCTCCTTTGTCAAAAAGAAGGTGCCCGTACGTGCACGGGTTTATCTCTGGGCTTTCTACCTTGTTCCATTGGTCTATATTTCTGTTTTTGAGCCAGTACCATACTGTCTTGATGACTGTAGCTTTGTAGTATAATCCAAAGTCAGGAAGCTTGATTCCTCCAGCTCCATTTTTCTTTCTCAAGACTGCTTTGGCTATTCGGGGTCTTTTGTGTTTCCATATGACTTGTGAAATTTTTTGTTCTAGTTCTGTGACAAAAGGCATTGGTAATTTGATAGGGATAACACTGAATCTGTAGATTGTGTTTGGTAGTATAGTCATTTTCACAATACTGATTCTTCCTACCCAGGAACATGCATTATCTCTCCATCTGTTTATGTCATCTTTGATTTCTTTCATTAGTGTCTTATAATTTTCTGTGTACAGTTCTTTTGTCTCCTTAGGCAAGTTTATTCCTATTTATGCTTTTTGTTGCAACGGTGAATGGGATTGATTCCTTAATTTCTCTTTCTGATTTTTCATTGTTAGTATATAGAAATGGAAGAGATTTCTGTGTACTGATTTTGTATCACCATATACAAAGATAAACTCAACATGGATTAAAGACCTAAAAGAAAGACCAGAAACTATAAAACTCTTAGAGGAAAACATAGGCAGAACACTCGATGACATAAATCAAAGCAAGATCCTCTACGACCCAACTCCTAGAGTAATGGAAACAAAAGCAAAACGAAACAAGTGGGAGCTGGTTAAACTTAAAAGCTTCTGCACAGCAAAGGAAACGATAAGCAAGGTGAAAAGACAGCCCTCAGAATGGGAGAAAATAACAGCAAAAGAAACAACTGACAAAGGATTAATTTCCAAAATATACAAGCAGCTCATACAACTCAATGCCAGGAAAACAAACCCAACCAAGAAGTAGGAAAAAGACCTAAACAGGCATTTCTCCAGAGAAGACATACAGATGGCTAACAGACACATGAAAAGATGCTCAACATCGCTCATTATTAGAGAAATGCAAATAAAAATTACGACATATCACCTCACACCGGTCAGAAAGGCCCTCATCGAAAAGTCTACAAACAATAAATGCTGAAGAGGGTGTGGAGGAAAGGGAATCCGCTTGCACTGTTGGTGGGAATGCAAACTGATTCAGCCACTATGGAAGATGGTATGGAGGTTCCTTAAAAAACTAGGAATAAAACCACCGTATGACCCAGCAATCCCACTCCTAGGCATATACCCTGAGAAAACCAAAATAGAAAGACACACGTGCCCCGATGTTCACTGCAGCACTGTTTACAATAGCTAGAACGTGGAAGCAACCTAGATGTCCATCGACAGATGAATGGATAAAGAAGCTGTGATACATACACACAATGCAATATTACTCAGCCATAAAAAGGAAGGCATCTGAGTCAGTTCTGATGAGGTGGATGAACCTAGAGCCTATCATACAGAGTGAAGTGCATCAGAGATATAAAGATGAATATTGTATTCTAACACATACATACCGAATCTAAAAAAATGGTGAAGAACTTATTTTCAGGGCAGCAATGGAGAAACAGACACAGAGAGCAGACTATGGACTGGGGAGAGGGGAGGAGAGGGTGAGACGTATGGAGAGAGTAACATGGAAACTTACATCACCGTACTTAAAATAGATAGCCGGCGGGAATTTGCTGTGTGGCTCAGGAAACTCAAACATGGGCTGTGTCAACCTAGAGGGGCCGGATGGGGAGGGAGATGGGAGGGAGGTTCAAAAGGGAGGGGATACATGTACACCTATGGCTGATTCACATTGAGGTTTGACAGAAAACAAAATTCTGTAAAGCAATTATCCTTCAATAAAAAAAGAAAAAGAAAAAAGAAATGGGGAGAAGCGTGTCTTTTCCATCTTCCTGGAAACAGAATCGTCCACACAGCCAACGACCACACAGCCAGCACCTCGGGGTGCCGGGCACTGCGGCAGACACCAGCGGGAGCGATTCAGTGGCAGCAGGTGTCTGGCTCGGCTCCTGGCTCACAGGTGACAGTCACACCTGCAGGATTAAACTGGACGAGGCGGCGCTGGGAGCGTTGAGATCGGATCATAGAACCCTCTCTGCCAGAGGAGTGCAGGCCTCCCAACAGAAGGGTATTACTTCTAAGGTGCAGAACAGCATCACCAACGTGGCCCCCAGGGTGGGGGAGGCCGAGGGAGACAACGGCCCAGGGGCCCACTCTCCCGGCCCCCCGCCACCAAAGCTCCCCACAGGCATCCAGTTCTGTGCCAGCAAGACCACCACACCCAGAGGTCAGAGGGCACGCACCCGGGTCAGAGGGGGCCCTGGCAACGTGGCTGGCGGTCATCTCTACTGCCCAGAGAAAGGGGTGCCCGCCCCACACACCTCCCATCCAGCGCGGGTAAACGCGCCTCACACTCACTCTCCGCACGCCCCACTCTCTGCAGTCCGCCTTCTCTCCCTCCAGTCGGTGGACTCACCAGCAAGCGGACACAGCAGCAGCTGACCCCTGAGCTGAAAGCTACCACCACCACCAAGTCAGGCTCCCAGCGGAGACAGCGCTGGACTTAACAAACTCTGGTCCCTACTTTCCGCATTCTTTTTATTTATAAAATTCTTTTTATTTATAAAATCGCTTATGTAAAGGTATTACCATGCACAATGTATTCAACTATGCATGTAAGATGTAGCCTTAATGAAGAAAGCTCGAGTCAGCCAAAAGACAGTTCAGAAAATAATTTTTAAGAAAAGACCAAGTCAGTGACTTTCAAAAGTGTCTGAATCCGCACACCTCTCACAACCCATGGGGACACAACATAAATACAAAAACTAGGGCTGGCTCACTCGCAGGATAACAGCCTGGAGCTGACGCCTCTCTTCTCCCTCCGGCAGGGCCTGCATTAGCATGTAAATAGCTGGCAGATTCAAGGAAATGAAAGCAGGAAGAGCTCTTTAATTAACTTTAATCCTCGGAAAATCCAGGCAGCGATCTGCCCTGGCAGCCCTCCTCAGAAGGCCCTCACCACAGCCCGGAGCCCCATCCCTGCAGCCCCGCACGGAGAGGGTGGTCAGAGAGGCCCATTTGGGGAGGGACATCTGGGTACTCGGCCCAGAAATGGCCATGCCATGCCTGTCACAGAGTCTGGAGGTGGTGCCCGGATGGAAGCCTGGGCTGGTGCACGGGGCCCTGCCAGCCGGGGAGGCGGGGGCGGTCACCCGCGGGGCACAGGTCTGAGGGGAGACGATCTGCGCACCGCCCACAGGGCAGGGACCACAGCTCGGGCAGCATGCTGAGGAGGCCCCTGCCGTCCATCCACGTTCTCCTACAGCGCCGGCGGGCTGCAGACCCGGTAAGGCCGTGACCGGACGCACTTGGCAGCAGCCAGTAGGACCGACCAGGAGCACACAGACACGCTCCGCCTCCAACCCCACAGGCACTCAGGGTTGGCCCCACAGGGGCGAGATGCCTGGGAAGCCACCGGGGCCTGTGTTGGAAGGAGGCGGCTGGGCCACAGACACACTGGGACGGTGCTTTCAAAACCCAAGACAGGCCCAGAAGAGACGGGCACGCACCCCAGGCTACCCCTCACAGAGCCGGGAGGGCGAGGCAGCAGTGCAGACCGCGGGGTGGGGGGTGGGGGAGGTCAGGGCCGGGTTGGGTGGGTGGGGTTGGGTGGGTCAGGCCTCCGCCCCGCTGCTCTAGCTCACCAAGCTCCCTCGAGCGAGGCGGGGGTGGAGGTGGGGGAGGCAGGCACGAAGCTCACTGCTCCAGGAAACTGGGAAGACACGCAGAAGGGAGGCCTGCAAACACCTCCATCGTGTGAAGAGCATGGCCTGTGCCCACCACAAGGGGCAAAGAAAGCCAGGCTGGGGTGGCACGGGTGCTGAGCTGTGCCTCTCAAGGGGAGCGTCTGCCCCGGCCCCACGGCTGGCAGAGTCCAAACTCGAACCCAGGCCTCCGACGGCGCCTGTGCACATCGTCACCGGCAGCATGGCCAGGAGCAGCGGCCACAAGGCAACGCGGCCACCCCTGCACAGTCCCTGCTCCCGGCAGAGCCGTCCAGACACAGAGCTCGTCCCCTGGCCTGCACCGGGGAGGGACAGGCCCCGTCTGCTGCAAGGAAGCCCCGAGACACGCCCGGTGCAGATGGGAGGAGCAGGCTGGGGGCACGGCCGGACGGGGTCCAGCAGATCCCTCCACGGACCGGCTCCGTCCCAGCAGACGCCTCGCGGAGGCTAGTTCCTGGCGACACCGGGTGGCCCCAGGCCTGTCCCGGGCCTCAGGCTCCCAGCGTGGGGAGCATGAGATGGACGTGGAGCAGTGAGCGTTCATCCTCTGGCGCCCCAACCCACCCCCTGCAGCACAGGGAGGGGCTGGGAGCGGGCAGGCTCCCCTCCAGCCGGGCCTGCTGCTCGCTGCGATTCCCAGGCCCTCGCCCTCAGGCACCCCCTTCACAGGTGGGGACACTGAGCCTCAGCCACGCTGAGGGACACTGGCAAGAGGGTCCCCAGCCCCAGAGGAGCTGCAGCGCTTCTCTCACCACACCCCACCCTCCTGGGCGGGCAGCCTGCTGCCAACCCCTCCTCGAGTCCCTGGCCCCCCACTCTCCAGACCCCGTGCAAAGCTGGAAATGACCTCCAGCAGAGCACACACCAGAGCTCCGGAAAGGGACCCAAAGACGCGCCCACCCCGGCCACAGCCACAGGAGCCTGTGCAGAGTGTGTAACGCTGTGTTCACACCACGAACACACCGTCCACCACGGTGACGAGGAACTCTGCAGGAGGAACCCCGCAAGCCTGCTGTGGGCGGCTCTGCTCGGGAAGCTCTTCCTCCCCTCCACGGCATTTCATGGGCGGCAGTTTGGGTCTTTATGGGCGAAATTAACCAAAAGAATACAGACTCCAAACCATGCTCCCTGCATCTGACTGTTTTTCATTTGATGATGGATGGTATTTAATACCTCTGGGCTGAGCACACCCCGGGTCTGTAAACGCAGAGTCCATCTTACCGCTGTCCAGCACCATCACAGTGGCCAGGCTGGCCTCATGTTCCAGGGGGTCTCGTGGGAAAAGCAGCCTAACTGCACTCAACCAGCTTTCCAGAATGAAAACACACAGACTCACACGTGCAGTCACACGCACACATACACGCCTGCACACACGCACAGACTCACATGTGCAAGAACCCACATGCTCAGAGGCCCACCCTCCCAGACATGAGGGGGCTATGACCTAAGGGTGGGGGCGGGGGCTCTGTGCGGAGCCGGACACACCTGCCTGGACACGACCTACCCCCCCCACTGCAACTCCTCAACTTTCCCCAGCTAAGACTCCTCTTCCACAAAGAAGGAACCTGCAAATTCTAGCTCGTAGAGTTTCCACGACTTTCAAAGATGATCCTTAGACGGTAAAAGTTAATGAAAACTAGGTAACAAGATGATTCAGCAGGCACCAAACGCCTGCTCGCCCCAGGCCCTGCACCAGGCAAGGGCAGACGTTCCCAGGAAGATAAACACGACGCGGGGACAGACGCCTGTCTCCCAGCCCGGGGTGAGGCCCGAAGGTGCGGGCTTCTCCAGCACTGCGGACGAACCGGCAGGGGCTGGCCTGCAGGGCGCAGACCCCGGGTAGGAAGCCGGCCCACCCACACGCACCCCGCCCTCGCGGGTCGCGTCTAGGCCACGTGCTGCGTTCACTGTGGTCTCTGTCCGTTTCTCAATCACTGGTCACGTGTGGAACTGCGCTACCGTCATCCCCAGGTTCTTCCCGCCCTTGCACTGCGTCACCAGTGAGGTGCTGGAGTGGTGTGGGTAACTGGCAGCCAGGTAGTTCTCAGGAACCCAATGTCACGATAGCAGAACCCACTGTCAGCGTCTGGTGAACTCACTGCCACGCTTTTGTGAATGTTGGTTTACAGGTAAAACATACTTTCAAAGCACTGGCTCCCATAATCAGTCTCTGGGGCAGGCCCCCCGCCTCGGCCTCCTGGAGAGGAAGAGAAGGTTAAAGGTGGGGGGTCCTGCTGTGAGAAGCAGAGGGTACCAGAAGGACAGAGCTCAGGTTCCAGCTGTCTTCTGAGCCGCAGTCCCAGGCTCCTCTTCCCCAGAACAGAGCGTGGAGCGAAGCCTCCCCGCCCAGGCGCATAGGGCAGTGCCCACTGCAGGCGCAGCTGCTGGGTCTCCAAGCCCCTCAAGAGTCTGGTGAGGAAAAGCAGGCTTCCACGGCAGTAGTCGGGGCCTGCTGCAGAAGGGCTGCCACAGAGCCCAGCACAGGCCGGACCGGGTGCAGCAGGGCCCCGTCAGGACCAGGCACACCTTCTCCCTGGACACCCTGCGGGACCGCCGCCTCCTGCCCTGCTATAGCTCTCGGTGAGCCGCGCGGCCAGGCCCACATCGGGGTGAGCCCAGAGAGAGCCGGGACCGGCACCTTGCCTGATGGGGGCAGCCCAGAGGGGCGAGGAGCCGGGAGCCGATGACAGTGACGGGAGGGCCCAGGCCCAGACAGAGGACCCCGGGAGCCTCACGGGGGGAAGGCGCTACGTGGTCCCTCCGCATTCACAGCCTGGCAGCAGAACCCGGATGACCCAGAGCGGGCAGGGAAGGAGCCGTCAGGCCTCCGCAAGCCGAGGGCGAACATGCCCGGGCTGGAACGGCTGAGGGCGCTGCGGGCACCTGCAGCGCCTGCGATAATCACCCGGAGCGGCCTGGCGACAAGTCAAATGCCCCCGGCGAGGCACGTGGCTATTTTTAGCAGCAGCCTCGAGAGGCTGCCTGGCAGGGAACCATGTCTTTGAGCATGACCATCAATTTTCACCTGCAGCCAACTTCCTTTCCTTTCAGGATGAAGGTTATTCAAAGATTTGGATTTCTTCGAAATTGAATTAAAAGGAGAACAGGTCTCCACAACAAGGGAGATCTGAAGTATACACAGGACAGCCGTGTCCTCCCAGGCTGCAGACCCTCCTGGCCGGGAGGGCACCCAGGCCGCGTGGCAGGCGGCCCCCCTCGCAGCCAGAGCCCTGCCCTGGAGACGCCCCCTGCCGAGGGCCTGAGATGGGGGCGCCGGGGAGGCAGAGCGAAGAACACGGCCTTCTGGCCGGTGAGGAAATGGAGACAGAGGTGCCACGCTCGGGGTCACGTTTAAGAAAGAGCCAGAGGCTCAATAAACTGACAGCAGATTTTATCACAGTAGGTTAGAAACACAAGGTCCACACCAAGACCCAGGAATAAACAGCAAGACCGGAGTAACAGGGCCCGTCCAGCACTTGCAAGCTCACCTCTACAGGTCCCGCCCGTGGGGTACCCCCGTCCCGCGGGATCTCCCAGAGCCGTGAACAGGCAGACGGGCACAGGGACACGGTGAGTGAGTGTGCGGGGCTCCGCAGAAAACTCAGTGCTGGAAACTGTCTTCAGGACCCTCAAAGGACGGGAGTCCTCGGGGAACCGGAGCCTCGCAGGCGGCACAGAGGCACCGAGGAGCGAGGCCGGGCTGCGGAGCACTCTGGTTCCTGCCTGACTGGCCCTGCACGCCGTGTGAGCGGAGGCACAGGCCAAGCCCCGTGCCCCACGGGCGCCGAGCTCAGCGAGGGCCCGGCCCAGGGGACAGGAGTGTGGACCGCCAACACCTCTGGCTCCGCTGCGTGAGATGTCCAAGCAGAAGCAGCGACGCCCGCGGCCAGGCACCTCCCCCAGCCGGAGCACCCTCCAGCGTGACCACAGGGGCCGGGACCCAGGGGCGCGCAGTGCAACTCAGGGAGGGGGAAACCGTGGGAATTCTACTCGTGCTAGTCTTCACGTCACTTTATTTTTTAATTTAAAAATGAACGTACTCACACTTGATTATTGAACGCGGCATCACTATGGGTCACACAGGTGCTTTTAACATGGGCTTGGCGCACAGGCTGTGACGGTTGTAGCAAGGCTGCAAGCCAGCCAGGAGGGGCCGTGGGAGGAGCCCCGGGGGAGGACGGGCGAGGGGCGCGGGGAGGGGCAGGGCTCACACAGTCAGAGGGACGCCACCCACGCACTGACATCCTTGGGGCTCTGGCCTCCAGCCCCGGGACACCTGCCCGGCCACGCTCACCCTCCCCCGCCCCCATCTGCCGGGAGCTGCTCTGCTCACCTTCACTGTTGGGGGAGCAATTAGCACCCGGGTTTTTAAGTCACAGCAGATCTCACTGGACGCACTTAGGCGGTCCCACTCCCTGCACAATGGCAGCCCGGAGGGGTGTGGGGGCTGCCTGGGGGGTGTGGGAGGCGATAGAGAGACCCCCTCGCACAGTGAGAAGTGGGAGGAGGCCACGGCCGGCCGCAACGCTGCCCCTCGTCCCCTGGGGCTCCGGTCAAGTGGCCTCCTCGTCTGTCACACGAGGGACTTAACGCTGAGCCGAGATTCTGGGCGCCAGCCAGGTCCCACGTGTGCGCTATGTGCCCACTGCTGGGGCACCCGAGGGCAGAGGCCCTGCCCTCTCGGGAGGGACAGAGGTGGGCACGGGGGCGGCAGGAGGGCATCTTCCCAGCCCCTCGCCCGTGCGGCACTGCCGGCCAGACAGGAGCAGCGGCAGGGACTGCAAGCCCTCCTAGTCCCACAAACAGATGGGGGCGGGGCCTGCGACCAAAGCCGAGTGTGACCGGAGTCCCACCTAAGGCCATCCTGGCTCAGCCGTGCATCCTCCTCACGGCACGGGGTCACAGGCCGGCACTCCTGCAAACCGAGCCGCTCGCCCTTCCCCAGGGAGCAGGCTGGGGGCAGGTGCTGCGCTGGGCTGGGAGTGTCCATGGAGCGTCCAGCAGGGCTCCGGGTCACACCCGCCAGGGCTGCCTCCAGAGGCCAGGCGAGCCCAGGGTGCGGTCCCCCGGGGACCATGCCTGCTGCAGAGCCTGCGGCTTGCAGAGCCCCGGGCACCTGGGTCGGCACGGTGGGGCAGGGAGCCGTGCTCCCTCAGCACAGCGACATGGAGCCGGACGGCCCGCGGCCTGCAGGACGGGGCTCTCAAAGGGAGGCCACGGAGGCCCCCCGCCCACCCAGAGCACCCCTCTCCCACGCGACCACAAATCTATCTTAATAAACATCTTCAAACTGGAGAGAGATGAAAGGCATTTTGTTTTGATTTCATTATATTTCCTAAAATTGCTTTTCTCTTTGGAGTTTTTTCCTGCCACGACCCAGTCCAGCTGCCCCCTCGGTGGGATAATGCAATAATACTGCCGACAAGATTGGCTTTCTAATAACTCTGCAAATGGCATTTTCCCATAACAAAAGAGGTGGACTTCTTACTTAAATGGATATACTAGAAACGTCAGCCTGGAAAGGTAGCCTGAAAGGACAATATCTTAACACGTGAAATTAAATTCTGGAGCCGAGAGGGTCCTGCTCAGCTGGGGCTGGCTGGCGCTCATGGCCCTCCGCGGGGCTCATCTGGGGGCAGGGAAAAGCATTCAGAGGGCGGCACTCAGAAGAGAGCAGAGACTGAACCTGAGCCTGAACGTGAAGCAGGCGAGCTCCGCTGCGCCGCGCCCTTCCTGGGCGGAGAGCGTGACCCGGTCCTCGGGCAGCCAGGCCCAGGGGGCCTCAGGGGAAGGCCAGCCCCAGGTGCAGACTGTTGTCGGGGAGCAGAGCGGCATTCAGACGCCCAGGCAGGACAGCCATGCCCCAGTCCCGGGACCCCCCCTAACTGGGGACAGGGTCATGGGCAGAGGGCAGGGGACGGGGTCCAGAGGAGCCCTGCCCTGCCAGAGCCACCAACCCAAGCCACCACCTCCATCCCGCCAGCATCCCGGCCCCACTCAGACTGCAGTTTCCTGAGGTAGAAGCGGGGAAGGGGCACGGCACCCCTGATCCAAGCCTCGGTGGGCGGCAAAGAGCACGCCAGAGACACACAAAGAGGATTCTGCTTCTCAGAAGACGGAGCAGGTTCTGAGCTTCTTAAGTATTTCCTCCTGTGCTCCCCAAACCAAGAATTCCCAGCATTAGAAGAGGAGGCACAGGAGAGAAACCCTTCTAATAAGATTAGGAAGCTTGTCAAGGCCGAGGACGGGTGTGAGAGAAGCATGGAGACGTGTGATCCGAAGCGGCTGGTGGCCTTTCTGCTCTTTGGCACGAGAAACAGACGTGCTCAGCTCTTCTCCCAGGCGGGAGGCCTCGGCGTGAGCCAAGGGCGGTAGCCACAGGCAGTGCTCAGGCCCGGCCAGTTGGGGCAGCTGCAGGGCAGGTCCCCGCCTCGGGGGCGTGCAGGCAACAGGGCAGCTGCTGCTGAGGGCCCCGCAGATGCCTAGGGGGCCGGGCGGTGCTTATCAGGCCTGCTCACACCACACAGCCCCCGAGTCCTCGCTGGCCCCTTACCATTCACGGGAAAGTGGAAGGGGGCCCCTGAGCGCCGCAGCCCAGGCCCCGCTGGCTCCGCGCGCAGGCGTGATGGAAACAGAACCTGAGATGCTGAAGGTGCCAGCGGCCACTGCCGAGGGCCAGGCGGGGACCAGAGCAGAGCCCACTGCTCCCGGCCGCAACGCCGCCTGCCTGCCCCGAGTCTCAGGGCCCTCAATAGCAACACGGAAACACCCCTGCCTCCAGGGCTCCCTCGAAAGGGGAGAAGACACGATGCATGAAAGCCACACGCGGCAGGGGCCCACCACGCCTGCAGGATGCGCTGGGACCAAACGCACTCACAGCCAAACACTCTCCACACGGCTCCGGTACTGACGGTGAAAACTCAGGCCCACACGAAAGCCTTCAGAAACGCAAGCGAGACGTCCAGTAAGTGAGGGGTAAACAAGCAGATCCATCTAGATAGTGGATTTTACTCAGTGATAAAAAGAAGGGAGCTATCAAGCCAAGAGAGGATACCGAGGCTCCTGAACGCTCACCACTGACTGAGGCCAGTCTGAGAGGTGACACTGTGAGACTCCAGCTGCACGGCCTCTGGGGAAACCGCAACGACGGAGACAGCGGGAGTGCTGGGGTCCAGGGACGAGGCAGCAGAGAGCAGCGCCCTGCGGTGGGCGCACCGGCAGCGAGCTCCGGCCAGAGCCACTGGGCCTGGCACAGGGCTACCCGGGCGTGGGCTGCGGGCCTCAGCTCACGGAGCGCAGAGCTTCCCAGCGGGACCGCGGGCCACTCACAGCGCATGGAGCCATCAGGAGGGCTGCCTCGGGCGGCGGAAGACACGGGAACTCTCTTGCCTACCTCACTTTGAAAACCTAAGCCACTCTAAAAGATAAAGCTACGCCATGTTGATCATCCGCAGTTTACGGCACAGACTCGACGACTGCTGTTACACAGTGTCCTGGGAATGCCAAATTCCCAGAGGTGGAGCCTAGATTAGGGCTGGGGATGGAAGGCCGGGGGCTAAGCTGTAGCCTAAGGAGGCCTTCATGGTGGCAGCGAGTCCTGAGGAGGGCTTCTGTGAGGACAACAGCATCACACACACTCTCACCTACATGCACGTGCTCACTCGCACACACACATGCACACACTCACACAAGCACACACTGCGTGAACATCAGTCCTGGGCCTGCCGCTGCACTGGATCCATCTGCGATGTCACCGCCCCGCAGCCCCAGGAAGCTGGTGACGTGCACCTCTCCCCTGTTGTCACGACTTCCTGGGGGTCTACACTGTGTTCTTTCTAACGGTCGTGAAACGGACCCACCAGCAGGCTCCAGCACGTCTCCTCTCCTGGGCGCTGTGCCCTGGCTTCATCGAGCTTTGCCTGCCTGCTCTACCCCAACCCGAGGGAGACCCCAGCGCTGAGCCTGCCCACCCAGCTCATGGCAGCCACCCCCAAGAACCTGCGCTTCAGCAAAGGGCAGAGTGAGCGAGCCTGGGCCCTTTCAATCCCCTTCCAGCCTTCCCATCTGCTACGCTGTGAGCTTGGAATGTGCAAACCTCGCCTGAAGGTCGGCCTTTACAAATCGAGAGAGGATGTGAGAAAATATTTTGAACAGGAAAATAAAAATAACCCACATCAAAATTCACGGGGTAGGCACTGGTGATAAAAGCGCTTAGAAAACGACCGCTCGACGGGGACTTCCATAATCCAACAAAGACTGTCTACAAAGACAGACGGCGCATGGGCGGCCTGTGCCGGTGAGCTACCGGGGCTTCCTGAGGCCCGACGGAGACCCGGGCGCCAGGAGCCCCGCGTCCCGCCCTGCTCCCGAGGCTGCAGCGCTGGGTCGGGCGCGAGAACGCACAGGCGCGAGGACGGTGCAGAGGGGGCGGCTTCCTGGGGGGCTGCTCCCACCTGGGGGCCCGGGGGGCCGCACACAGTGGAGGACCACCCTGAGAGGCAGCATTGCCGTACAGGAAACCCGTGCCGGGGAGGGTACCTAACAGGGAGCGAGACCGCCACCATAGAAACTGGCAAACACCACCGAGAGCGTGAGGAAGACCCAAATAAGGGACGGACGGCCAACGCTCTGGTTGAGAAGATGAAATGATGCTAAGGGGCTGCCTATCCCCAAACTGATGTACAAACTCTTTGTAAATTTGCTGTAATCCCAACCATTCCCCAGCAGACTCTGTGTGTGTAAACTGACAAAGTGACTCTGAAACATATAAGGACGAGCGAAGGAACCAGGATGAGCCGGAGACAAGAGCGGTAATCCCTCTGGAGCTTACCGCCAGGTATCAGAGCCCCACCGAGTCGCCGCAGTGAAGACGGTGGCGCTGGCAGAGGACAGGTGGGACCAGCTGCAGAAGCTCAGCTGCCCGTCGGCCACCACAGGCCGGCAACTCAGGCAACCAGACCGCACATGGGGGACGAAGGGTCGTTCCAGAAACGGTGCTGGAGTAACGACACTCGCAACGGGGAAAACCGTCTTGTTGCCTGCTTCGCCCAGTCCTCTTGCCTGGAAAATCCCACGGGCGGAGGAGCCTGGTGGGCTGCAGTCCACGGGGTCATGAAGAGTTGGACACGACTGAGCGACTTCCCTTTCACTTCTCACTTTCATGCATTGGAGAAGGAAATGGCAACCCACTCCAGTGTTCTTGCCTGGAGAATCCCAGGGACAGGGGAGCCTGGTGGGCTGCAGACCATGGGGCCGCAAAGAGTCGGACACGACTGAAGTGACTTAGCAGCAGCAGCAGCAGCAGCAGCCTGCTTCGCTCACACCCAAAATCAAGCCGTGTTGCACGTCACATCCACGTGTAAGAGGTTAGAACACTGAAGCAGGGGCATGTCTCCACGGCTCTGATAGGCAAAGATCAGTCCGTCGCCCCCCACAAAGCACCAATGTCGAGGTGACGAGACAGAAGCAGGTGGCCCAGGAAGACGACGCCGCCTGCTCATCACCAGATGGTCCTGCTCACTTGGGAGTCAGCAGGCCCAGGAGAGGGGCCTGCCACACGTCTCCCACCAAAGATCCCCCTCGACTCACCGCAGACACAACCGTCGAAAACCTCAGAACAGGGCAGGCAAGGCAGGAGCAGACCCTTCACCGATGGGACACCGATGTGCCCACCTCCCTAGGCTGCAGGGTCTCACAAACAAGGTGGTGCCTCTGTACTCAGCATGACTCAACCAGAGTGGCCGGGCCAGGGCTCTCCAGTCACTGGCAGGGCGTCCACAGAGAAGAGGCCAGCCCTCAGCCTGCCCCCACCGGGGACACAGCTGTTAGGACCACCTGCCCGGATCACCTCCAGGAAACTCAGAAAAACCTGGAAATCCCCACGGTCTCCCTCCTTCTGATCTCTCACACACACACACACACACACACACACACACACACACACACACACACACATGCCCAGACTGCGCAGTGCACGGAGCCTGGAACTGTACGCTGGACTTGAGCACGGAGCCGGAGCTGTGCCCTCGCCCGCGGGGCTGCGCTGCCTGAAATCAGGAAGGAGTGCAGACTCCCGCCAGCAGGCTACTCTCGCGTCGCGGGCGAGCACCAACAGGCTCTGGGGACCGCGGAGTCGTGCCCGGCCCCTGCCCAAGCCTGAACCTCCCTCTGCAGAGCCGCTGACTGCTGACCCGCGGCAGCAGCTAGACAAGCCCCGCCTTACACGGTTCCTACGTAACGCCCGCTCTTCTCTAAGACACCAAGTGAATATGAGGAACAGAAAGAGCTGCATTTACACAAGATAAATAACCTTATACCAACGCCGATACCCAAGCCGAGCCCCTCGGTCGGAAAAGGACCAGGAGGCTGGACAGAGCCCCCTGGGCACAGCATGGACCCCTGGGCGAAGGGGGCGTCCCATCCTCAGGGACCCCCTAGTGACACGGCTCCCCCAGCCCAGGAAGGGCGCCCACCTTGCTCCCGAGTCTCCTCCAGCACAACTTCATCTGCACACAAGGCGAGAGGAGCCCCGGCCTCTCCTGGGGGGCCCAGCACTTTCTGCCTCGCCTTCTGTCGTCTGTTTCTCAAGCAGCAAGGGTGAGGACCCACGAGGTGGACGTCATCACCCCAGACCACGCCGAGAGAGCCAGCCTGCAGTGACCGCTGTCCCCCTCCAAAGGCCGCGCCCCCAGGGAACCGGGGTTGGGGAGAAGGGGGGAGTTTACTTTCATTTTTTAACATTTCATGCGAAAAGTTAGCTTTCACTGCTTAAAGTCTATAAATAGGGTTCTGTAGCCATATGGTGGAGTATTAGGGGCACGCTGGAAATAGCGCATTTCAAATAGGAAAATGGTTTGTGTTCACCCAGTTCTGGAAGCCAGTTTTCAATTGCTTAAAATAGTCACGGTATTTCACCAAGGTAATTACACTCTTAGCTATCAGTAACAATTAAACCCTTAGACTGGAGAAGCTTAATAAGGTCTCAAAATAAAATCACGCCCTCCAAGCACTGTACTCCGAAATGTCAAGCATAGAAGCAGCCCCCTCGACGGCTCGCGGGAGCGGGCGCCCCTTGGAGGGCTTGGCCCAGTGCCCAGCAGAGGGCGGGACAGTGCACTCCCACACCCGCCCAGGGCCGGGCTGGGAGCCCCCAGAGGGTGGGGGCGCCTCCCCAAGAACGACAGGGAAACATAAGCAACCCACACCTCAAGGCCAGACAGCTGCCACGCCGGAGGTGCCCCGAGGAGGAAGCTCACAGACCACGAGGGAGCCGTGTGTGAACCCACGGGGCCACGCGGGCGGGGGCGACGCACCCGGCACCGAGCCGGAGGTGGCAGGCTGGCCGCCCTCCGCAGACTGGCCTGACGAACGGCTTAATCACGCGGCTGGCAGAATGGATCCTGTGTGCTGGACCTGGGCCGCGCGGGCGACCGTATCGACCCCTCACAAACACGCCTCCGAGTGACCGGCAGTGTAAGCCATCCGTCAGTGCCAGGCAATCAATACGCCTCTCAGAGCTACGCCCGTGAGCGCAGCGGGCCAGGCCGGGCTGAATTAGGCCAGAACGCACTGCTGCCTTCCAACCTGCTGAGCCGGGGAGAGAAGAGTGGAAATTTCCTGCCCTGGGAGCCAGGAGCAGTGACTCTCAAGGACAGAAAGTGCCCGAGACGGAAGCCAAGCAGGAGCACACGAGTGTAGAGGCACCAGTGGACATGCAGCCCTGCCAAGCAGGTGCCCCCTGGCCCCGTGCCCCGAGTGGGGGTCCACGCCCGCAGCCGAGGCAGCCCTGATGGAAGGCCTCCAGGCCGCTGATCCAGTCCCGGGACGCTCACTCATGGGGCATCGTGGGCACCAGGGGTGGACGACACGGGCGGGGCTGATGGGCCCTGTGCGGGGACAGCTGTGGGCTCTCCAAGCAGCCAGGCTGTGTCCCCTGCGGACGGTCAGGGGCTGCACCCTCCCAGACAGCCTCACAGGCTGTGACTCTGAGGATGAGCTGGAACCTCCAAGCACCTCGAGGAAGTGGACCGGCCCTTAACACCCCAGGAGGGCCCGCGCAGGCCCACAGGGGGACTCCTCCCAAAGCCTGAAGGGGCTCCTCCGGGGCCACAGGCAGCTGAGGCCGGAGGGCCGCCCACCCGGGAGGCACACGCCTTCTGCCCTGCGGCACGGGCAGCCCAGAGCCCCGGGGGGCGGACAGGCAGGGGGCGGGCCTCGCCCTGTGTCCACCCCCCACCACCATTTATCTGTCCTCCTGACCACTTTCCCCCATCCCTCCCACCCGACCCCTGCCTCGGCAGCCTCCAACCCGGCTTCTTTTATAAGCTCAGCTTCCTTAGACCCCACCCTCAGGAAGACCATTTCTGTCTGAGTCTTCTCGTCAGCGTAACAACCGCAGGTGTGGCCACACTGTGGCAGACGGCAGGATCTCCTTTCTGACGGCTGAGGAGTGTCCGTCCCTTGAGGGGTCCTCCGGGCTTCAGGAACAGCGCTGCGACATACGAGGGGTGCGGAGGTCTCTGTGAGACGCTGCTTCTGTCTCCTGTGGACAAACGCCCAGAGCTGGGACCGCTGAGTCGCACGGTGGTTCCATTTCTGAACCTTCAGGAACCTCCATCCTGTCTTTCTGGAGTCTTCCCAGCGCCCCCGCGCGCACCATCCCGGTGAGAACCACCAGGCCGGCTGAGTGACTTCCGTGTGGAGCACCGCGGAGCACTCGGAGCGGGCCAGGGTCATCCGGCCTAGACCTCTGGCTGAGGACAGAGATCCAGTGAGACAGCAGTGCTCCTTCGGTCACAGGACGGTCTCCCACTCGTCACCGGGGGGGAGCTCCGCATTTCGCGCGTCAGGGACCACACACAGCCTCCGGCCCGGATGTCGGGTCCTGGCATCGGTGGCCCCGGCAGGGCCCTGGCCCTGAGCTCCGCCTGCCTCCCCTCCAGGCCCTCGCACGGCCTGCACCCTCGGGCTGGGTGTGGGTCAGCGATGTCTCGTGGGCCTCGGTTGCCCTGTTCTTTCCATTGTCTTGTCTGGAACCGTGGCGGCTTCCTGCTGTCCACGCTGGGGCTCCCCGCCCAGGAGGCCCGGTTCTCCACGCTCCTTCCACCAACGTCAAAGTCCTGGGGCTCAGCTCCACCCTCAGCACCTTCAAAACTCCTCTGGAGCCAAGACGAGCTCTGCATCTGTCACGTTTGCGGGCACAAGGGGGTGTCAGCCCTGCCCGTCTGTCCCCGGGACCGTAGCCTCCGTAGGGCCAACCACACGCCTGTATCATGGGCATGTCCCACAGCGCTGACACCAGGACACAGAAGAGACACAGGAGACGGAGAGGAGGGGCCTAGGGAGCCAGCCTGTGTGACTGAGTGTGGCCGCCCCGGCCGGGGGGCTGGCCCGCTTCGCCCCGGAGGCAGCGGCTGAGGGTCTCCCCTGAGGGGCACCTGCTAGGTCGCTGGTGGGACAGGCTGCGCCCGACACTCACAGCAGGGCACACCCACAGGGCACAGGCCGTGAGACAGTAGGCTTCCTCCAGCTGACTCGACCAGGAGGTCCCGGGTGTTTATCAAACCGTCAAGAACACACGGTTGTCACATGTAGTACCAGCTCCTGGTGCGTCCCAGGAGAACTGCCACCTTCCGGGGGGGGCCCGCCCAGCCCCTCAGCATCAGCCTGCCAGCAGCTGGACGCTCCCACCCACCCCCCACGAGAGCATCTCAGGACAGATTCTGGCTTTTTCCTGCCTCGTCTTCTGAAATTTCAGCATCCACGGCAATGTCTTAAATTACGCTCTCTCACACAAAAACCTTAATTCACGCTCCAGCAAGCTCTGCTTATCAAGGCAGACTTCAGAAGCCCCGGGCTCAGCACAGTTGGAGACCCCGGCCCACAGTGCATGCCAGCCTCTGCTCACTGGGCTCTGAAGGAAGGAGAGGCTGGGCCTGCCCGGGGACGGAGGGAGGCTGACCCGCGTGAGGAGCCAGCGGCTCGGGGCTGATGGCCAGCCCCCGGTCAGCAGGCGAGGCCCTCAGGAGGAGGAGAGGAGCAGCGGGGCTTCCGGGTCAGCGTCTCACAGCCTCCTGGAGAGGCAGGGCCAAGACAGGGCGGCCGCACGCAAGGCGCCTCCTAGGGGCGGGGAGCTGGCCCGCCTGAGCCGCGGCGTCCAGGCGGCTCCGTGGGCGGCTACCCACTCCAGCAGCAAGACACACTGCTGGGGGCTGAGAATGCACCGCGTGGCCGAGACCAGGCCAGAGGAGGCCTGGAGAGACGACTGAGTGTGGACGCAGGGGCCGGCCGGGGGCCGCTGGCCTGGAAGGGTGGACGCAGGGGCCGGCCGGGGGCCGCTGGCCTGGAAGGGTGGACACGGGGGCCGGCCGGGGGCCGTTGGCCTGGGGCTGAGGACGCGGGGGGCCCCGAGCCGCTGGCCTGGGCGGGTAGACGCGGGGCTTCGGGAGCCGCTGGCCTGGGGCTGTGGACGCGGGGCCTTGGGGGCCGCTCGTACCTTCGTCAGCAGCAGGACTCTCTTCTGCAGCCGCCGCGCCAGGGCCTCGTGCGTCTCGCGCCGCTTCCTCTCCTCCAGCAGCTGGCCACCGAGCTGGCGGACCTCGTCCTGGAGCTGCAGTCGGGCCTTCTCCAGCTCCCGGGCACTGCAGGAGCAGAAGGGCAGAGGGGTCAGGCCCAGCGCCCACGCGTCACTCAGCCCCGAGACAGAGCCGCACGTGCGCCCAGCCCGCCCCCCACTTCTGAACAGCTACTTGGAGCCTTTCAGGAGACTCAGGATTCAAACGGGGCCCAGGGTGACCCCAGAACACGTCACGCGCAGCGGGGAAGATCGCCGGCTGCGGGCTGAGGCACCTCTGAAAGAGCCAGGCCAGCCTGGAGCACTTCCCACAGGCCCGCAGGAGCCCCTTCCACCCCCGGATAATGCAGAGCTCCAGCGGGGCGGACCTGGGGGCCTTGAGCTGCCCCCAACCACAGATCAGGGTGGGCGGCCGCAGGCCCGAAGCCCAGCACGCCCCTCAAAATGCCCCCGTCCTTCACAGCCTGCGGGACCGTCCTCCACCCTGGCCTGTTCCCACTCGGACTTTCAGAGCCCTGTCCCGTCCCACCTACATCAGAGGTGCCCGCACACAGACACCCCCGTGCTCTGTGAGGGGACAGCTACCAGGGGAGCTCCCGGGAGGCACGCCACCACGGGACAGGGAGGCACCAGCCCCAGGGGCATAGGGCGGGGCAGGAGCACCGTGCGGACACAAAGCTCACGCCACTCCAAGTAGAGAAAACCGCTTTCCAAAACTGTTTTTTTTTTAGCCATGCTATGCGGCATGGTGGGGGCGGGGGGGGGCGCGGGCGTGGGGGGCAACTTCCCCGACCAGGGATCAAACCCACAGCCTTCGCACCACAGGCATGGAGTCACCACTGAACCACCAGAGAAGCCCCTGTTCTTTCCTTTGGAGGTTTTATCAGGATTACGTCATAAGCTGCGACTTAAAACGTTTACCTGGGCTGATGCCCGGTGACTATACCTACATGACTCTGAAAGCATTAACAGCTGGAGCCGAGGCCTACAGAGGACACCTGTGTCTTGCATCGTTCTCGGCTGTCCAATTGCTTTTTTGCCTCGACTACACGATTTTCAAGAACACCTTAATCCACAGGGGTGGCAGGCGGCTTTCTCTGGGGGTGGTCTCCACCATGCCAACTTTTCCTATTTCACACCTGAGTCAGTATGTGGTTTTTATCATAATTCACTGCAATCCTTTAAACAGCCAATCGGTGAGTAAACGTAAAACGCGCATCTAGAGGTGCTGTACGAGAGCTCCTGGTCTGGGCTACCTGAACGGGGCTCAGCGCCCGCCGGAGCCGGGACGCTGTCCCCCGAGGGTCCCACCCTGCCCCGCCTGACCCCGGGCAGCCCCCTCAGAAAGCCTCACCCCGAGACTGAGGCCCCCACCCCGCTGCACACCTGGCCGACGGCACCAGCCACCTCAAGGTGATGAGTAACCAAAAGCATAAAATGATATTAAAAAACAAGTGTACAAATATTCATTTGGAACAGCCTTGTTAACAGGCTATTTTGAGTTCCAGTTCAATTTGGAACTATTCAAAGGCCGACTGAATGATCAAGGACTGTGAAATCGACTCTGGAATCACCGACTTCAGGTGGGGATGTTCAGAGCGCTTGAATCATGGCTCTGCCTCGAGATTTAAACAGAGGAGCTCAAGTTCCCTTGTCCGAGCAGGCCGAGGGTGGTGGGGGTGGGGTGGGAGGCAGAGTTGTGCTGCCCTGCACCCCAAGCACGAGGGGGAGCAGGGGGCCCCTCTTCAGAGGGCAGGAGGCCCGCCCGAGGCGTGTGGCTCCCTCCCCCCAGCGCCTCCTGCACCGCCTGGCAGAGCAGAGCTGGAGAGGAGGCTGGAGAGGAGGGCGGTGGTGCAGGAGCCACGGGGCAGAGGCAGACAGGAAGCGAGCACGCGGCCACCTCAGGAGCGAGAGCAGAAGCGAGGGCAGCTTCAGGCTACACGACAGCACACCCGCCGATGGAGGGCAGCACCAGGGGGTCCGAAGCCACCGGGTGTGCGCGAGGGCCTGCAGGGGTCAGAGGGCAGAGACAAAGAGGATGAAGAGCAGCCGAGGAGGGCTGCAGGGAGGCGGCAGCAGAGAGCGAACGGGGCCAAGACCACCTCCCAGAGCAAGGCAGCAGAGACGCTGGGCAGGGGACGGAGGAGGAGCGGCCCTGGCTTCTGCAACTCCTGGGGGAAGCGGCTGCTCCGGGAAGAGGTGTGCCCACAGGACTGACCTCACAGGGTGGGGACGCCCCCACGGGCCGGAGAGGAGGGACCGTGAACAGCTGGGCCTCGGGGGACAAGGGCTGAACGAACGGGCACAAACATGCCGCCCCAGCCCCAGGAGCATGCTTTCCTGATGTTTCCAAGATCTCACCCCGTAACACCCCAGATCAGCCTGGCCTGCCTGCCCACAGGCTGCACCCCCCTCCCAGAGCGCCTGGGGGGGTGCAGAGAGCGGCCTCGGCAGAGCGGGCCTCCTGCAGCCCGACGCACGGCCCGCCAGCGCCTCTGGGCGGGACACAGGAGTCCGATCACACAGCCCCTCCTCTCCACGGGAACCTTCTCTCGTTCCATCGTGGCCTTTCTGCTAAAGCAGAGGAGAAAACTCATAAAAAATTAAACTTCTGGCTCTGTGCTCACGCTGAACCCTGAGGTCAGTGGCATTTTCGTGCACCCCTGGGAGCTCAAAGCGAGGCCCTCAGGTGCGGGGGGGGGGTGTGTGTGTGGGTGTGTGTGGGGGGGGTGGGTGTGGGTGTGTGTGTGTGTGTGTGTGTGCGTGCATGTGTGTGGGTGTGTGTGGGTGTGTGCGTGTGTGTGTGGGGGGGGTGGATGGGTGTGGGTGGGTGGGTGTGGGTGTGTGTGTGTGGGTGTGTGTGTGTGTGGGGGGGTGGATGGGTGTGGGTGGGTGGGTGTGGGTGTGTGTGTGTGGGTGTGTGTGTGTGTGGGTGTGTGTGTGGGGGGGTGTGGGGGTGTGGGCGTATGTGTGTGGGTGGGTGTGTATGGGTGGATGTGTGTGTGTGGGTGTGTGTGTGTGGGTGGATGGGTGTGGGTGTGTGTGTGGGTGTGTCACAGCAAGGGCCCTCGGCGTGCAGCACCCCACGTGTGTGTGTGCATGTATGTGTGTACGTGCGGTGAGTGGTCCAGGGCACAGGAGGCCCTCGGGACCCCCAGCTGGGCGGTGTGCGCGCAGGTGTCCAGAGCACTCAGCACATGCACCAGCATCCAGGCGGTCAGATCCGGGGAGAAGCTCTCAGAGTTGCGAGGACAGCAGGGCAGCTTAGGAGCGGCCGGCCTCCAGCCAGAAGGGCTTCAGCTTCCGCTGCCTCCCCCCGGGGAGGGAACCAGGGGGCACTGCACCGCCGGGGGCCCCCACACAACAGGGATTTCCTCACTGCTAAGACGCAGGATTTACTGCTGGAAGCCGCGACCCAGAGGATAAACAGTGGACGGAGGGACCAGGAGGGAGCCTGGTGCCGGGGCTGGGGGGTACTCACAGGAAGAAAGGCAGAACCAACCCCGAGGCCATGTGCTTCCAGAGGGGCATCGCGGACAGCCTGCAGGCCCCGCCCCCAATGCCCGTCCCCACCACAGGCCGGATGGCAGGCTGGGCCCGGCGCCCCGCCCACACCCACAGCCCTGGGCCAGGCCGCCCCTCCCCACTGCTGCCTGCTCAGTGTCCCCCTTCCCGACCAAACACACGAACCCACATGGAGGCAAACCTCATCGCCACAGGGACATGACACCCGCCATATGGCAAGGCCCATGGCCGCCCCATGGCCTGCATTTGCAGGATGGCCCAGTCCAAGACCAGGCCCAGCCTGGTCCAGCCTCAGGGAGGTGCGCCCGTGTCCACAGGCCTGGCCGGGAGCCGCGTGGCAGCCCGACAGGGCAGGGGCGGCTGCTGAGACAGAGCCAGGCGTTGGTCTCAGGAACACTGTCCCAGAGGACGGGGTGCCCCCCACACAGGGTCTCGTGCCCCCGCGGCGCCTGGCTGTGCCCCGGGGGCAGCACGCACACAGGAGGGGAAACCAGCGTGGCTACTGGGGGCCCAGTGGGGGCCCCCAACTCCCCGGACAGAGGGGCCTCCAGAGCCGGCTCGGCCGGCAGACGCCAGCCAGAGCCCACCCAGATAGAGCCCACCTGGCCAGCCGGGCTCACGGGGCTGAGCTCAGAGTGCCCCAAGTCTCGCCCAGAGGCACCGCTGGCGTGTGTGGGGAGTCATGGGCAGACGCAGGTGCCCCTCCGGCCCGGGTCCTGCTCAGACTCGAGAAGGGCCGCCTGGGAGGGGAGCCCGGCATGCCCAGGCCAGTGACACACAGCCGTCTTCACGAACAGCATCTAATTCCAATCCTTAAATGCCTCTGAAGGTCAGCACACATTTCTCAGAAAAAAATTTTAAAGATCCAAACAGCGGAAACAGAACCAGAGAAGGAGGCGAGCAGAGGCTGAAGTAACTGCCTTCAAAGGGCTGGCGAGGAGCAGGCTGAGGGGCCCGCCGCCCGGCCGCCACTCCCAACACCCCATCCACCCGAACCACCAAATGCAATAAACAGAGGCCACACAGTAAAGACTCTCGTCTGACCTCGAAACGTGAGAAGGAGAGTTACCCTCTGCAATTTCAATTCAAGCCCAACCGTAATGAATAAAACTCAATTTAGCCGATCCATTACCAGCCTGTAACCGCAGGGGTGGGACAGCTCCAAATTCTGGGGAGGGGGCCCGAGGCTGGTTTGGTGCAGCCCCCGGGGCGACGGGGGCGCAGGGCCAGACGCAGCGGGGGCCCTCAGACCCTCTAGAGCAGCTGCCTGGACCCTCGTGCTCGGCTCTCAGGAGCAGCCCCGGGAGAAGACGGCGGCCGGGTAATGAGGTGACCCTGCCTCGGCCCGCAGAGGTGACCTGACCTCTCGTGCGCACCCGTCTAAGCCCCACAGCGTCCCGGGGGTGCCAGTCAGCGCAGGCTCAGGGCTTCACTCACCGAGCACCCTGAGCCCCCAGCCTCGAGGTGAGCGCTAAAAAAGTTAAAAAATGATAAAGAGGAAAAGGCTTTTACAAGGTCACACCTCCTGTCCTCAGGGAGCTCCAGCCCAGCACAGGAGATGGGATAAAAACCAGGACCAGCACAAGCAGAACCAAGAGGGAGGGATGGAGCACAGATGCCCAAAGACGACAGCCAAGCCAGGGGGCACAGGGCTAGGGGGCCCGATGCCTCCCCGCCATCCAGGCTGGGGCAGGCGGTCACAGGGCAGCACCAGGCCACGGGCTCTGAGCGCGCCTGTGAGCTTGGGCCAGCGCGAAACTGAGACAGCACGGTCTCCCCTGTCCGCCCCCGAGTCGCTGGAGGACCCCAGCAGCCACTCTGCCTCGAGGCTCCAGCCTGCAGACAGTGCCAGCAGCGCCCAGGCCTGCAACTGGCCCCGAACCCGCGACAATCCTTCCGGTTGCCTGGGCACCACCCGCAACACAGCCCGGTACCCCCGTTCATCCTCCCATGGACGCTGCTGTCCTGACAACCCGCAGCCCAGGAGCCCTCCTGGGAGGCTGGCCCGCGGGGCTCCCAGGGAGGAGCAGGCACAGCCACACGCCCTCTAGTCGCCGCCTGATCAGCACCTCTGGGGCGTCCCCCGTGCTGGAAGGACGAGAGGACAGGAGAAGTCAAGATGGAAAAGCGACCAGGCGCTCCCTCACTGCTCTCTGGGAGGCGCCACCCAGCCCTGCTTGCTTGCCAATCGCACGTCCGCCCCAGGCGCGGGGCCCGGGGGGCTGACACGCGCCTGGACAAAGGCCAGTGCCGCTCAGTTTGTTCCTCTTGCCCTTGAAGAGCCGATGAAGACAGAAGCGACCTTTACATGGCAGGCCGTCAGGGAAGCGGGAGCTCCCCTCTGCTCACCCACAGGATGGGGGCCGAGAGCCCCCATGATCAGGCCTGGGGGCAGGACTCCTGACTCACCTTGCAGATGCTGCCAGGGGCCCGGGAGAAAAAGCGCCAAGTGGGTCTGGGTGGGGGCAGCCAGAGGGGGCGGCGGCGGCTGGGGCTGTGGGGTCCTGGGGGGTCCACCCTGTCCCCACCACCCGCGAGTGCAGGCTGGGGACCCAGGGACACTGTTCACCCCTCGAGATTCCTCAGAAGAAACGCACTTTGTTCAGAGACTGACGGACTCCCCGACACATGGCAGGCGCTCTGCTTCCAACCTTCCGTAATCCTTGCGATCGCCTTACATGGCCTCGGGGCGCCCTGCGTCCTGCTGCAGGGCTGCGGGAACACCCCATGGTTTATCCAGTGATAAGGAAGGCTGCGGCCCCACAAGCGGGAAGGCAGTGAGTCCCAGCCAAGGCCCAGGGTGCCCCAGGAAGAGGTGTCACCCAGAGGCCCGGGGCGAGCACCACGTCTGAGGGGGCAGAGCACAAGCAGGCACGATGGTGAGCGGCGCCTCCCCGCTGAGAAGACCAGTTTAGGGTATGAGGAAGACACCACACGGGCTCAAGAAAAGGCGACAGGAGAGCCTTGAAGACTCCAGCAGAGGGCGGAGTCCACCCACCCGCATGCGGCAGGCCGCAGGGGCCCCCGGGGGGCCTGGACCTGGGAGTGCACGGCAAGGGGTCAGGGTCAGGAGTGGGTGGGCCGCCAGGGTCAGGGTCTGGGTCAGGAGTGAGTGGGTGGGTCCCCAGGGTCAGGGTCAGGAGTGGGTTGGCTGCTGCTCACCCACTGAGTGACTCCACCAGGACTCCCCGCCAGGCAAGGTCTAATTTTCCAAGCAGACCAACATGGGGGAAAAGACACTTGAGGAACATCCGCGCAGTGACTCCATTTTCACTGGTGACTCTCCACCCCGCAGGGCGTCTTGAGTGAGCGGCGCTGGGCCGGGTGGGCGGGGAGGAACTGAGCGGTTGCGATAACGCAGCGACATTCAGGAGACGCCGGCTGACAATTGCCAGTGGACAACTCAGAGAACAAGCCTGGGCGTGTGAATAGAAGGCAGAGAAAAACGAAGGTCTAGCATGATTGTGAACACTTATTGAATTTCCTGAAACTCCTGGAGGAGAGAAGGAGCCTCACCTGCTGCGGGGGCCTCCAGCGCGGAGCCCGGCCACCACGTGGCCCCACCGCCAGGTGCCAAGGAGGAGCCTGGGACCCTGAGGCCCGGGAGTGACCCTGGGGCCCCACACAAGCCCGCGCGGTGACGAGCGGGGAGGCAGAGCCCTCCAGAGATGGGGCAGAATGCGGATGGCTGTCTGGGCGCTGATACCGCACAGCCGACCACTGGGAGTGGGTTAGACTCAGGAAACGCATTGCCACAGACAGCAGACGGTGCAGAGGCCCAGCGCACCCTCCCGTGCCCCAGGGGGCACCCTGAGAGCAAGACACTGAAATGCACCTCACACCTGTGAACATCTGCAAGGCCCACCCCCCCAACCCCGGCTCCCTGTCGTCTGAACGTCTGCACCCCACGCCGCTCCCTGTCATCTGTGAATGTCTGCACAGCAGCCCCCCCGGCTCCCTGTTGTCAGCCCCCAGGTGACACTGGAGGCCACCAGAGCCACCGTTGGAAACACGCATGCAGGGCCCGGCAGCAGGCACAGGCTGCTCCCTGGGGAGACGGGACGAGAGCTCATGGCGGGGCCAGCACCCCATGCTCCACGCACGCCCCCTGGACAGGCTGTGGCCTGCCACGGTCCCCGGGCATGTGGGCTCTGGAGGCCAGTCTTGAGGTCTCTGTGTCCGGACCCCACGCTGGTCACGGCCGCTGGTGCATGCTCACAGCCTTGGGTCCTTGCTTACACAGGCCATCAGTCACGGCAAACGGACCGCCTCCTGTGAGTCCGCATCGATGCGGAAAAGAAGGCCGTGGTGACTGGCTCTATGGCGCACCCGGCATCCTGGGACAAGCTGTGGGGCATGGGCCGCCCGGGCCCCTTGCTCAGGTCTGCCAGCTGCCCGACCCTCCATAGTGTGCTGGCCTCACCCCAAGCCTCACTCACAGCACAGGCCGCGCGCAGCCTCCGCCCCTCTACCCGCTGCTCCAGGCCCGGGAGGGACAGGCCAGCCCCGGGGCTCACAGGCCCAGCCCTGCTCCGCCCACAGAGCACTGAGGAAGGCCTGCTTCCTAGCCGGAGACCCACCACCACCCAAGGTGGGCCCCACGCTGGCTCCCCACGTGGCCCTGGGTCCTTCGTGAACATGGCCCCGTGGATCAGATGCTAAGAGCTTGTGACGGAAAGACCCCTTTCTCTGAAATGGCCGTTTTATAGCAAATCGCTCAAGTGGCAAGCTGCGGGCAAAGACAGCGATTGACAGCCTGGCTCACAGGGGGAAGGGCCTGCGGGAGCCCCAGGGGGTGGTCCAGGTCCCCCCCAAGGAGCTCAGACTGGCCATCAATGCCCACCAGGTGGCCGGGCCAGAGGGCCGGCTGCACCACCCACCGAGTCACTGACGGGGCCAAGGTTACTTCAGGGGCACCTTCTCAATGAGCCTCACATGGTTCTCAGGCATTAATGTTACAAAACCATTTTTTGAAGAATTGACTCATTTTTTAGACAAATTTTACATAAAATCTCCATTCACAGCATTTCAATGTGAACAATTCAGTAGTTTTAGTATATTTGCAACATAAGAGTCGGACCATAACAGCTGAGCACCGAAGAATTGATGCTTTTGAACTGTGGTGTTGGAGAAGGCTCTTGAGAGACCCCTGGACTGCAAGGAGATCCAACCAGTCCATCCTAAAGGAAATGGACCCTGAATATCATTGGAAGGACTGATGCTGAAGCTCCAATTCTTTGGCCACCTGAGGCGAAGAGCCGACTCACTGGAAAAGACGCTGATGCCGGAAAGACTGAAGGCAGGAGGAGAAGGGGACAGGATGGTTGGATGGTGTCACCGACTAAATTGACACGAGTTTGAACGAGCTCCAGGAGACAGTGAGGAGAGAGGAGTCTGGCGTGTCACAGCCCAAGGGGCCACAGAGCCGGACACGCCCGAGCGACGGGCCAGCATCAGCACCGACTGCAGACCTGACCCGAGGCCACAGAAACTCACGCCAGCAGTGTTCTTCCAGGAGTTATAGCTTTAGTTCTTGCATCTGGGTCTCTGATCCATTTGCGTTATTTTTTGCACTCAGTTTGAGGCAGGGGTCCAAATTTTATTCTTCTGAAGTTACCTCGGCACCATAAAATGCATTAGGAAGAGACTCCTCCTCTCCTATTTTTTGGTGCCAATCACGTCTATAAACGCTGGTAAAATTCACCAGCGAAGCTCTGCTGGAAGTTCTTTGGTTGTTAGTTACTGATTACGGGTCTGTTCAGACTTCCCACTTCTTTTGAGTCCGTTTTGGTACTCACTGCATTTCTGGGAATTTGTCCGTGCCATCCAGATGAACTCTATGTTCTCTCACATGGTTCTTCATGTTTATTTAGGGTCACTCCCACTTCCAGTCCCGATTTTGTCAACAAGAGGCGTCTCTCACGTTTGC
Source organism: Bos taurus (assembly GCF_002263795.3). Taxonomy (NCBI): domain Eukaryota; kingdom Metazoa; phylum Chordata; class Mammalia; order Artiodactyla; family Bovidae; genus Bos; species Bos taurus. The sequence continues at coordinate 41,081,218 of NC_037352.1, read as the reverse complement.
TCGGTCACGCCAGCTCAGAGTGCCGGCGTTATTCATCTTTTCAAATAACTAACTTCCTGCTTGTGGTTTTCCTCCACGGTTTCTGTCTTATCCGTCTCTTCGTTGTTTCCTTCCTTTGGCTTGCTTTGAGTTTGTTTTGCTTGCTTCTCTTTTTCTAGCTTCTTAAGGCAGTTTTGACTTCAGGCCCTCTTCTGGCGCGGGTGCTCACAGCTGTGCGTCTCCCTCTGAGCACTGCTTCTGCTGCACTCGTGAGTTTTAGCGTGCCGCTTTTTGATTCTGGTTCCTTACTGAGTATTTTCTAACTTTGCCTGTAACTTCTTTGACTGATTGGTTATTAAGAAACACGTTCTTTAATGTCTGCCTTTTGTGAATTTTCCAGGGAGAAGGCAATGGCAACCCACTCCAGTACTCTCGCCTGGCAAATCCCATGGATGGGGGAGCCTGGTGGGCTGCAGTCCATGGGGTCTCGAACAGTCGGACACGACAGAGCGGCCTCACTTTCACTTTTCACTTTCATGTATTGGAGAAGGAAATGGCAGCCCACTCCAGTGCTCTTGCCTGGAGAATCCCAGGGACGGGGGAGCCTGGTGGGCTGCCGTCTACGGGGTCGCACAGAGTTGGACACGACTGAAGCGACTTAGCAGCGGCAGCAGCAGTAGTGAACCCTCCAGGTTTCCTTTTTTAAACTGATTTCTTGCCTCACTCCACTGTGGTAGAAGAACATACTCTGCGTGGTTCTGAACGTTCTGCATGAAGCATATTTCATGTCCTGACACACACCCGGTCCCGGGCAGTGTTCATGTGCCCCTGAGAAGAACGTGTGCTCTGCCATCGAGTGGGGTGTCCTACATCTGTGTCCGTGCCTAGATGCCCTTGCCTACAAACGGGGACAGACACTCCTACCTCGTGAGCTTTTCACACAAGCTCATGGAGAGGAGGTACACAGAGGAACCACTGCAGCCCTGCACCCAGAACCTCCCTGGGCGTGGAGAAAATTAGCAGTGCTCCAGACAACCCAGGGAGGAGTCCCTCCTCAGTGGCAGGCTGGCCCCACGAGAAGCACTCAGCCCTGTGACCTCTGCGCTACACTTTAATTTCTAACCCTAAGTCTAACCCTAACTTCCCAGAAAAGTCTGACTCGGAAAGAGGATCCACCTTTAGGGCCACTGGCGGTGGGGGCGGCGGGGCGGGTGGTAGGGGGAGAAGGAAGGAAGCAAAGACCCGGAGGCCCGTGCAGGGCGGGGGGTCTTGTGCATGTGTCTCCGGGAGATGCAGCCCTGGAATGGCGACAAGGCAGGGCTTCTTTCCTGCGTTTCGGGGAGAGGACGAGGCGGGCGCCACCCGGCTTACCCTGTGGGTGTCCCGCAAGCGCTGAGGAAGAGCCGCCCGCTGGAAGCTGTGAGTCACCCGCTTCCCCCGGAGCCGCTCCCTGCGCTGAGCCCCGCAGCCTTTCAGGGGGAGCCACCGCCCCACTCAGCAACCCCAAAGGCAAACAGCACTCAGCAAGACGAGGAAGCAGGCTGGGGACAAAGAAGAGCACTTCTCTCCACACAAACTCTCCATAGGAAGTGGATTGCAAAGCGGCCATCTGTCTGAGATTAGCATCCCAAAGCTGTACCACCACGCGAGCAAGGAGCCTGGCTTGCCTGAGCCCAAACTTCATCACAGTAGCAGAAAGAGTCCCATTTAAATGATAATAACGCCAAGTGCTTAGGAAGCATTTTACAGAAAGAAGAGCCCAACTGCACCCCAGCTCCGGGCAGGCTGGACCAGACCCACCCTCCCTGCAGGCCTGCCCCGGCCACCCGCCTGGACCTTCCCAGACTGAGTCCAGAGGAGAGGGACGCGAGCTGGGGGCGCATCGCCCGGGGATGGGGGGCGCAGACTGGGCCGCGCCCTGCACACCTCGGGCAGCTGCAGGGGTGGGGACACAGGAGAGGGCCCAGGGCCCGGCCAGGCGGGCCTGTGGACTGTGGAGGGAGGGACACCGCTGAGCACTGCAGGGGGCTCCGCCGACTCCTCAGGGCGGGTGGGCACCCCGGGAGGGCCACGGGAGGCACCCCAGCAGCCTGCTTCTGACATGCTGCACCCACCGCTCCCGGCACAGTGCCCCTGCACGGACAGGCCTGTCCACCGGGAACGGCCCCGGGGAGAAGGGGCACAGAGCCGGGGCTGACGGACGACGGAGCGGGGCCGCTGTGCCTCCAGGCCTGCACCTCGGAGCGCCTCTCAGCCTGCACGTGATGAAGCCCAAGGAAAGGAGGTGAGGGAGCCGGCCAGCCCGCTGCCCGGTCAGCCCAGGGCTGCCCTCTGCTCTCCAAGGAGGGGGGTCCTGCGGCCCAGGCTCAGGGTCAACTGTCCAGCTCTGGGTAAATATGTAAAAAACTATAAAGAGAAGGAGCTGGCACCTGGGTATTTAAAACTCAGCGTGCAGCTGCAGTAGGTGCAGAGTGGTGGTGTTCATCGCCTGTCAAAACAGCACAACGCAACTGCAAGGTCTAACGCGGACTCCAGTCCACGCAGGAGACGGGCTGAGAGGGAGCCTTGTTACTCATGAAACCCCATCAGGACAACTGGGCAGCTCTCCGGAGAAGACCAAGTGAAGCCTTACTTCAGAGCTCCTATCAAAAGACAGGCTCAGTGATGAAAGGTTTTAGACATAAAACATAAAATCATCAAAGAGGACAACACAGGAAAATTTTTTGACGACTTAGGAGACAGAGTCTTTCCCACACTCATACAAAAACAGAGTAGAAGCACTAAGGGCAAAGGCTCACGGGCTCGACTGGAGAAGAACCGAAAGTGAACATGAGGAAGAAAAACTGCACAACCAAACAGAAAGGGAATGTCAGACTGGGAAACCACAGTTTCAGGCAAAGGGCTCGTTTCCTTGAGCTATTAAAAGCTTCTCTAAAAAATTAATTTTTAAAAAGGCAGACCGAATGGGTAAAAGATTATGAACAAATACACAGAAAAATGTGTCATTAACAGCGACACTGAGAGCCCTTCACAAAAGCCACGATCTGAACAGCCAATGAGCACAGAAAACAGTGCTCAGCGTGATCCGCTGACAGAAAAACACCCGGGAGACTGCAGGGAAGCCCTGGACACCAGGTGGGAGACTGACAGCCCCGAGCGCCGGGGGAGCGAGCGCCGGGTGCCTCCGGGCCGGTGGATGGGAAACCGGCAGCTTATCAGCAAGACGGGCGGGCGGCATCCTACACCTCAGGTGTGCTCGAGACGGGAGCGTGTGTCCCACAGACGTGCACATTCTTGGCTTTCTCGTGGCGGTCAGACGGGGCCCCGCCCAAACAGGACTGGGGCAGGGACACACGCACGTCAGAACCCCAGCCCCGCTCCGCAGGGGAAAGCGCGCCACGGACAGAGGGGCATGTCCTCTGCTCAGCACCCTCGCTCAATATTCTCAAGATTCACCCGAGCGGCTGTGGCGTTGGGACCTGAGGTTGTGCTGCGTTGTGGACGTTGACGGCACAGGTAACCAGGAGCCCCAACCCTAACTGCGAGCACTCCTGTCTGATGACAGGTCTGAACGGTGGTCTCCGTCTGGTGGGGGTGCTGACGGGGCTGAGGGCCCGGGACTCCACTTCTCCGGACGGACGGGTTGTAGCTGCTGTCCCTGAGCTGTACCGTGAGGGATCAGCACTGCACTGAACATCAGCGACCCCTCGGGAAGGTCCTGCTCAAACAGCCACAGACATTTTCACCTGACAGTCACGGAACAAGACTGAAGGGCCAGGCCTGAGCCGAGCAGGGCCCTCCTCCTGGGGGAACCGAGCCCCGGGCAGCGGGCCCAGAATGGCCCAGCGCCTGCTGCCTTCAGACCCTCCTGTGTGATGAGCAGGCCTGCGGCATGGGCTGAGGCAAGCTTACCAAGTCTGCCTTTATGAACTGTGCTTTCGGTGTTATACCAAAAAAAATTATCGTCAAGCCTAAGATCACACAGATCTTCTCTGGCAGTTTTTCCTAGAAGATCAAAGAGCCTTTATAAGTGTTAAGCCAGATAACGTGTATATAAAGGCACCTGGCCCAAGATAAATGTTCAAAACTGGGTGGCTTCTAAAATTGCGTACTTTCTAAACAGTTCTGCCTCTAAGTACTTCTCCTAAGGGAATGATAAGAAATGCAAACGGATTTGGGGACATGTGTGCTAACCAGAGTAGTACTCAGAATAAGGAACCCAAGGATGAAAACAGGTTATCTATTGAGAGCCTGGCTAAATAAAGCGTTCATAAAGAAGCAGCCTACAGCCCAAAGGTTACGTTTTAAAAGAACACTTGGCACGGAAAAAGTTCACAGAGGTTTAAACAACACAGGAAGACCCAAACCAAACAGTACCAACAGTGTAAACTTCCCCCTAAAAGTGCATCAGCAAAGCGAGAATTTTACACGCACGTCGGCAAGAATGTGAGCCAACACGCGCGGTGGCTTTCGGAGCGGGATGGCGGGAGGCCGTCCAGCTCGCCTGTCCTGGTTTTCTCTGCTACCCTGTCAAACGCTGTAATGAAGATGTGTTCCTTTGTAGCCAAAGCCCTTTTTAAAGTCAACTGAATAAAACACTGGCATCTCCTTCGCCGCCCCCTGCCCTCCTGTCCGGGAGGGGGCACGCACGGCCGGCCACGGGGAGAAGGGCTCCCAGGAGCCACACCTCTGACCTCCCCCTCACACAGGTCAGCGAGCTAATCACACGAAGGCGTGCCAGCCGGTCCCCGGCTCGGGGCGGGGGGGCACTTGGATCCCCTGAGAACGTCGGGTCACCACTGAGGCACCCAGAGACGGGGACAGAAGCTGGAGACAAATGGTACCAACGGAACCACCACAAAACCAAGTGCCACGTGGGAGAAGCTGGCACAGATGTTCACCAGAGGGATGGGCAAGAACGGCCGTAGCCGCCCCGCTCAAACAGGCCCAGACTGGAGCAACCCCAATAACCAACAGCAGAATGGTGTACAAAACTCCAGCATTTCCCAACGCGGAACATCACAGCACCACAATGAGCCACCGGCAACCAAACACAACACGCGTGACCCTCAGAGTGCCCGTGAGCGGCAGCACACAGCTGAGACAGAGGCGGGGCGGGGCAGGGTCCCCCCAGGGGACTGCAGTCCTGCGAGGAGGAGGAGGACACATCGGTGGGAGGGGTCTGGGAGACCCAGCAGAGCTGCGACAGGCAGACAGGGTCCCCCTCGAGGGTCTCGGGGACCTACCCCCCGAGATCAGCAGGGGTCTGACTGTGTACCACTGTCTCCGAGGCCACAAAACTGTCAGCCAAGAGGGTGGTGAGGAGCCCGGCATTGTGGGCAGGCCCCAGGTCCTGCTCAAGGAAGGACTCTAAGGATCAGCCTCCAAGGGAGCAGACCAAAAGGCTGTCCCCATCGGCCAAAGCCTGGGCTCCCACGGAGAACAGGACGGGTCCACACGTGCGGTCTGGTCTCCTTCAGCCACCACGGCTTCTGCCAACGGGCACAGCAGACCCACAGGGGCTGGGCTGGGCATGTAATGCCCTTCTGGAGGAGAGCAGGAGGCCTGCGTCCGTCTCTCTGCCGAAAGGAGGCAGATCCAGCTGCTTGTGAAGGATGCCTCATACCACAGGGCTCTGTCTTTTGGGTCCAAAAGGCAAGTCAGGAATGCTCCCTTTCCCCGCAGACACCACCCTGTCTGTACTGCGAGGCTCTGGCATGACCTCGTGGGCTGTGCAGACACTCGGCACAGCACGCACCGCGGCCTCCGCCTGGGGGGTGAAGGCCAGCAGAGAACGGAAAGGCTCGGCGCCTCCAGAAATCGAGTGTGAACTAGGCTGGCGATGGGTGGGGGGGCGCCCTGACTGGGCCCAGAGAGGGGAGGCCGAGGCCCGCGCCTAGCAGAGAACGCGAGGCCTTCCCATGGTGCTCAGGGAGCTGTGCGTGTGTGCGCACACGGGCGTGTCCCATCTCAGTGACCACACTCGGGACCGAGCGGCACTGAGGAGGCGTACCCTCGGGAGGACCTCAGGCTGGAGCACGCGGCAGAGCCCTAGGCGGGCAGAGGACGGGGAGCCCGGCCGTCAGGAGCTCCCGATGATGCCGCGTGGGCAGTGAGGGCGGGCACGCGGGCTGGGGCAGCCGGCGGAGGGACGGTGACGAGAGCTCAACCCGCAGGGTGCTGCCCTCTGCCCTCGAGAAGGCCACGGCCTGGAGGCTTGGCAGGCACCCGGCCACAGCTACGGTCACCTTCCACCCTGGATGCAGCGTGGCCTCCCCGTGGCCGCTGCAGCTGGCCTGGCGCGGGGGCTCCAGAACAGCAGGGGCTCCCCGGGGTGACTTGGGCCACCTGGGCATCATCAATATTCAGTGGCGATGGATGCCTCTCTCGTTTGCCTGCTTTTGTGCTGCAGAGATAAGTAACATTTCTAATCTCTTCTATCTCCCAGCTGCAAATGTTCAAGCACTTTTTTCTTCCTTATTTAAAAAGCAAAATCTCATTTTAGATTTGCAAGAGAGATAGCTACTCCTCCTCACTGGAGTAACAGCCTGGCACCCAGAGGCCAGGCAGGCCCTGTGGATGGGAGGAACATGTCAGGCTGGAGACATCAAAGCCCCAGAAACTTGAACCAGGAGATCCAAGTCCCTTCGAAACTGCTCCAGACACGGTCTGAGGAGGCCTCCTGCTCGGCTGTCACTTCCTGCTGACGATCCGCAGGCGTGAGCTACCGGCGCTGACAGAGCGACCTCTGCAGACCAGCAGGCCACACAAACACCCCAACGAAACGGGCCGCTCCCCTCACGGAGCGCCGGGAAGCCGATGCGGCACGGAGAACAAGCACGCGGGGGAGGGAGGGGGCCCCGGGTGGAGGCAGCGAGGGGCCTGGCGCCGCAGGCTCCCTGCAGGCGGGCCCCAACCCCCCTTCTGCCACACGACAGCTAGGCCAGTTGTGGGGGCACGGGCATCCAGGTATGACCCATCGTCAGCCGGGACGCAGGGCAGGGCATGCAGCTGCTGCAGATTCAGCGACCCCCGGAGTCCCCAGGCTCAGCAAGCGCCTGAGCAGCTTCCACCCCAAGGCGGGCAGGGGTCTGAGCCGAGGACAACCCCGTAGCCCTCCTCCCCACAAGCACGGGCCGCTGCCGTCCTGTCTGCTTCTGCAGCCTGAAGGGGAAGAAGCTGCTTCTGCATTCCAGCTTTTAAAACAAGAACAAGAGATTTAAAAGAACGTCACAGCAGGCGCTTCTGAAAATGAAACCCTGCTTCCCCGTGGGTGGTGACGATGTCACCTGGACTTGACGATGCTAGGGGCCTGCTCAGGCCTGCCCGGCAGAGGGCAAGGCTGGGCAGCTGCCTGCCCACAGCACAGCGGGACCCGGGCGCTGTTCGTGGTCCTGACGCTGGCTCCCACTCAGAGTCTGGGCCAGCAGAGACAGAAGGGGCGAGACCCGGACAGCAGCTCTGGGTCACACCCTCACCCTGGCAACCGGTTCTAGTTTCGCTGCCACCCTCCGTCACAGTTCCGGCCCTGGAGGGGTTCCGGCAGGACAGGAACGGCCCAGGGACCCGCCCCCAGCCCGGCCGCTGGGATCCCGCGGGCTCAGGGCCGGAGCTCACGGGCAGCTCACCCTCAGGTTCACCTTCACTCTCCAGACACGCCTGACAGGTTGACGTCTGTGTTGAAACCTTATCATTTATGGAGCAGCTCAGTTATTAGCGGTGTCTCATTTGCACGTGTCAGAGGAAGAGAAAATCACCTAATTAACTCCTTCCTCATCAGCAGAGAAGGGGCCATGCTGCCAATTTCTCCTCAGCTCCTGTCTCCCGCCCTCCGACACCCGTGCCTCTCGCATCACAGACCACGTCTAATCCTTGTCACGAGGGGCTGGGAACACTCTTCCCCCAACAACAGGGACCGTGCGCAGACCACATGCGCGACCCTCACCAGCCCACCTGCCACCAGGGGGCCATCCCAGTCCACCCTGAAGGCGCTGCACCACCAAATGTGCAGGAGGAACACACACGCGCCCCCGTCACTGAGGCCACCAGCCAAGCAAGCTGCTGTGACCGGGCCTGTCCACGAGGCTCTGCACCCTGAGCCCTGAGCAGACACACTGCGGCCAGTGTGTGGACACCGGCGATCAGGGTGAGCAGGACCGAGGCTGCCTGGAACACCGCGTCCCATTCCAACAGAGCAGCAACGCCCTCCAGCCCAGCTGCTCGGCAGGTGGGTCCCGACAGAGCCTCTGAGGTATGACAAGCCGGCAGGGCCTCGTGGGCAGGCTCCAAGCCGGCCTGGTCCTCTAACGGGCAGCCTGGGCTCACGTGTGTGGCTGCACTGACACTGCATTCCCCTCGGAAACAGGCTGCTGCTGGCGGGAGGAAGATCGAAACAACAGCAGCACCGAGCTTTTACAGAGACGTTTCCCCACAAGGCAGCTCTCTGGGCTCAGTGAGTTTGCCCCTTGTTAGATTCTCTTGAGAAATCTGTATGCAGGTCAGGAAGTAACAGTTAGAACTGGACATGGAACAACAGACTGGTTCCAAATAGGAAAAGGAGTACGTCAAGGCTGTATATTGTCACTCTGCTTATTTAACTTATATGCAGAGTACATCATGAGAAATGCTGGGCTGGAAGAAGCACAAGCTGGAATCAAGATTGCCAGGAGAAATATCAATAACCTCAGATATGCAGATGACACCACCCTTATGGCAGAAACTGAAGAAGAACTAAAAAGCCTCTTGATGAAAGTTAAAGAGGAGACTGAAGAAGTTGGCTTAAAGCTCAACATTCAGAAAACGAAGATCATGGCATCCGGTCCCATCACTCCATGGCAAATAGATGGGGAAACAGTGGAAACAGTGACAGACTTCATTTTTTGGGCTCCAAAACCACTGCAGATGGTGAGTGCAGCCATGAAATTAAAAGACGCTTACTCCTTGGAAGGACAGTTATGACCAACCTAGACAACATATTAAACAGAAGAGACATTACTTTGTCAACAAAGGTCTGTCTAGTCAAGGCTACGGTTTTTCCAGTAGTCATGTACGGATGTGAGAATTGGACCATAAAGACAGCTGAGCGCTGAAGAATTGATGCTTTTGAACTGTGGTGTTGGAGAAGACTCGAGAGTCCCTTGGACTGCAAGGAGATCCAACCAGTCCATTCTAAAGGAGATCAGTCCTGGGTGTTCTTTGGAAGGACTGATGCTAAAGCTGAAACTCCAGTACTTTGGCCACCTGCTGCAAAGAACTGACTCATTTGAAAAGACCGTGATGCTGGCAAAGATTGAGGGCAAGAGGAGAAGGGGACAAAAGAGGATGATATGGTTGGATGGCATCACAGATTCAATGGACATGAATCTGAGTAAACTCCGAAGTTGATGATGGACAAGGAGGCCTGGCCTGCTGGAGTCCATGGGGTCACAAAGAGTCGGACATGCCTGAGTGACTGAACTGAAGTGAAATTCTTAACCTGAAAACCAACTGCCTCATTCTGACGCCCCAAAGCCCGTTCTGGGGAAGCCAGAGTTGCCGCATCCCACCATGATTCCCCAGCACAGGAGAGTCCGCCCTGGCCGGGATGTAAACCACCATCCAGGCCCCACCCGGGCATCTCACCACCCCTTCCTGCTGTGGTGCATGCCACAAAGATCACCAGCCGCACCCCCCCCCAACCCCCGCCAAGCCCTAGCAGCTGAGGACTCTTCCTGGGGGGCAGGGGAAGCGATCCCTCTCCTGCAAACACTGAAACACACACAGCCTGTACCCCTGAGGACAGAGTCCTGCTTCTCCTGGGAGCCCCGCCCGACCTGGGGGGTCCTGCCCTCAGCTCCCCAGCGGCCAGGAGCTCACACCCCAGCCAGATCAACGTCCAAGGTGGGTGCAAGACCACCCCAGGCCTCACCACCTACGAGCCCTACAACTGGTTCCCAGCAAACACACGTCCCCCTGCCCCCTGCTTCACGCGGTCCCCATGCAGCAGGCTCGCCCCTCTGGCACAACGCTCGCATCTTCACACACCTGCCTTTATTCCTCAAGAACATGGGCCCCGGATCACCTGCCAAGCGTTCTGCTCAGACCTAGTTTAAGCGCTGAGGAAACACACGCTGTTTCTGCCGGGGAAGGAGAACCCCCCTACCACCTCCTGGGCCCCAGCCCTCCATGCTGGTGCCTGGGCACACTCAAGAGACACCTGCCCGGCGGCCTGCTGCCCCGTCTGGGAGTGGGAAGCACTTGCCTGCAGCCCCAGGGCTTCGGAGCTGGATGAGAACTAGCCGCCCTCTGACAGCGCCGCGGCGACCTTCCCACGCTGCCAGCACAGACCCGGACCGCGGGACTCCTAGGTCACGGCCCAGCTCCGATTTGGCCGCAGACTGAGTCACCCCCCACAGCCCAGCAGAAGGGCCCGCTGCGGTGCTCCCCCGTTACAGAGCCCCATGGAGACCCGCTCACATGACCCCGGGGGACTCGGGATGAGCCTTCCCGGTCCCCCAACTTTCATCAGCTGAAGAGCACCAGTAGGGAGGGAGGCGAGCTCTCGTTGGGGTCCCACAGGGAGCTCCCAGGAGGTGAACACGGCCACGCCACGCACGGACCCCCCGCCCCGCGCCTGGCAGCCTCCTCTTCACCCCTGTAGGTGGCTCCCATTGCCGGGAGACCTCTCTGCAGGGCGAGCGCGGGCGGCCAGGCCACAGAAGAGCAGCGCGTGGCCAGGACAGCGGGAGGGCTGAGCAGCAGCCAGGAGGGGCGGGCCCTTCAGAGCCTCCCAGGCCCCACCACCCGCCAAGCCGCACATCCCCTACCACACACACGCAGCCCCTCTCCCCGGACACAGGCTCAGCCCTTCCCACACACATGCAGCCCCTCCCCCGACACACAGCCCCTCCCACACACGCGCAGACCCTCCCACACACGCGCAGCCCCTCCCACACACGCGCAGCCCCTCTCAGACACGCAGCCACTCACCCCCACACACACGCAGCCCCTCCCACACACAGCCCCTCTCCCCCCACCCACACGCAGACCCTCCCACACGCGCAGCCCCTCCCCCACACGCGCAGCCCCTCGCCGGAACCGCGGCCACGCTCGGTCCTCCAGGCGCACCCTCTGAACTCGCAGGTGAACCACACCGCCCTGCTCCTTTCGTCCTTACGTGGCGACCACGGTCACCGACAGGCCCACCTTCACTCTGGCTGGCAGCACGCATGGACCCTGCAGCCTCCCGCGGCCTCCGACTCAGGGCCGCGACGCCAGCCGCTCTCTCACCCACCGGCCCTGCTCGCGGGGCCTGCCACTCCGAGGCCCTCCTCGGGCCCCTCTCCTTGCACTGTCCACGAGAAAAGTCTGTCCCACCACCGCTCCGCTCCTCCCCGCAGGACGGCAGGCCCGAAGGCAGGCGCCGGGCCCACCTCGCTGGACAGCGGCCCAGGGCGCAGGCAGGACGCCCCATCACCGGATAAATGTGTTTAAGGCGGCGGAAAACCAAACAACTCTCATCCTCAGGATGAAGCTGGAGTTCACCTGGGATCTGGCTTAGGTGAAAAGAACAAGATTTCACAAGGCTTCAAGATTTCAACGTCGGGAAGGGCACCAACATTCCGGGTCTCGTTTCTTCACACTCAAACCACCAGAGAAGGTGCCCCTGTCCCTGCTGGACAGGTGAGCACACTGAAGCACCAGCCTTGCTAGAACCACCCAGCGTTCTGCCCCCAAGGCTCTCAACCCGACAAGTCCACCCCAGTGGCCTGCTGCGAACAGCTGACCGGCGGAAGGAAACAGGGCTGGGGGAGGCCTGGAGCCAGTGTCCTGGGGTGGGGAGGCCTGGGCTTGCTGTCTCTGGGCTGCGTCCGGCTGGCCCGCAGCACACACACCCTCCAGGAGGCCCCCTGTCTGACTCACCTGCTGCAGTCGGGACACGGTGCCCAAGCAGGTGCTCAGAGAAAAACTATTTTAAAACTTGCTGACCGAAAAACCCCAAAATGGATCATTTTGAAATTAAAGAGAAAGATGGAAATTTTCATTACGTTTAACACTTCTATTAAAACAGAAGAAACTCGGGAGTTATATCACACCAGTTCCGGGGAGGTGGGGGGGAGGGTTGTGTCCGCTCTAACCTACTGTTCAGGCACCGTCTCATTAACACAGAGGCTTAATTGGCGCTTCATGCTTGCATTGTGTCTCAGGAATGAGCGAGGTGCAATTATGGTATAAAGAGCACTCCAGCAGCGTCAGTTCAATTCATGTCATTCATCGCGTCAGAATAAGCACAGATGTTCCATTGGAGGACAGAGAGGAAGATGAGCGGCTTGCAAATGACACTTTTTTAGTTTAAAACTTTATTTAAAATAAAAAGTTATTTAAGTGAAATTTACAACACACTGTTTTTCTCCCTTTGTTTTACTTGCTATAGGGCATTAACTTTCAAAGGCTGGTTCCGCTTAATTTGATTTTTCATTTTCAAATGAACATCTGTGTTTAGGTTTAAAAAGCTCTTTGTGGAAACATACAGAGCCCCGAAAGGGTCTGAACAAAGCCTGCCTCAGTAAACACTTGCTCACCAGGAAGGCCTGCCTTTCACTGGTTCCCGGGGTCGTGGGGGGTGGGGGCTGCTCTGGCACCTCCCTCCCTCCTAAGTTGTGAAGAAACTGTCTTCTGTGCAGAGTGGAAATGAGAAAGGCAGCCCCACCGGGCCACTGCTCAGCCTCAAGGCTTCCTCCCCAGGCAGAGACGCAGGCAGGAGCCGCAGCCAGAAGTGGCCTGCATGGTCTCTAGGAAGGCGGCCCAGTCGAACTGTACTCCTGCTTCAGCAGTGAGTGTGCGTGCACGATGATGCAGGGCCACTAGGGCCAGCCAGGCAGGCGGCCCTCCCCACGCCCACCCCACGGCTGGGAACCTGCATGCAGCGGTACTGCCCGGGTCCCACGGGAACAGGCCTGGCTCTGGGGCCCCCACGGTCACACAGGCCACTGTGAGAGAGCCCGTGGAGGCAGGATGTATACCGCCTCTGTTCCTGAGCTGGCCCTCAGACGACAGAGGCGCAAGCTTCCCACACCTGCTTCCCCCTCTGTCCACAGGGGGTGACACCTGAGCTATGGTTTTCCAGTGGTCATGTATGGATGTGAGAGCTGGACTATAAAGAAGGCTGAGCGCCAAAGAATTGATGCTTTTGAACTGTGGTGTTGGAGAAGACTCTTGAGAGTCCCTTGGACTGCAAGGAGATCCAACCAGTCCCTCCTAAAGGAGATCAGTCCTGGGTGTTCATTGGAGGGACTGATGTTGAAGCTGAAACTCCAGTACTTTGGCCACCTCATGCCAAGAGCTGACTCAGTGGAAAAGACCCTGATGCTGGGAAAGATTGAAGGCAGGAGGAGAAGGGGACAACAGAGGATGAGGTGGTTGGATGGTATCACCAACTCAATGGACATGAGTGTGGGTGGACTCCGGGAGTTGGTGATGGACCGGGAGGCCTGGCGTGCTGCGGTTCATGGGGTCACAGAGTCGGACGCAACTGAGCGACTGAACTGACTGACTGAAGCTGCCCACAAGGCCACTGGAGGCAGACCCAGAATCAGGCAGAGAAACTGGTTTTACAGGCATGTACTCAACAAGAACGAAGTGTGGATTCAGGCCCAAGCCCTGCAAGGACGCTCAGAATGGACCTCCCTGGACTGAGCATGTCAGAACTCCCAGCCTCGGGAGGCAGGGGACGATGGGCCCTGGGCGCAGCCTGACAGCGTCTCTGCCGTCCCCATCCCCAGGAGCCACTCAGGTCTTCTCTGCATGCACCTCCCGGATAACAGGGGCGTCCAGAGCTCACTGCAGCAGCGTGGGGCTAAACAGTTGGAAACACTTGTATGTTTTTATGACGCTATATTTAGAAACCTCTAAATAAAACCCATGGAGCGTGTTGCAATAATACACATTTTTTAAACTCACTAATTGAATGTTGCCATTACAAGTGCTATTTTGGACCATCTGCTAAATATGTAATTTAGGAATTAAGATTCATATCTTAAAGGATACGCTAATTATTCCTTTGAATCCATTTGGGTCCTTTCTGCACACACACAAGAAGTCCTGCAGTTAGCGACAATAACCGCCCTGCTGTCTCACGGTGTGTGGTCAGGGCCACGACAAAGGGGACAATTGGGAGCTGAGCTGCCAAAGCGCATGGACGAAGGGCATGAGCTGCCAAAGCTGCCGAAGTGCATGGACGGAAGGGCAGAGGGGGTCACAAGGCCACACCTTTCCAGGCTGAGAGTCCACTCTGGCCCCTCAAAGGCGACAGGGATTTCTGTGGGTCAGAGCAGAGCCTTTTCTCAAAGGCTTCCACTGGCTGGCTGTGCAGCTCATCCAGCTGCAAAGCCTGCCCACTCCGGTGCCCTGACAACAGCGCCTCTGACACCCTTTCCAGTGAGAAAGTGACTGGTCTGCAGCGATGGAGACTGGCCCCTTCCCATCGTCCACGTCCCGACGTGCCTGGTCGGGAGCCAGGCCTCAGCACCAAGCGGACCGTGAGGGGCCCCGTGGGTCAGGGCTCACCCGCTTTTCTGTGACGCGCTGCTTCTGTTAATAGGACCCGAGGAGGAGTTTACTTCGGCTGTGACGCTACGGTGATTCGCTCTGAACCTCACTGACCCTGTGGCACACCCCTGAGGTCAGTCATCCACACAGCAGGCAAAGCACGTCTCTACCCTGGGTGCAGACAGAGGTTCTGGCCTCGTGTTTCTTCTGCCCCAAGTGAAATTCACCACGTCCAAGGACTCACTGCTTCAGACTATAAAGTTCCCAGACACACCCACACTCATGCTGAGTCAACCGCCACAGAGCCCACGGCGTCTGAGCCGCGCCTGAGCGGGCCCGCCTGTCTCCTCGTGGCCAGGGCACGGCTGGCGGGGAGGTTTGCAAGAGGGGGCGGGTGGTGGGCCGGTACTTCCGCCCGGGCCGGGCTTCTCAGAGACCAGATGCGGGGACGGCAGCCCACCCTAGGCTGGCAGGGCGCTGGACCGCCGCCAGGGCACAAGAGAGGCGGGGCAGCTCGGGCAGTGGTGTCTCCCTGAACCTTCCTGCTACCAGCCCGCCTGGCAGCCAGGAGGCGTGCAGGGCGGGGCGGCCCCCTGGCCGTGCCGCTGGGAGGAGGTGCCAAGGGGGCCCGGCGGCTTGTGGGCAGCCTGGCGCCTGGGCAGGACTGCGCAGTGAGCGCTGTTCTCAGCTGAGGCCGCGGGGGGAGAATGAGCGGGGCAGGGCACCTGGTGCGCTGAGCACCTCTGGGTCCTCACCCAGCTGCCCCCGCCCCTGAAGAGCGACGAGCCCGAGGTCGATGGTGGTACGGGGAGGGGCAAGTGGGGGACCCAGGCACCTGCTCTGTCCTGACTTCTGCAGCTGCCCACGCAGGCGAGGAAGCGAGGGCCCCGAGCTGCCCCTGAGCATGGAGAGGAGGATGCAGGGGACGCCCAGCCCTGCATGGGGAGCTCAGGGCGAGCCAGGGTGGGGCTCAGTCCTGAAGACAGGGGCGGCTGGTGAGAGCAGTGATGGCTGGAGGGCTTGCAGTGGCTCCACTCTGCCATGTGGAAGGATGCTGAGGATGTGGGGTGGGGGCGTGGCTCTGACGAGGGCTCTGGGCTCTGTGCGCAGGACAAGTGGGCCCTTCAGGGGACCTGGGCCGAAGCAGGTAGAGTGGGGGGGGCCAGAGGAACCGGGCAGAACTGGGGAGACCATTGTTGTCTGACACGCAGCTCTCTGTGATGAGCACGGACTAACTCTCAAGACTGAACAG
Source organism: Bos taurus (assembly GCF_002263795.3). Lineage (NCBI taxonomy): Eukaryota > Metazoa > Chordata > Mammalia > Artiodactyla > Bovidae > Bos > Bos taurus. The sequence goes on along the minus strand of NC_037352.1, from coordinate 41,065,461 downwards.
CGATGAAAATGAAGTTCAGCGGTGAGGTCCCTCAATTAACATTGACGTGGAAGAACATACATCAGGTCCCTAGAAGCAGGCAGTCTGGTGGGGCCTCAGCAGCCAGCAGCCTTCGCCCTGGGCGTGCGCAGCACCGGGCAGGGCAGTGAGCGGGACCCAGGAGTTCAGGGAGGAGCAGGCCGAGCACCCAGGCCTGTGCAGAGGAGTCAGATGCAGCCTCCTCCCCCAACACCTGCGGCGAGCCTGCCTCCACAGTGAGCCCCTGCTCACTGCCCCCCTCTGCTTGGATTTGGGTGGACAGGTGTTCAGTCCTCGTACACGAGCGTAGCCCCAACCCTGTGAGGCGTGGTGAGGGGCTGCCCCCAGAGTGGGCTGGGCCCCGTCTCCTTGCAGGCGTGCCGGCCCAGTCCTGCCCCCACTGCCGCTCACTGGCCACCCCAGGGGAAGTCCAGCTATCCTCTTCTCCAGGAGAGGCCCATCACCCCTGGGAGGAGCTGAGGGGCCGGGACCCCCTGGTACCCTCAAGTTCTGCTCCCCGTTTTCTGACCTTTGGTCACGTGCAGGGGGGCGTCTCCGCACTCGCAGGGGCAGCACAGACCTTCCGTCAGGAGGACTTCTCAGCCCTCAACGGCGGGGGCTGAGGGTCGCTGCACTAGGGATCGCCCCCCAGGCGGGCGGGACACCTCCACTTGACTGGCACGGGCTGCGGCCTACAGGGGCAGCGGGGTGGGGGCGACGGGCCTGCCAGGGCGTGGGCTGCCCGGAGCCTTTGTCCCGAGGGGCTCAGTCCCGGCCCGTGGCAGCGTTTCCTCAGGCGCCCACAGCCAACAGCGCGCTCTGGTGCGGACCCTGGCCTCTGGGCTCCCACCGGGGGAGACCATGGACTTCGGTGACGTGAACGAGCAACGCGCCCGGGGTGCAGGACTTCTGCTCAAGGCCTGTGCCAGCCCTGCCAAGCTCACTGCCCGAGTCCATGGGTAGAGCGGGACCTTGGAGGGGTCAGGTATTGGGGGAGTGGTTCTGCCGGGGTCGTGGCCCCAAAGCGCGCTCTCACTGTGCTCCCGGAGCACTCGGAGCTTGCCACAGAGCTCCGTGACCATCTGTCTTACGTCTGTGGCCAGAGCTCCCAGCAGGGGAGGGAGCTGGCAGGCCCACAGGTGGTCTGTGGGTCTCAGGAGCCTTAGCCCAGGTGGGCACGGCAGCTGGCTGGTAGAAGCAGAGAGGAGCGGGCTGCCGACCTCATGGGTCCGTGACGGAGCGGGCTGTGGTCTCCCCAGTGCCTGGCACCCCGCCCTCCTGATTCCCAGCTGCCCCAGGGCCCTGGCTGACCTGGCCAGCAGTGGGTCCCTGACTGGCATCCTGCAGCACTTCTGCCCAAGAGCAGTAGGTGACCCCGGATCCTGGGTTGGAGGGGTGGTGTGCAGATTCATGGAAAATGGGGCTCCACTAACAGGAGAGGCAGTAAGGTGCCAGTGGGGGTGCAGGAAGCGGTGGCCACGGACCTCGGGGTTCAGGTTTTGGTGCTGGAAATGCCGGGTCATTTCAGCAGCCAGATGGGCCAGCGTGGACAGCCATGCTTCTGACCAGTGGGTAGACAAGTTTACCCAACGTGTGCATACGTGTACAGACACACACCCACACACGAAGGTGGGCCGTCCGCTCCCTGAGCCTCCACTCCCTCGACTCTGCACCCATCAGGCCACTGCCCTCTGGCCCCTCGGCCTGGTTCTCTCGGGGGCTAGTGGCGGAATGACCCGTACCCCCTCCAAGGTGGGCAGGCAGGATGCTGGTTTTGCTCCGGGTAGGTCTGGGAGGAGGCCGGGGGTCCTGGGACACCACCTGCTGTGTGGAGATGTGCCCTGTGCAGTGGGTGAGCTGGGGCGGACCCAGGACCCCGCACGGTGCCTGCTGCTGGTGGAAGCAGGGCCTAGGGTCTGCTGCCCGGGTGGCCGCTGTCCGGCCGCCTCAGCCACGGGAGCACTCAGGCCGGGCGCACGCTGAGAGGGGCGCTTGGGGCCAGGGGCCTGGGGGACGAGTGGAGGCCCAGGGTGCCTCCCCTGCTGAGCTCAGAGGAGGGGACTCCAAGCAGGCTGCCCACAGTGCCCAGAGCCAGGAGGGCGGCTCTGGGGGCGGAGGCAGTGCCCTGGTGTGAGGAGGGGCCCAGTGGCCGCCTGCCTCCTGGCTGTACCCAGCTCGGCCCCAGAATGGCTTGTGGGGACCCGGCTCTCCACAAGTCCTAGTCATGTCTGGGAGTGGCGACAGGAGAGCCGGGGAGGCGGGGTGCAGGGGGGCCTGGGAGGCCTCCAGGCCTGGAGGGGCCCCGGCCCCGCTTGCAGAGCCCACGTGCGCTGCGTCACGTTGCCACTGCCCTCTATTGTGCCACCGACGAGCACAGGTCCCAGGTGTCCACGGCTACAGCACCACACGGGGGAGGGGGCGAGTGCACTGCCGGACGTCCCGGGCTGCAGACGCACCCCAGAGCAGGGGACTGCTACAGTCGGGCTGGGGGCCAGGGCCCCTCGGCTTTGGGGCTGGGGCTCGGACCCCAGGACAGAGCTGCGGGCTTGGAGCAGGGGCCCTAGTCTTGCTCTGCGCCGGCAGAGTGAGTCCTGTCAGGGCCAGGAAGTGGCCCCGGCTTGGGCAGGGGCCTGGTGCACGCGGGGCCAGCCCAGGTCCTGGGGCAGGTCTGGGGAGGGGTCCGCAGGCGGAGGACTGAGGCCTGGGGCCAGCTGGCTGGCGGCTGGGGCGGGGCTCCCCTCTGGGGCGCGGTGGCCTCCACCCCCTGTGGTCCTGTGCCCGCCCGGCCCTGCCGCCCACCCTCGGGCTCGGCTCTGAGCTCCCACCTGGCCATGTGCTCTGCCACTGGGAGGCGCTGACAGGCAGCTTCCACCCACGGCGGCCCTGGCCTGTCGGGCCACAGTGGGGGTGCTTCACTGCCCTCGGCAGCCCCCACCCTGGGCGGTGCCCCCCAGAGCCTCTGTGTGAGCCCCAGGCGCTGGCCGGCTCGTGGAGGACACGGGGCAGCATCAGTGGTGACCTGAGGCACCAACGGGGACCACAGGCCCAGCGCCAGCAGGCACGCCTCCTGGGTCTGGGTATCCGGAGGTCATCAGGGGCCGCCCTGACCACAAGCCCTGCCCGGGGATCTCGGCAGCCGACCCCGCACTGGCCTGAGGCCTGGGCCCCGGGTTCTGCAGCCGGTGAGCCGGACGCAGTGCTTGGGGCACTGCACTGCCCCCTGGTCACGGCCCAGACGCAGCTCCACCATCCTGGCCGCGCACCTCCTGCTCTGCCCCTGCGGGTCAGGGCGGGACAGGACCCCGCCGTGTGACCGGCCCAGTTGCTGTGACCTGCGTTCCTCCTGCAGGAAGTGAGCTCCCTGACCGAGCCGCCAGCAGATGCCGCCACGGACAGGCACCCCAGGTGACCCCAGGGACAGCTGGACTCAGACCTTCATGGACCCCACTTCTGTGACACCCCGGCCTGGCCCAGTGGAACTGCTGGGGGGCTCTGGGAATCTTCCCTGGGGGTGTTGGCTCTGGGTGAGGGGCCGAGACCCCAACCCTGCAGTCTCCTCAGGGAGGGAGTAGGGAGAGAGCCACACTGGCCACTGGGCGGCCCCGGAGCACCGAGTGCTCCACAGAGAGTCGCTGGGGACGGGGTGTCCCGGGGGGGCAGAGGCAGAGCCTTCCTGGAAGCGAGGGTGACGCTGCCCACGGCCCCAGGTCCTATTTCTGAGCGGAGGGTCTTCCCAGGCCTGCCTGCTATCTCCCGCCCCTTCGGGCACTGGTGGGGGTGGGAGGGAAGGGTCCTCACCCTGACCCCTGCTGGCGCGTGGTTTCAGATGTGGTGATGACCCCACGAAAGGCCAGGATGCACTCGGCACAGACTCTGCAGGGCCACCACGTCCCTTCTGATGCCAAGAGGACAGCTTGTGGACACAGCACACGGCCACCCTGCCAAGTGGCCTCCAGGTCCTGGCGGCTGAGCGTGGCTTTGCAGCTGCTCTGCCCGTTGCCAGGAGGATGTCGGCAGGGCCCTGAGCTCCACTTGAGAGGAGGCCTCGAGATCGGCCAGCCCGGACTGGCGGGGGTGACAGACAGTCCTGGGAGGCCGGGGTGCTGTCCAGCCAGCCAAATCCAGGGCAGCCCGTTGCTCTCCAGCTTCCTCGGGCACCGACCCCGCCTATGGCCCTCACTGGGCCCCCGGGTGCCACCCTCCCCATCTGGGCCTGACTGGAGGTGGGAGGGGTGACCCCCCTAAAGATGAAGACAGGTCGGGCAGGCCCATCCCTTGCCCACGGTCAGGACAGCCAGCGAGACGTCGAGCCCGGCCAAGACGAGCAGCTGTCAGGACCCCACTGCCCCCGTCCTCTGCAAACCGCCCACTTCCAGCCTCAACCCTGCCCGTCACCCCTGGAAGGACAGCCCTCAGGACCAGGCCATCAGTGAGGCGGCTGCTTTGGTGCAGGAGCAGCCCTGGCGTGCAGCATGTCCATCCAGCACAGAGACCCAAGAGAAGGACCGCAGGCTGGGGGCGAGGAGAGCGGGGACGGCCAGCCAACAGGAGCGGGGCTCCACACAGGCCTGGGAGGCCGTGCAGAGCGGGGCGGCGGGAGCGCACGCCTGCTGCAGGGCCAACGTCCGGAGACAAGTGCAGGGGCAGCGGGGTGGACGGGCGGCGGCCGGGGGGGCAGCGCGCTGATGGGGGCATGGACAGACACACCCCGCTCAGCGCAGCCTTGGCGGGCGGCTGAGCAGAGCCTGTGTCCACGGGCTGAACAAGCAGGCAGGGGGCCGTGAGCACAGCTGAGCCCCTCAATATCACAGGAAAAACGACCCGCAGGAGACTAGGACCATCCCAGCAGGAGCCAGGGCTCCCTGGGAAAGTGGGCGACTCCGTGACAGGGGCGGGGAAAACACGAGTTCAGAGAGAGGAAAAGTGCTCAAAGCAGAACCGCGGCAAACGGAAAGGGCACGAGAGCCAACTCGAAAGACGGCCACAGCCCAAGGCTCGGATCACCCGAGCAAATCAAGCCAGCACGCACGTCGACTCCAACAACCGACCAAGCAAACAGGCGGGGAGAAGGGACAAGTCCTCCTCTGAGAAGCCCAATGGACACACGCAGAAGAAATGAGGGAGCTGGGAAACTGCCACGGTGACGCAGGCTGCAGACAACCTGGCAACGCATGCTTCAGAGGCGGAGGCGGAGCCGGGAGGACGTCGGGTACCCACACGGTCGCGGGAGGCACCCCAGGACACTTCTCAGTCGGAAGGGGACACCCGGCCTTCACTGGGAGAGCCGGTGACCAAGGCCCTCAGCACCCACATCTGAACACGCCAATGCCAAGAACCTCCCCCCCACACCCGAGAAGTCACAGCACCGCTTCTGCGCTTTCACAGCTCTACCTAACGGTGATGAAAAATCACTCACGCCCTGGTCTCAGGACGTCCTACAAACATCTGGCCAGGGCTCTTCAGAAGAGCCAAGGTCGTGAAAGACCCGAGAAGGACAAGCCATTCCAGATGTTAGAAACCCAGGAGACGCAGCACGCTAACACAACGTGGGAACCTGGCTTGGGAAGCTGGCAAAATCCCAGGGAAGTGTGAAGAGAAGGGGCCTCCTCGCTGCCTGTGAGTTTTCTGCAGCTGCACTGAGGCTGCGAAGGGTGCGGAAGGCCTGAAGGCCGCCCACCGTGCCCGAGGGCCCTGGGCACCAAGGGCCTCTGGGCGGCCTCCGCCTGTCTGGGCTCCTGGCCCTGGGGGATGGAGCCGGCCCCGACTGCCATGCACAGGCCCCAGTCTGACCTGCACATAGACACCTTCCTCTGCGTGTGCACCAAGGACCCTCAGCCCAAACACAGCGGGCGCGTTGGGTGTGCACACACACGAACACGAGCGTGCACGGGGCACCTGCCCTGCGGGGCGGACCCGGGGCCAGAACACAGCCCTCAGCGCTCCCGGAGGGCCCTCTCCCAGCCAGCACCAAAGGCACGGTCACCGCCTGCCACCTGGGCCCTGCCCAGGCCCCGTGGCCCAGCAGGCCTGGCTGGGCGGTTCGCGGTGTGCCCCCGCCCCCCGGAGCCGGCCCAGTGGGCCGCCCTGCCCCGGAGCAGCGCTGTCGCCGGCCGCACGTCCCTCAAGCCCGCGGCGGCCCCACAGGTTACAGGAAGCCTGCCGATGGGCCGCCTGGCGCTCCGCTGCGTGGGGATCGTGGCTTACTCTCAGCAGCGAGAGCCTCTCCTTGGTGTGTGTTTCCTTCTTCCCGTGTCCTCTGTGCAGGCCAGAGCGGGGGTCCTTGCTGCGGACTCCAGACTCCTCGAGCGCTCACCTCGGCAACGTGCCCTGGGGAGCCCCCAGCCCGCCGTGCTGCTCTACGAACCCTGCACAGCCCAGGGTCAGCGAGAGCGCGCCACGGGCAGGGGGTGCTCAGCCGGGCGGGCTTTACGAAGGCTGGTTCGCAGGTGGTGCCCTTCTGCCTGGTGGTCCATGACCCCCCACCCCTCCCCTCCCCACTCCTCTGTGGGGGGACGACGCCCGCCTCCACCCTCCCCTCCTGACATGGCGGAACCCCATGCAGGGCCGCCCCGGCACACCTGCACTTCAGCTGGGGCCGAGCTGGAAGACGCCCCTCCAAGGGGCTCTCGGTCACGAACCTGGGCCCTGCTGGGGCTGCCCGGGACCCCAGTGCTCAGGAACAGAGAGTCCCCCGGCGCTGCCCCCGCTCCGCGCCCCTCCCAGCACCACCTCCAGGCACCACAGCCGATGCCCAGGGAGGAGCCCGGGTCACTCTGCACGCCTGGGTCTGAGGCCAGCCGGATGACCCCATTCCCTGTGGGCCTCTCCTGGAGGCCACAGACTCCGTGACCCACACGTCCAGTGAAGCCCAAGTATCTGGGCAATCCTGGTCTCCTCCCCTGCTCTCTTGATAAAAGGTACCTCCAGCCACACGGGCTCAAACCCAGACACGCAGGAGCCCCTGCTCTCTGCCCGCTGCCCATCCCCAGAACCACTTCCTTCCAGCCAGCCTTCTCTCCACTGGCTGCCCCGCCCCAACAACCCACCCGAAACATTACACCAGATGGCACACCCTGTGACGAAGCAGAGGTCCGGTCACGTACACCCCGCCTGCCTCCCGCCCTGGAAACCCTCGCCTTCCCCCAGCCCCGCTGAGCCTGTCAGGCCTGGGAGTCCACGGGGTGCCCAGCCCTCCTCCCTGCGGGAGCTCTCTGAGCCTCTGACGGGACAGTTCTCAGAAGCTGCCTTCACACCAGGAGCTGTGTCTTGCATCGCTCTGTTTCCCCAACACACAAAGAGAAAGGCTTTTTTTACACAGAAAACATTATAATTATTTTGGCTCACCATTCCAAGATGGATCTGTAAACAGGAGCACATGCGAGGAGAGGCGAGCATGTGCAGGGGGAGAGAGAGGAGGAGCTCGGGCTCAGAGCCACCCCGCAGTGTTGGGGGCCCACAGAGGCCACCCTGCGACACCCCAGGGCGGACGCAGACATGCCCCCCGGCTGGCGCAGCACCGGCCCAGGGGCCCGACGGACAGCGGGGCTTGGCTCAGCCCAGGGGCGGCCTCCTTGGCACCAGGCCACACTCACAGACACGTGTGAGCACACAGCCAGGGCCTGGACGGATGCGCGCACCCAGCACTGGGGGTGTCACGGGCACAGGGGCGAGGGCGGCTGTGCCAGGCTGGTGCTAACGGGCAGCTGCAGGCAGCCGCTGCTGACATGGGGGCGCCTCCCTGGGGAGCCGGGGGGGCCCTGGCTGGTCAGGGTGGGCCTCGTGAGTCCCCCGTGCACAGATGGCCGTCCCCCTGGCAGTCATGGCTGGCACAGGGCAGGGCGAGCATGCCTCTCACTCAGCTGCACAGGCTGCAGACCCACACAGTGAAGCCCAGGCTGGCCCGGCGGATGGTCCCTGCACGGTGCAGTCTCCAGCTCTCCTCCCTGATGGGGAACCGGCCCTTCGGTGCTTCCTCCGGCTCTCGTGGGATGGTGTCCATCCTGCCCTGGGCACGGGGAAGCAGAGGAAACAAGGTGGACGCCAGGACCGCTTCCTCATGTGTAGACAGCAGCCCCAGGGAAGCAGGGATGACGCCAGCCTGAGGGCTGGAATGAAATCAGTAACCACCCCGCAGAGGCTCCGGGGCACCAGCAGGAACCTGGCCAGTAGGAGAGCCTGACGGCAAGTGACCCGGGGGCCCTGGGGCCGCGTCTGTGACTGAGGCCAGCACTAGCCTCCCAATCGTGACCAGGGGAGCCGTCCTGTGTTCACCAGGTCAGCGACAGCTGGGCCTGCTCCCCAGCAACCAGGAGGGCGCCACCGAAGCCCCTGGCTGTCCCAGCTGGCAGGAGCCTGGCTGCTTCAAGGATACACCCTGGGGAGAGACTTCAGTCCCAGGGGAAGAGCAGCCTGAGCAGAGCAACATCTCCAACCAAGATTTATGGGAACACTTGGTGCTGGAGAGCGGGGCTGGAGGCAATTAAGCCCATTTCAGAGCAGGTTTGGCAGGAGGCGCCAAATCGATCGGCTCCCCCCAGCCGCGCGGCCCCGCAGGTAAGGAATCAATCAGGCAAAGGCTCCCATCTGTTCCCGCTGGGCCAAGAAGCAGAGCTGTTTACCATTCACGCCCAGAGACGAATAAATAAGCCAACAACTAGTCAGCACCCTGTTTCTCTGGCAAAGCTTTTAAGTTTCTTCAAGAGAACCAGGGCCCCTGCCTGGCCCTCCATTAGGACATGAACCGTCACAGACTGCCAGGAGCCATGCTGACCACTCCGGGAGGCGGGGGCGGGTGCAGCTCAGCTCTGGCCCTGAGATCCAGGGGGCCCTGGGGTGCAGCCTGCAGCCAGCCTGGCCACCCAGTCCGAACAGACAGCATTGGTAGCAGCTGGAGGTCCACACTGCCCCGGACGCAGACGCTGCAGATCTGGGCCCGGGCAAGCGGAACGGGAGCAGCGACACCTCGGAAGGAGCTGGGGCCGCGCCCAGGTCCCCACGCAGGGCTGCCTCAGTGCCCAGGCGAGACCCAGGGCCGTGAGGACCGGGGACACTACAGGCGGCCGGGGCTCGGCCCCTCCTAACCCGGGGTGGCTGCGCAGTCTGCCTGTCCCCCCGCGGCCACCCGCCCACCGGCACCAGGGGTCGCCGACCGCAGGGCCTTCCTCAAAGCAGGGGCCTGTACTTTCAGGACAGGATTTTGACACAGAGTTTAAAACAGCCTCTACGTATTTATGAGTTCTCACCCATCCATGGGAGCCAGGGACGGGTCTGGCTAACTGAGCTGGTGACAAACCCCTCCAAGGGACGGGGTTCCTAACTGGGAGAAGACCGCTGTGGGGCTCGGAGGCGCCCACACAGGAGCTGGGGACCAACGGCCAGCCGCGCACCCAGACGGGAGAGAGGCATCCTCAGGAGGCAGGCAGAGCAACACAAGGCCTAGACGCTGCTGGAACACCGGCTCGGGCTTCTGCCCTGGTTTCTATCCAGTGGTTCCCAGGATCTTCCTGGCAGCTCTTGAAATAAACTAAGGAGATCATATCAAGAGAGAGTCCTGACATTTGTCCAGCCTTAAAATCTCAATAAAACAGACGACCTAAAAAGCCAGCTCAGAGCATCTATTCAAAAGCAAGCCAGCATTCGGCTTCTGGAAGCAGCCAATTAGCCCGGCCGCTGTCCCTCTCCCTGCTGACACGGGTGCTCCTGCAGACAGATAAGAAGGGACGACGCTCCTGAGCTACTTCCTGCCTAGGGACAGAGGCTGACCGGGCACAGGAGACCCAAGTAGTTCCACTGGACTTCTGTGTGGACTGCGGCCAAGTCACTCCCTCAGCCTCTCATCTGTGAAGTGGGGTTCAGAACCTCCACACAGGCCCCTGGAGCTGCAGAGATGCAGCAAGATGATTAAAGTGAGAGTGGATGAGAAGAAGGGCTTCACAGAAAAAGCAAGGGCATTCCAAAAAAACCCGACTTCACTTCAGTGACTACGCTAAAGCCTTTGACTGTGTGGATCACAACAAACTGTGGAAAATTCTGAAAGAGATGGAAATACCAGACCACCTGGCCTGTCTCAAAGAGCCTCTTGATGAAAGTGAAAGAGGAGAGTGGAAAAGTTGGCTTAAAACTGAGCATTCAAAAAACTAAGATCGTGGCACCCGGTGCCATCACTTCATGGCAAATAGGGAAACAATGGAAACAGTGGCTGACTTTATTTTCTTGGACCCCAAATCACTGCAGGTGGTGACTGCAGACAGGAAATTAAAAGACGCTTGCTCCTTGAAAGAAAATCTATGACCAATCTAGACAGCACATTGAAAAGCAGGGACATTTCTTTGCTGACAAAGGTCCGTCTAGTCAAAGCTGTGGTTTTTCCAGTGGTCATGTATGGATGTGAGAGCTGGACCATAAAGAAGGCTGTTGCTATTCAGTCACTGAGTCACGTCCGACTCTTTGCAACCCCATGGTTGCCAGCACGCTGGGCTTTACTGTCCTTCACTATCTCCTGGAGTTTGCTTTAATTCATGTCCATTGAGTCAGTGATGCCATCCAACCATCTCATCCTCTGTTGTCCTCTTCTCCTCCTGCCCTCAATTGTTTCCAGCATCAGGGTCTTTCCAATGAGCTGGCTCTTGGCATCAGGTGGCCAAAGTATTGGAGCTGAAGACTGAGTGCCAAAGAATTGATGCTTTCAAATTGTGGTTCTAGAGAAGACTCTTGAGAGTCCCTTGGACAGCAAGGAGATCCAACCAGTCCATCCTAAAGGAAACCAACCCTGAATATTCACTGGAAGGACTGATGCTGAAGCTGAAGCTCCAATACTTTGGCCACCTGATGGGAAGAACTGACTCACTGGAAAAGACCCTGATGCTGGGAAAGACTGAAGGCTGGAGGAGAAGGGGACGACAGAGGATGAGATGGTTGAATGGCATCACTGACTCAATGGACGTGAATTTGAGCAAACTCTGGAGACTGAGAAAAGGGACTAACTTTTTCTGAAGAAAAAGTTCAGACTTAACAACTAAACAGCAACAGCTGACCCAAAGTTCCTGCTAGAAACAACTCAGAGGCTCCCAGTTCACTGATCCACATATTCAAACGACTAGACTCAAAAGAGGGTCAAGAAACAGGCAGCTTCAAACCTCACTTCTGAAAACAGTGACTCCGACACCCACAAGCACGTGGAGCGGGAGAGGACGCGCACACGGGCAGCCAGCCCCACCTGGAGCACAGGCCCCGCCCTGGCAGCCCTGGGGCAGCAGCGGTCCCCAGGCTGGGCCAGGAAGAGGGGGAGGGCGGTGCGAGCAGGAGCACGGAGCCGCCGCCGCTGCCGCGCGCACGTGGCCCAGCCTGGCGTCCAGCACAAGGCCACGCTAGGCACCTCTCCTCCGAAAGCCCCGTGCAAGAAGGCCCAGGGTGACTTCTGAGGACCGCCTGCTGCTACCCGTCTCCGCTCTTAAACCCAGCTTCAGCGAGTCACGTCACCGAGGAGGTGGTGACGGCCCAAGTGGCAGCATTTAGGGCACTGTCAGCCCCAGGCAGACGCCAGAGTGCCCTGCCAGGCGGGGCAACCACCACACTGCCCGCCTTGTGGGGGCTTCGTTAGAAACCACAGACCTCAAAATAAATAACCCCAGCTCCACAAGGTCGGGCAAATCAGCTGATAAATGGTGCTGCTGCTGCTAAGTCGCTTCAGTCGTGTCCGACTCTGTGCGACCCCATAGACGGCAGCCCACCAGGCTCCCCCGTCCCTGGGATTCTCCAGGCAAGAACACTGGAGTGGGCTGCCATTTCCTTCTCCAATGATAAATGGTGCTACCGTATACCTAACAGAGCCTCTCGAATGAAAAGCGAACCGAGACAGAGGCTCTGTAGTAAAGCAGTCCACGTGAGGAGCGCCGTGGGCCTCACAGAGCAGCCCAAAGGCCACGTGGCCAGGACTCTGAACCCCGGCTTCAGGGTCTCCCCGACAGGAGGGCATGATTTGTGAAGTAGGAAATGACAACCCACATCAGTATTATTGCCTGGAGAATCCCACAGACAGAAGCAGCTGGGGGGCTAAAGCCCATGGGGTCACAAGAGTCAGGCGTGCCCCTCACGCAACAGCGACGGGAGCAGGGAGGCAGGGTTGGGGGTGCACAGGTGAAGTGGGCCCACTCAGGAGGATGCAGGCAGCTGGGAGAGGCGCCTGGCTGCCTAGCCCGCAGCACTCCGGGGAGACGCCTGGACGACCCACCAGTCACCATGGCTCTCGGGGATGAATTCCCTCGGAGCTGGACCCAGAAAACTGCCCAGTGGGGACAGCGAAGACTGAAGGGTGCTGGGTGCCCACCAGCCCCACCGCCCTCAAGGACTCGCTCGCCCTGAGAGCGTCGGCTGGGGCAGCCGGACAGGGGGGACAGACGGCCTCGGCTCTGTCCCGCACCTCCCAGCACTGGCCTCGGCCTTGGCTCTCGGCGTCCCCAAAGCCTGAGGACGGACGGGTCCAGCTCCTGGCACTGCTGGGGCCACCACAGCAACGCCTGTCAAGATCCTGACACACGAGGGCACCCAACAAATACAATGTACTTTTCATCATGTTCATTAGCTATAAGAATGTACTGAGGCTACTTCAATTCACAATAAATTCAGTATCTGGTTTGGACCAAAGAACTGGCTCCTCTCCACGGAGAGCTCCGGGCGCTGCTGAAGCATCCCCCAGACTGTTTCCAAATCAATTAGGTTTCCTGAAGCCAGATAATGACTCCGCTCTGCATACATTCTCCACAGTTCTCTGGGCCCAGACGGACGGCTTCAGCTCTCTGGGGCTGAACAGCACGTGTCGCCCACTGGCTCAGCACCCCCTGCGGCATCTCCCCTCACCGCTCCACCTGGGCACCGCGGCTCCACAGCTGGGCGGCCCGGGGGCCAGGCTACTGTCCGGGACGTGATGCCGCCCCCCAGGGCCGGGGCACGAGGGAAAGGCTGCAGGCCGCCAGCCAGGACCTGGGCACTGGGCTCTCACAGAGCAGTCGCTCCTCAGGAGGACTCTTGAAGCCAAAACTCGAGCAGCTGTTTCGAGAGGTGACAGTCAGAAGCAGCTCTGGATGACCTCTCCGACGGGAGCTGTTTAATCAAGAGTCCTTAGCGCAGGCAGGCGGCCTCTCAGGTGGCGTGTGACGTGGGGCTTGCTGGAGCAGACACAATTAACCTCCGTCACAGTGAAGCCGAGGGCCTGGCCCCAGCCTCCGCCGTCCCAGGTCAATGGCCCACAGGGGCCCCAGCAGTCACTCCAATGAACACCCTGGGTCACCGGCCGGGCTGCCTGCTGGCATGGAGCCCCTGCGTCCCTGGAGCTCCGGGAGCAACCCAGGCAGCCGCTCCTCCAAGACCACCCTCTTCGCCCACAGGCGCCCAATGGCCACCTCGCTCTGCTGGCCAGGGAGCGTGAGGGCCGTCCACTGTGGCCCCAGGAGGAGGCAGCTGCTCTGTCTGCCCTCGTCCCCACTTCTCTCCCCACGGACACAAGTCCACGGGAAGCAGGAGGAAAGCCCAGCTGCCAGCGGGGGGCGGCACACCACCCTCTCGTGGCTCCAAAGGCTGTCTGGGGTCGCAGGGGAGGGAAAAGCGTTGCTGGAACTGACCCCCCCGCTCCCCGCAGAGCAAAGGCCACAGCGGCCGCCCCTGCCGGCGCCAAGGAGACAGACAGGAGAGGCCCCTCGGGGCCGGTGGGGACCCAGAGCAGGCAGCACTCTGACCATCTTTCTAGCCCAGAGCCAGCGGGAACTCAGCTCCAGGGCAGGCCTGCAGGACCCCTTCAGAAGCAGCGAGCTGACAGCGACCCCAGCCCAGCCAGGTGGAGAGGGCAAGGGGACGCACGCGAGGCCGGCAGGAGCAGGGCGCTCTGCCCTCGGGGTCTACAGCGTGGTCCCCAGGGGCGGGAAGGCTCCGGGCTCACTCTGTAGGACAGTGAGCCACGTCTAGGGGGTTCCGGGAGGCGCCTGTCGAGACCCACTCCTGTCTGGTAACATCCCTCCCCACCGTGACCCGCTGCTGACAAGCATGCCAAGGAAATCTGGTTTCTCAAGGTCAAGTTACAGGAAACCCCGGGTGTTTCTTCTCACCAGGGAGAAAAGCAGTCACCCCACACCTCCAGAGGTGCCGTATGCACACGGACAGATGCACACGGACACGTCTGCACACGTCTGCTCCCCCGGGACAAGAGAAGACCGCACAGCAGACCACGGGACTAGCGGCTCACGGTGGGAGACACAAACGGAGTTCCTCGGTTCCCGAGAGCCTGCAGGGGCCTGCAGCCTCCCCAGGGTCCTGTCTGCAGCCACCACCATCAGAGGAGCAGAGAGGTGGGCACAGGGGACCCGCAGCACACCGGCGCCTTGGGCTCAACCTCCCAGGGCCCCCAGGCCAGCAGCAGAGAGGAGAGACGCCTTCGCCACGAGGCCGCGCCCAGGGCTTCTGACAGAAGAGCAGGCCTCGGGGCCCAGGACACCTCCACCTCGTGGTGACCTCCCTCCACCGTGCCAGCCTCCTGAGGGCCATGCATGCTCTCTGCAGTCTGCCCATCACAGAGGGCGACGGAGCCGACAGAGCTGAGACGCCCGCGCCCTGCCCCAGGGCATCCACGATGAAGAAGTGAGCTCCACGTGCAGACGGGACGTCCGGGGGAGGAGGAGCTGGTCCCCCGCCAGCAAGCACACGCAGCAGCGTCTCTGAGGAGCGGGCGAGCAGCGAGTCAGGAGGCTCCATGGGAGACGCAGGTGCAGCGTCTTGTCCTGCCGGCTCGCTCCCGGCACTGAGGGCCCAGCCCTCTCGCGACCTCCTCCCAGGGTGCAGTGGCACCCACGGACTCCACACGCCTGGGCAGCACAGGCCCTGGCTGCCCCCTGTGCCCCTCCTGTGCCCCTCCTGCCTGCCAAGTCCAGGGTGGCACGCGGCACGCGGCCCAGGAGGACCGAGGCCTCAGGAGCTGCAGGTGCCTCGAGGACCAGTCGTGTTTGAAACACAGCTACACAGCTCAATCTCGGAGGACAGGGTTAACTTGCTGGAAACGCATTTGTGAAGGTATTTTACAATTAATGATAAGACACATTATGGAGTCATTACCCAAAAGGTCATGGATATTTAAACAGATCACAAAATTGCTCCCAAACGCCCCCTCCAGAGCAGCTTTCCTAGATGGCACCCCCTCAGAGGCCCAGGACACCCTCCTGGGCACCCCGAGTCCTGGGCCGAGATGGCTGGAGACCCTGGCAGCTCCGAGCCAGAGTCCTCTTCCAGCCTCATGTGGGAAGGGCGGGCGACCGCGCGAGCAGAGCTGAGACACCCAAGCCCAGCCGGGGGCAACTGCAATGAAGCAGCGAGTCTCCAGGTGTGGGCAGCACCCAGGAAAGGACCTGTCCTTCCGCCCCCTCCCTTGGAAGGCCGGGCAAGGGGCATGTCAGGAAGGCTCCACGGAGGCCTGACCCAGAGGCTTAAAAATGGAAGGACACGCGTGCGCTCTGAGGGCTGCCAAGGCATAATCCCCCTCGTTCCTCCGGCTTTATGAGAGGCTATATTAAAAATGGTTTATACATAATAAAATCTGTTACATTTATGGCAAGAAAATATGGAAAGACAATAAAATTAGCAGAGCATAGAAATGAGAGAATGCTAAACATCCTTGGCTCTCCGACAGGAACAGAGAAGGAACAGTCAAGATTTTAAATGGAAGGAATTTAACCCGATTTGAAATTCAAAGTTCCGTTTCTCCCTCCCTGCTGAGCCCGGTTCCAGGGGGCCCTGCTTGGCATGGGCAGCCCTGCTGGGGTCTCCCGGCTCACACTCACAAAGGGGGCCTGGCACACCCTGCTGGCACCGGCGGAACCCTGGGCTTTGGTCTGTGTACCCCGCCACCCCTCGTCCCGGCCTCTCTCTACCGTGACCCCAGCCCCTCCGCCTCCCTGCCTCGGCACAGCCCCCCACCCCGGGTCCCAGTGGTGGCGGCACACCAGGCCAGAAGCACAGCACGGCGTGACAGCCGCGCCCAGCCCTGCGTCCTGGCCCAGTGGGTCTGTGTCCATAGACAGTAGCTGGCAGCCACCTGGGTCCGACACCCCCGCCGGCACAGGCTGAGGAGCCTCACCACCCGCACCTGCCGCCCCACTGGGAGCGGCTGCCCATGGCGCCAGGCCGGCCGGAGCCCACGCCTCCCGGTCAGTGGAGCCTCTCCCACGCCCCCAGGCCGCCGGGCCAGCAGGATGAACTATCCGCGCTTGCCTCGAGACCCCGACTGCCAGGATGCTCCTTCTCTAGGCCCATCTGTCTTGGTTTGTTGTAAATGAAGACATTATTTTTAAAGCAGTTTTCGCTTTACAGCCTCCCACCCACTCTCCCCTAGCACCGCACCTCAGGGCAGCGTGCTGGCCACACAGTGAACGGACACATTACTACGCGTCACATCAGGGTGCATCTGCCGGGCTGTACGTTCAACAGGCTCAGAGAAACACACGGTGTTATGCAGCCCCCATTCCTGGATCATGCAGAGGAGTTTCACTCCACCAAAAACTTCTCCACCCCTCCGTCCCCCGAGCCCCGGTAACCACCGCGCCCCTGCGGTCCCCAGACTGCCTCTCCACGTTGCCTTCTCCCACTTAACAACGTGCATTTACGGCTCCTCCGCGTCTTTTCATGACCTGATAGCTCCCTTCTTTCCCCTCTTTGGATGTATCAGGTCACCCGTTCATTTACCGAAGGACATCTTGGTTGCATCTCCGTTGCGGCATTTATCAACAAAGCTGACAGAAACACCTGTGTGCAGGTTTCTATGCGGACCTGAGTTTTCACACCTCTCAGGTAAATATCGAGGACCCTGAGTCCTGGATTGCAGGGGAGCATGTTTGCTTCTGTAAGAAATCCCACGCTGCCTTCCAGAGCGACTGCGCCACGCTCGCCCCGGCGGCGATGAGGCTCTGTCGCTCCGCACCCCCAGGAGTGCTGGGTGTTGCTCGCGCCCAGCTTTGCCCACCCTAACAGCGGTGTGCTGGTATCTCACTGTCGTTTTAGTCTTTCCCTGATGACCCAATGTGGGAGCCTCTCATATGCTTGTTTGCTTCTGTTTATCTTCTCTGGTGCGTAGAAGGCGATGGCAACCCACTCCAGTACTCTTGCCTGGAAAACCCCATGCATGGAGGAGCCTGGTAGGCTGCAGTCCAGGGGGTCACGAAGAGTCAGACACAACTGAGCGACTTCACTTTCACTTTTCACGTTCATGCATTGGAGGAGGAAATGGCAGCCCACTCCAGTGTTCTTGCCTGGAGAATCCCAGGGACGGCAGGGCCTGGTGGGCTGCCGTCTATGGGGTCGATCAGAGTCGGACACGACTGAAGCGACTTAGCGGCAGCAGCAGCATGTTCTCTGGTGAGGTGTCTGTTCAGATCTTTTGGTCATGTTTTAACTGGGTGGCTTTTACTTTGGGCTTTAAGAGTTCTTTTTACATTGTGGATGCCAGTCCTTTACCACACACAGGTTTTGCAGATGCAGGTGATCCTGGAACAACGCAGGTCTGAACTGCACAGCTCCACTTGCACACGGGTGTTCTCAGCAGTACACACCACAGTACTGCACAGGCTGTGGCTGGTGGAAGCCGAGGACGCAGACCACGGATTACACAGGGTTCACGCCTGCACTGTTCAGGAGTCAGCTGTGCTTCTCCCACTCTGTGGTTTGTCCTTTCATTCTCTGAACAGCATCTTTCATGGAGCTGAAGTTTATGGTTTTAACGAGGTCCTGCTCACCAACTTTTTCTTTCACAGACTGTGGCTCTGACGCTGCTTTTGGAAAGTCACTGCTCAACTGAGAGTCAGCCGCACCCAGTCCTCCACCTTGCAGGACAGTCGTGGTTCTGCGTGTTACACTTAGGTCTGTAGTGCGTTTTGAGCTCATCTGTGTGAGAGCGAGAGGTCTGCATCTGGATCCACGTGCCTGCTCAGCCTGTGGACGTGCAGTGACCCCAGCACCTTTGCTGACATGACTGCCTTTGCTCTCTCACCAAAGCACGCCACCTCTCCCAGGGTGCTCCTGGGGCCTCGCTCTGCCCCACAGCTGGCTGGCTGCTCCCCCCACGGCACTGCACTGCCCCGCTTTCTGCGGTCTGGAAGGTCTGGGAGGCCAGGGAGGCCTGGGAGGTCTGGGAGGTCAGGGAGGCCTGGGGGGTCTGAGGGGTCTGGAAGGCCTGAGAGGCCTGGGGGGTCTGGGAGGCCTGGGAGGCCTGGGGGGTCTGGGGGGGTCTGGGAGGTCTGGGGGGTCTGGGAGGCCTGGGGGGTCTGGGAGGTCTGGGAGACCTGGGGGATCTGGGGGGTCTGGGGGGGTCTGGGAGGTCTGGGGGGTCTGGGAGGCCTGGGATGTCTGGGGGGTCTGGGAGGTCTGGGAGGCCTGGGGGGTCTGAGGGGTCTGGAAGGCCTGAGAGGCCTGGGGGGTCTGGGAGGTCTGGGAGGCCTGGGGGGTCTGGGGGGGTCTGGGAGGTCTGGGGGGTCTGGGAGGCCTGGGATGTCTGGGGGGTCTGGGAGGTCTGGGAGGTCAGGGAGGCCTGGGGGGTCTGAGGGGTCTGGAAGGCCTGAGAGGCCTGGGGGGTCTGGGAGGCCTGGGAGGCCTGGGGGGTCTTGGAGGCTAGTCCTTCAACCTTGTTCTCCTTCGATGCTGTACTGGCTCTTCCCGGGCTCTTGGTCTTCACACAAACTTTAGAATCAGTTTGCCCACGTTCTGATTAGGACTGTATTCAATACGCATATCATGCTGAAAAGAACTGACAAGATGACAGGACTGAGTCTTCCTATCCATGAACATGGAACGTCTGTGCTTCAGATCTTTAACGTCTCTCATCAGATGTCTATAATTTTCCTCGTTAGACCTTGCACAAAAATTTTGTTTTGTTTTTACCTTAGAATCTGTCTGTTTTGGTGCTAATGTAAGTGACATAATGTTTTAAATTTCAAACTAAATGTTCATTGACTTAAATAATATTAACCTATGGCCTGCAACCCTGCTATAATCAGTTATTAGTTCTAAGAGCTTTTTGCTTGAGTCTCTGGGATTTCTATATAAACAATCATATCATCTGCAAACAGTTTTATTTCATCCTTCTTCCCACTGTGCACATTTTATTTCCTATTTCTGGTCTTACTGCATTAACTAGGATTTCCAGTATGAAGTTAAATTGGACATCCTTGACTTGTTCCTAAATCTTGGCAAGAAAGCCTCTAGTTTCTTACTTGGATGAAAGATGAAAATATCTGACAAGAAATCAGCCTCTCTATCCACCACAGGATAAATAAAACTCTGCCCGCTTAGACAGCAGCCATCACCACTGAGTGACCCAGCAGCTGTACGAGCTCTGGGGAGGCCCTGTCCTCGCTCATTAAGCGCTATGCCTGGACCCCCGAGTCCTGTGCTCTCCAGGCACACGGTGGCCCCCTGTGCTCCAAGAGCCCCAGTTCTTAACGTAACCAGGAATCAGGTTGGAAGCAACCTGGAGCCAGGCGGCCTCCCACACTGACCATCGGGAACAAGAACAGCTGGAAGGGGAGGTGGGAGGGGGGTTCAGGATGGGGAACACGTGTACACCCGTGGAGGATTCACGTTGCTATATGGCAAAACCAATACAATATTGTAAAGTTAAAAAAAAAAAAGAACAGCTGGAAGGAAAACCAGCTCCGCTGCTGAGGACCTGAGGCCCCTGCCACCCTGCCACCCTGCCACACGGCAAAACTGGCTATGCTCTGAGACAGGAACAGCCCCTTCCGGGAAACACCACAACTGGGGAAAGCTTCTCAGACACTTAGTGGCTGAGGAACGTGACAAAACGCCCCCGTCCTCAGAGAGCAGCCCCCTCCCCACGCTCCAGCCCACCTCTGCCCCAGCTCCCCCGGGAGAGAGGAGGGGGTCCCATGGCCGCTGAGAGCCAGAAGCCCAGCCTGCAAAGGTTTGCCGAGAGAGGCTAGAGAGTGCCCAAGACTGCCCGGTGAGCCGGAGAGAAGCGAGAACCCACGTGTGCTCTCCTGGGCTTGTTCTTTCAAACGAGCCAGTGCCAGCGGGGCGGCTGAGCAGGAAGTCCTCAGGCTCAGGGCTCCCAAAGTGCACACAAAGTGTCAGGAAACTTGAGAGCAGCGTCAGAAAGACACTGTGACCTCTCCTGCATGGAAGTCAAGGGGCACAGAAAACCCGAGCCTCGGGCCCGAGGACCCCACTTTCAGCCTCCACAGACGGCCGATCGAGGGGGTGGCCGTCTGCACAGGCCCCTGCCACGAGCAATCTCTGCTCGCCCCAGCTGGCCTCCCCAAATCCCTTCCAGTGACACAGGGAAGCGGAAGTTCCGAGGCACCAAGAGTCAGGGACCAGCCACAGGATCTCTTCACCATCTCCTCATCGAACAGCAAACAACATTCAAGGATTACTCACTTCTGCTTTCATCCAAGCGTCTGTGGAAACCGAGATTCTAACGCAGGTTGCGGAGTGAGCCAGCAAAGAAGATTCTGCCTGCTTCCCCAGGGTGGAAGTGACCCGGGTGCCTCTTCAACCGCAGCGGCTTGCCGGGTGGTATTTCCTCACTGGAGGGCTCTGAGCCCAGGTCTGTCCTCTAACAGAATTGTCACAAAGCAGATTAGGGATCCCTGGGCCATCCACCCGCTGGCTGAGCCTGGCTGAGGACTGTCACCTCACTTTTCTGCGCTCACAGCCCTGCTGCCCTCCGCCAGGGCTGCACGCAGGACAGCGTTCCCTCCTCCGCGTCCCAGGCCTGCAGTCCAAGGGAGGTGTGCCCAGGGTCCCCTCTGCCTTCAGCCAATGGGGCCAATTTCCCTTGGCCCACAGAGTCAGGTAACCTGGCCTGGAAGTGCAACCTGGCCCTCCGGCCAGGCCTGCCTCTGGTCTCTGGAGGAACCTGCCTTGGCGACGGCCGGAGCCCTGAGCGAGCACCAGTGTGGGGCAAAGAGCATGCGCACTGGAAGAAGCTGTCATTCAAACAGTTCCGGAGGCTGGGCGGTGGCACAGGCCACGTCCCGCGAGCCCCAGCAGCCACAAGAAGTCCAGCCGGGGACGCCCCAGTCCACGTCGCGTGAGGTCTCCACGTGGAGAGAGGCGATACCCGCAGCTGGGGAGCCGCGCCTCTGACACCCTGGTCTCCAGAGGCCAGGCGTCCACTTGGCCATGCTGACGAAAGCCAACGGCACCTCAGCTCACACGAGAGCTCCCATCAGAGCCCTCACCAAGTGACCGTCACTCAGTCTGTCTCCAAGAAAGCCAAGAGAGTGGGCGATGCCGCGGGTCTGATGCGGGAAGGCGGCCTTGAGGCCACGACCTCGTGGCCAGAAGTTCACAGAGATAAAACAGACCGTAACGTGTGACTCTGACTTTGTTTACCACTTAGAAGATGCATCACCACTGAGATGACACAATTTCAGGTGAAGGTCAGGAGCTCTGCAGTCTGGGTCTAAACAAGCCTCAGTCTCCCGGGGTCTCCGAGGACTGTCTGGGCTGCTGCTCCATTATTCAGACTCTGAAGAGCCCTCGCGAGGCTCCTCTACACACACCAAGCCACACGGCTACAGCCCCGAAGCACCTGGTCACTCCCCGGAGCCATGCCTGGCTGAAGATCAGACACCCCCCGGCCCCTTCAGTGCCCTTGGAGGGCTCCCCGTCCCGGTCAGTGCTTGAGGTCTCCAGCTGGCTCCCCGCCACCCCAACATCAGAAGCAAAGGCGCGCCCAACCTCACTAGTGGCCCGACGTGAAGAAACGGGAAGACCGTCCAGCCGGCCGCAGGCCAGCCCCTCACACGTCCTCAGTGACCTGGTAATGACCCAGCACGGAGGAAGGCAGGGGCCTCTCCCTGCGCAGACAAAGGCCCCGGCACAGCCTAGCCCTCCCTGCCCCGCGCCGCCCCTGGGGGCAGCAGAGCACGGCCACACCCTCACCGGGGCTGGGCTCTCTCCCCACACCCAGCTGCCTCAAAGGCACGGCCACACTGCAGCCAGGGGCAAGCACTTCTGATGGCGGGCAGGGGGCGGCGGCAGGGGAGGGTCCGTTGCACGCTCAGGAACAGCCCGGATCCGTCCACCAGAGCCCACCTCGGACACCGCAGGGAGAGGCCTGGCCAAGTCCACACCAAGCATCCTGCCCCCAGAGAGAAGCCGGTGCGGCCATCAGCGTTCAGGTGGGCCCCCGGGCGCAGCGTCCGCCTTCGAGGGATGGGGAGGCGCGTCCGGGCACACGCTGCCCCCGCGGCAATCCTCCCACAGCCACCGCCACAAAACTCACCACTCAAACGGATGTCGTTTCGGGGATGAACATTTTTTCCAGTGCTTGAATAAAAGGGGGAGTTTCACATTTTATCCACTTCCACATCTCTTAACAATAAAAACTTATTTAAAAGGCCCATGAATATGTAAATGGCGTTTTAAATATGGAAATGCAAAACATGCAAGAAAACAGTCTGGGTGTGAAATATTAACGCATCTCATCTTGCTGAGAAGACAACACAAGCTGGCTGAAGCAAGGACGAGGAGCCCCAGCCTCTGCTCGGCTGGGGGGCGGCCTGGGGGAGGAGGGCGGGTGGGGAGGGGGGCCCGCAGCTGCGTCCCAGGAGCGCCTCTGCCAGCAGGTCCTGCCCTCAGGCCACCACCACTGCCTCCCGGCCCCCTGCTCTGCCCTCTCCCTCGTCCAAAGCCACTGGACCAAACCGAGCATCTCTGCCGGTGCAAGCTCAGACTGCACACTCTGCCCCATAGCGTCCACTCTGCCCGCCGGGCGGACGGCAGGGAGGGATGCCCCAGTGAGAGCCGCGTCCTCCACCCCGAGCAGGGCCAGAGAGCCCATGAGGACAGGGTCACCCTTGGGACGTGAGCACAGGGCCCCCTCCAGGGTCAGAGGCAGGGCATCTGACTACCGGCCACGCTGAGCACAGACTCGCCACAGGCCCACCCGAGGCCCAGAGCCTTCAGGTCCATGCATGGAGCAGAGGGCCTGGGGGTTGGCCATAGGCCTCACCCAGCGATGCCAGGGCCTCCGTGGGCCACAGCCCCAGGGGGGTAGCATCCCTGTGTGTGTGCACAGGAAGTGAGCGACCCAAAAGCAAGAGGCTGACAACCCCTAACAGAACAGAGCCTCCCTCAGTCCAGGGAGCTCACGGGGCTTTAGCGGACTTCTCGGAAGACGATGACGGGAAAGCAGTGAGCAGGCCTCTCTGCGTGCTGAGGAGAGGAACGCGGGGAGGACGAGCTGCTGCCGCTCCGAGCATGGTCCCTGGACCAGCAGCTCCGGCTCCACAGGCGCCTGCAGGGAACACGGAGCCGGCCGCCCCTGCAGACCTGCCGAGCCAGAGCCTGTGGGGCCCACGCGCAGTCTGCGCTCCCACTGATCTGGAGAAGAGCTGGGCGCCCAGCGCTGACCCCACAGAGACCAGGGAGTGGAGGAGCCGCCACCTCCAGCGCCAGGGGAGCCTCGGGGATCGCGCCACCCAAGTGCCAACTGCAGCCACGGGCTTCCACACACAGCCCCTGCCTTGCCCTCACACGAGCCTGGGCAAAACCACCAGCACTGCCAGGGGGGTCCTTTGCGGGCCTGGCACCACCAGGACCCCAGATGGACTGGGTTCTCCCTCAGGGTGATAGGGCTTGGTCTCAGGGACAGAAGCCAGGCGGCCACAGTCTAGAAAGTGAGAGCAGCTCCTGAGGCTCAGGGCCAAGCCGGAACAGCCATCAGCACTGGAGGTCCATGCCCACCCTAAGGGGAACGGCGCGGGGCCTCGCCTCCACGCCCCACCCCAACGGCCTCGCCCACTCTGATGGGGAAGCAGCTGGTGGCCCGGAATCCACCACTCAAGGACAGGACACGGACACTGTCCCCGGGGAAGCATCTGCAAAGGGCCCTCAACCGAGAAGCCTCCAGGCACCGCCCTCCCGTGCGCGCCCATCCTCTCTAATTGGCCGCAGAATTTATAGCCTGGAATAGCCCTCCCTCCGGGGAGGCCACAGAGGAGGTTCTGAGGAGAGTCAGACCAAGTGGCTCGGAGGGCTGCAGGCACCACCTCACGTCCAAACACGGCACTGCAGGCGGGCGCAGACCCTCAGCCTGACCGAGGCCCGTGCCCCCCACTGCACAGCGGCGCAGAGACTCTTCCTGCCCTGAGTCCCAAGCAAGGAGGGAGGTCTGAGGAATAAAGGGACGAGGGGACGAGCAGAGGGCCAGGAGAGATCTGTTTGTCACCTCCTGGTTACCAACTAGGCCAGGAAACGGTTCTTAGAGAGAGTAACTCTCACCTTGTTAGATCCAGCCAGAATTGCGGAAAACAACAAAAACCCGGAAAACATCACCCGAGATGGCGCGAAGCCAGGGCAGCTACAGGAGGATGGCTGCCTGTGTCTCCAAGCGCCCCTGGGCCCCGGGGCCCCATGAGCGACCAGCCGAGGGCGCGCGGCCTGAGCAAGAGCCTCCTGCTCTGCCGCCATCGAGCCCACGGCCAGTGCCTCACAGGGCCATGGAGCCCACACGCGCACGACCACCAGGAAGAATGCGTGGAGACCAGCTGTCAGACGCCTCTGGTTCCACACCTCCTGCCAAAGGCCATTAGGTCGCGTGGCACCAAGAGCTGAGCAAACAGGCGAGCCTCTGTCTCCATCACTGAGAACCCCGAGGCCACCACTGCAGAGACGGTGATGGCCAGGACGAGCAGGACAGCTGGTGGGGAGGGCCAACGCATCCTCCAGAGGCTCCCGCGTGGGACGGGGGCACACCCCCCACAACAGCCTGGGGCTCCCGTGCCCGCCCTGCCCCCTCCAGTGGGGACAGAGGGTCGGGAGGGGGCCCAGAGGGCGCACAAGCCATCCCGGCAGGAAGCTGAGGCGGGCTGTCCAGGGCCTGCAGCAGCACCACAGCGCCCCATCCCCAGTCAAGGGAGATCAGCGAGTCGAGGCCAGTCCACGGGGCTGGGGCACCACGCACAACGGCAGAGCACAGAGGGACAAAGCGAAGCCTGGCCCCTCGGCACCCTGGCTGCCCGGCAGGACGGCATGGTCAGGGGCCAGCTGACCCGTGCAGAGCCTGCCTGACCTGGGCTCCTGCCAGCCTGACATCTGGCCTGGCACCCCAGGATGGGCAGAGCACAGGCTCCCACGCCGCAGGCCTCACTCTGTCCGCCTGGCACATCCCCGTGCGCTCAGCCGAACCACTCATCCATTCCCTCGCTCAACCAGAGCTCGGCAGGCGGCCCTCCGGGCCCAGGGAGCGCGGCTGGCAGCGGGGACACAGTACGCGGGGAGCGTGGTGAGGGCCGGCGGGCACAGTGCCACTTCAGGCAGAGGCAGCAGGAACCGTGCAGGCACGAGCCCCGCAGGGAGGGGGTGGCTCCGGAACACCTGGGGGCGGGGGCGGGGGCGCATCCATGCGAGGCCGCCGGGGGGACGGAGCCGGCTCGCGTCCGCCTGCCCCACAGACGCCCGTGTCCGGGGCAAGGAGGACCGCAGAGCAGTTCTCTGGAGTCCCCACCCGCCTGGTCAGCTGCAGGCTGAGGTGGAGCCGCATCCTCACCCACCTGGAAGGGCGCCCCGGTCTAGACGCTACCCTGGCTACAGCCCGTGTGCCAACCGCCTCTCCACGCTTCACACACTTTTCTAACAGACCTCAGTGTCCAAAGCTGCATTTCCAGCTCCCACTGCCTTCACCTGTTCTTCTCCTAAGTTCTCCGGCGACATGAGAAGCAAGAGCACCATCCACAAGCTCTTACCAAAAACCTCACCCTGTCTTTCTGTCTCACCTGTCACAGTGGGTCCACAGCAAACACAGCACCCCCGTCTTTCAGGTGTGCCTCTGCCCGCCCCCTCCCTGACCCCGCCACACACACACACACACACACACACACACACACACACACACACACGAGACAGACCTGCTCACTCCTAATCTGCCGCTGGGAAACGCCACTGGCCGCCCCGCGCTGCCCTGGAGCCACACTTTCCCCAGGACTCCGGGTGCTGCAGGCTGAGTTGCTTCTGTCGTGTCCGACTCTGTGACCCCCTGGACTGCAGCCCGCCAGGCTCCTCCGTCAGTAAGATTTCGAGGCAAGAACGCTGGAGTAGGGCGCCATGCCCTCCTCCAGGGGATCCTCCTACCCAGGGACTGCATCTGCGTCTGCTTCGACTCCTGCGTCGGTAAACGGGGTCTTTACCACAAGCGCCACCTGGGAAGCCCCTGGCGCTGCCGGGCTCCTCAAACACTAACAGGTTGAAGCCAAGGGCTCTTCTGAGACACGTACAGCCCAGAGCAGGAAGACCGATCTTCAGAATAAACTGCAGTCGTCAGAGCAGCCCAGAGCTGGCACGTGCGACGGGTGTGAAGCGCCCCAGAGAGCTGGGCTCGGCAGGCATGCACAGCGCGTGGCAGGCAGAGCCCCGAGGCTGCTCGGCTTCCCCTCACCCGCTCCCACAGCAGGTCCCCCGGATCCGCACCGAGGGCCTGGCCCGACACGTCACACCTGCAGGCCCACGACGCACGGCCCCACTGCGCAGAGCAACGCGTGGCAAAGGGCGCTCTGTGGCCACACGGAGCACCTCTCCAGGACCCGGCTCCAGCCTCAAACGACGCCATGGAGCTCCCAGGACGCGCAGACCAGGATTCAAATCCTGCCTCCACGGCTTCCTAGCTGTCTGACACGGGGCTCAGCGCTCTGCTGGGGGACAGAGACAGCACCATCGTGCTTGGCTCAGGGGAGACACCATGCGCGAGGCAGTCAGCACGCAGCCCAGCACCGGAAATACTCTCAGCACCACCACACGTGCACAGGGACAGCCTTCACCCTCAGCACACCCCCACGGGGCCCAAGACCAGCCACAGGAACAAGACGAACGCTGGGCAGCCACGAGTAGAAGGCAAGGTTCCCTGGGCTGTGATTAAACTCCAGTCCTAAGGCAGGCACCGACAGGCCGCTCTGACCAGCGACCCACAGCGCCTCTGGAGCTGTCTGTCCCAGGAGGACCACGGTGCAGAAAGCAGGGACCAGCCCACCGGGCCAGGGCACCCTGCTCACAGAAAGACCCACCAACAGCAGCTGTCGCCAAGGTCGCCCGCCAAGACGTCGGCTGGACTCAAGGCCACAGAGGACTTCCCAGCACCACCCGCACACCACCTGTTTCCTGAGCGCGGCTGATGACGAGGCTCCCCCCGCCATCTCGCCTCATCCTCTAAAGAGCCCCGAAAGCCTCCAGCCAGAACCGCGCCTGCCTGGGGCTGGGCAGAGCCCAGCTTCCGCTCTCCTGCCAAGGCGCCTCTCCTGGTCTAGCCTGGATTCTGCCCAGCTGCCTGCAAAGTCTTGAGGGAGTGACATCAGCCCCTCACGAGGTCTCCTGGCCTCCGCACGGAACACACCCAGCACGGCAACGTCGGTTTGCCAGCTGTGAGCACGGCACTGCCCACGGCCCTCTGTCCTGCTTGGCCAGGGCCCCGAGGGCAGAGGACCCCAGCCTGGCATCTCCCTACAGGGGCCTGCATGTGACTCCACCACCAACAGGCGGGGTGGGAACCTCACCTGCTCCCAGGGCCTGAGGCCCTCAGAAGACCCCTGGCTCCTGCCATGCTTTCTGTCGCCGGATGAGGGGGGCCTCCCTGGGAGGAAGGGGACGGTGCTCAGCGCCTGTACACAAGACGCGCTCCTGAGACGGGCGCACAGCCAAGACCGCTCGTCCGCGTGGCCGTCAGTGGCGTGAGGACAGGACCGAGAGCACCCCGGCCCTGGCCAACGACCCATCCCAGGCCTGTGGCCCGAGGCGTCGCACGTCCTCTCCCCTCCCCTGCCGGGACCCGTCAGGCAGGTTGGCCACCCTGCCGAAGAGGTGAAGCTCTTCCTCAGGAGGCCTGAGACGCCCTTGCTCCCGGGGCAGCTGCACTGGATCTCAGAGGGAACCCAAGGGTCCTGAGAGGCGGATGAGGGGCCCCCAGTCCCCCAGACCACCTCCCCTCCGTGCTGGACCACTCCCTGCAGTGCGAGGCCATTTCTAAACCCAGCCCACAGAAGAGCTGGGACGCCTGACTCACCGCCGAGGACCACAGCCAGAGCCACGCTCACAGCCCTGAGAGGCTGACCTTCCTGAGCCACACTCGCAGCCCTGAGAGGCTGACCTTCCTGACTCGCAGCTCCGAGAGGCTGACCTTCCTGAGCCACACTCGCAGCTCTGAGAGGCTGACCTTCCTGAGCCACACTCGCAGCCCTGAGAGGCTGACCTTCCTGAGCCACACTCGCAGCCCTGAGAGGCTGACCTTCCTGAGCCACACTCGCAGCTCTGAGAGGCTGACCTTCCTGAGCCACACTCGCAGCCCTGAGAGGCTGACCTTCCTGAGCCACACTCGCAGCTCTGAGAGGCGGACTTTCCTGCTGCTGCTCAAGCAGGGAACTTCGGAAAGCACCTCACAGTTTGGCGGGAGAAAGATGCAGACAAGTTTCCTTTCCTGTAATAGTTCATTCTGTTTCAAATTCAAAGTAAAATAAAGAGGATTGCGTGGAAAAATGTTAAAGCTTTAATTTCGAGTCACTTTTAACGCCCGTTTCATCTGACAGCAACTTTGAAAGCAAAAGGCAATCTTTATCATTTGAGGTTTTTAAACTAAATTGATGTGATTATGTCCAACACAACCAGATGCTTCTAAAAGCAATTTTCAAAGTGACATCAGCCCCCAAAATAAGAAAGCCTTCCTTTGGTTATTAATAAACTATTAACACACAGTCTGCACAGGGGGTGAGGCTGCGGGGGGTGACCATGGCCCACAGGCTGACCTCACAGACCCCTTCCCACCAGCCCGTCAGGGCGAGGGTGAGCGTCCAAGGTCCCTCTTGGTCACCATCCTTTCAGCCGCCCCGAGCCTTCCTCACCGGAGGGGCTGACCTCACACGACGGTCCACCTTCAAGTGACTCTAAGCGGGAACCGCCTAGTTTGACCCCATCCTCCGTGGGCACCTGGTCTGGGGCAGGGAGCATGACTGGGGGGAGTCTGCCAGCAGTGGGGGTCCTAGGAAAGGTTTCCTTGTTCCAAAAAGGAGAGGCCTCTCCTCCTGCCTCTGACTCGACACCCAGGATGTAGGCAGCCACCCTGCATACATGAGAGAAGCCTGCCTGGGCCCCAGAGGAGGGAGGCGGACAGCAGTGGACAGGCCCACGCGTGGTTCAGGAGGAGCAGGCCGGCACGTGGGCGGGCTCCCCTTTCCCGGCACAGAGCTCTACAAAGCCCTGGAATTTCCTCAACAGTGAATGATGTGAGTGTCCCTTCGGCCAGACCCCTGGGCAGCGTGGGGCTGGGGGGGTGGAGGGTGCCAGAGGAACCAACGCTGGGAAGAGAGGCGGGAAGTTCCACCTGCCCCCTCCCCGCCGCCTCCAGGGAGGGGAGTGGGCTGGAGACCCAGGAAGTCACCAACGGCTGAGACTTAACCAAGCAGGAAACTCACAGAAACCCTGAAAAGGGGCCTCCGAGGCGGTGGACACGAGGCGGCGCTGGAAGGGCAGCACGCCCGGAGCGGACAGGGCAGCCCTGCCCCCGCCCCACACAAGCCTGGGGCGTCTCTTCCCGTCCAGCTGATCCGAGCTGCACGCTTCACAACAAACCCGTGATCCAAGACAGAGCGCTTTCCTGAGTTCCAGCCATCACTCCAGCACCTGATCAGAGGCAGGGAGGACCCTGCACTCCCGGCCAGATGGACGCGCAGGCGCACCTTGTAGGACTGAGCCTCACGCCTGGGGCCCGGCTGGCCCGGGAGTCACGGCAGAGTGGAACTGGCCCGGGACACCAGCAGGCGTCTGAGTGAGAGCGGGCACAGGACACACCGCAGGCTGGGCGCGGGAGAGGCCCCGGCCCTGGACCCCCAGGAGCAGGGTGGGGCCTCAGTGCGGCGGGGCAGGACGAGGGACACCGCACATCTGCAGTGCCTGCCCCGCTCTGCGAAGCCAGGGGCACGCTCACCCGCAAGGCCTCTCCAAAGCAAGTTGGTTGTTGGATAAGCACGGCCGCCAGGCCTACCTGCTGGTGATGGCACTGTTCTTGTCCTTCAGGGCCAGCTCGCGCTGCTGCAGCTCCACAATGAACCTAGACAGGTCCTCTGGCGTCCTGGGGGGACAAGAACACATGAGGTCAGCGGGATGTGCCCGCAGGGGACGGGGCTCTGACCCTAGGGGCCGGCCCAAAGCCAGGCAAGCTGCTGGCGGACCTCAGAGCCGGGCGAGTCAGGGCCTGTGAGGCCCCCGGACAGCGTGTGTGGGCTCACAGCACAGCCAGCCGCCGGCCACGTGGCACTGGGGACGTCACTCGTGCCAGCCCACGCCTGTGAAAACCGAGTCGGTACGTCGCATCACTGCCACGCAGAGGACGTGAAGTGAGGAGGAAGTGCGCCTGCCAGCGGCCCGCAGACAGGGTGCCCGGGCACGCTAGCCTCCTCCCTCCTCTCAGACACCACGCACGCGGACGGCAGCGGGGGAACAGCAGGCGCCACAGGCACGGTGCCTCCCGTGTCGAAACGCCTCCAGGGGGACGATCAGGCCAATGGTCACGGCAGACGCGCTGCTCACCGTCTCCATTTCACAGACGGGGAAAGTGAGACTAAAAGTCCGTGACGGTGGGCTCCAAGGTCGCCCGCTCTCCCAGCACGGAGCCTCAACCTGAGCCCTGTCCTCCAGCTCAGCACCCGGCTCAGGAGAGCGTGCACAGAAGCACCTTCGCCATTCACACGCCCAGCAGGCACAGGAAGGGCGCTCAACACCACTAATCCTCAGAGAGACGCAAATCCAAACCGTGCTCGGGCCCACCTCACGCCGGCAACAACGGCCATTATCAAAGTCTGCTGCTGCTGCTGCTGCGTCGCTTCAGTCATGTCCGACTCTGTGCGACCCCACAGACAGCAGCCCACCAGGCTCCCCCGTCCCTGGGATTCTCCAGGCAAGAACACTGGAGTGGGTTGCCATTTCCTTCTCTAATACATGAAAGTGAAAAGTGAAAGTGAAGTCGCTCAGTCGTGTCCGACTCTGTGCGACCCCAGAGACGGCAGCCCACCAGGCTCCTCCGTCCATGGGATTTTCCAGGCAAGAGTATTGGAGTGGGGTGCCATTGCTATCAAAAAGTCTACAGATAACACATGCTGGAGAGGGTGTGGAGAGAAGGGAACCCTCCACACTGCTGGTGAGAATGTGAACTCGCGCAGCACTGTGGACAACAGTGGGAGGTTTCTCAAAAAACTAAAATAGAGCTGCCATATGATTCTGAAATCCTACTCCTGGGAGTCGGATTAGAGAAAACTCTTAATTTGAAAAGTTACATACACCCCAGTGGGTCACTGTAGCATATTCACAACAGCCAAGACATGGAGACGGTCTACATGTCCATCAGCAGACGAACGGATAAAGAAGATGTGGTGCGTATATACACAAAGGAATATTATTCAGCCATAAACGAGCATGAAAGGCTTCCCTCGTGGCTCAGAGGTAAAGAATCCACCTGCAATGCAAGGACACAGGTTCGATCCCTGGATAGGGAAGATTCCTGGGTTGAAATGGCACCCCACTCCAGTACTCTTGCCTGGAAAATCCCATGGATGGAGGAGCCTGGTGGGCTGCAGTCCATGGGGTCACTAAGAGTCAGACACGACTGAGCGACTTCACTTTCACTTTTTGCTTTCATGTATTAGAGAAGGAAATGGCAACCCACTCCAGTGTTCTTGCCTGGAGAATCCCAGGGACGGGGGAGCCTGGTGGGCTGCCGTCTATGGGGTCGCACAGAGTCAGACACGACTGAAGCAACTTAGCAGCAGCAGCAGCAGAGATTATTATGCTAACTGAAGCAAATGAGACACAGAAAGATGAATACTATACGATTATCACTATATGTGGAATCTAAAAAAAAGGATAGAGGATTCCCTGGTGGTCCAGTGATTTAAGAGTGTGCTTTGAAGTACAAGGGACACCAGTCTGATCCCTGGTCCCAGAGGATCCCCTGCCACGGAGCAACTGGGCTGGTGCCACAACTACTGAGCCAGCGCTCTGAAGCCCGTGAGCCCACGCGCCTGGAGCCTGTGCTTCACAGAGAGAGAAGCCCACTACCTCGACCAACAGCGAGAAGCTCGGCACCACACCCAGAGAGCACCCCCACTCACAGCAACTGGATAAAGCCCACGCACAGCAACAAAGACCCAGTGCAACCGAAAAATAAAAATACATAAACCTTTGAAACACTATAAAAAATGACAGAAACATACTTATTTACAGAAGAGAAAGAGACCCGCAGACATACAAAAAAAACCCACGACGACCAACGGGCGGCGGGGAAAGGGGGTATGCTTGGGGCTAATGGACACGAGACGGGAAAAGAAGGGAAGCAGCTCGGTCATGTCCAGCTCTTTGCGACCCCATGGGCTGCAGCCTGCCAGGATCCTCCATCCATAGAATTTTCCAGGCAAGAATACTGGAGTGGGTTGCCATTTCCTTCTCCAAGGAATCTTCCCAAGCCAGAGATGAAACCCGGGTCTCCGGCACTGCAGGCAGACGCCTTACCCTCCAAGCCCCCAGGGAAGCCAGTCACATCCGACTCTGTGCGACCCCATAGACGGCAGCCCACTAGGCTCCTCTGTCCCTGGGATTCTCCAGGCAAGAACACTGGAGTGGGTTGCCATTTCCTTCTCCAATGCATGAAAGTGAAAAATGAAAGTAATAAATACAAATAAAGCAGATAAACGACAGGACCTACTGTAGAGCAGAGGCGACTGCGTTCAGCGCCTTGTGATAACCTACAACGGGAAAGACCCTGAAATAGGACAGACACACGTAACTGAGCCCTGTGCTGTACTGTCAGCGCAGTCCTAAAATACCAGCCCTGTAAACTAACTACACATCAGCGTCAAAGAACGGGTTTTTTTTAATGTCTTCAAAGAGGAAGAAAGACGAGAGACAGAGATGGAACATCAAGTGGAGAGCAAAGACTCCTGAGCCCTGCATGGAGCTAACATGGCATTAAAAAAAATGAAAGATGCTCAACACCACTAATTCTTAGAGAAACGCAAAGCAAAACCATCCTCAGGCGCCACGTGGAGGCGAGCACAGGCCCGGGGCTCAGACGCAGGGCTCCACGGGGCGACAGCGCAGTGCGCACAGGCTCCTCTCCCAGCCCCAGAGCCAGCACGGCACCCAGGCCCAGAGCACTCTCTGGCCTCCCCACTCCTGCTGAAGTTGCCCCTGCTGTCCCGCCTGTCCGAGGGCCACTCACAGAAACCTGCTGAGCTGAGCCTCATGTTCAGAGCCCACAGACCCCGAGCCACCAGGCCTGGAGGGGCCTCTCCGCCTCCCGCCAGACTTTCCTCTGCTGCCTGGACACACCAACCCATCCGCTCCCGGAATATCTGTGATGGTTAACCCTGGGCCTGCAGAACGCCTCCCTCAGCCTCCCCAGGCCTCTCTCATCCTCACTGGAGAGGTCTCGGGATAGCTGTCACTTCTTCCGAGAAGCCCCCAAGCCTCTCCTCCCCTCATCACAAGGCTGCTCAGGACCATCTGCCCTGTGACCAGCGGGGCCTCCTGGGTCTGCCATCACTAGGCGTGAAGCCTAAGGCCCCCGGGTGCCGGTAGTGTGTCCTGAAGGCCCAGCGCAGCCCTGGCACGAAGCAGAGCCCACAGCCGCCCCACACAGGCCTCTGTCCTCAGCACCCCCCAGCAGGGAAGGCCAGGCCCTCTTCGTTTCACATCGCCTCATGCAGGCCGTCCCCGGCTGCCAGAAAAACACCCTTTCCTGCACATTTTGTGAGGACACGGCCTTGATGTGTGAGGAACCAAGAGGCATGATGCCAAGATTTCTACCCTTGCTCTGCCCTGAATGCCAGCCAGCTCTGTGGATGAGAAAACACATGAAAAATGCTCACCAGCAGAGACCTGTGAAAACTGAAATCTAAGAGGGGAGGGGTTGAGCCAGCCTTGAACGCCAGATCCCCATTCTTCTCAGAGCTTCCTCATGTCTGCCGACCTCAGAGAGTAAGTAAGCGAACCAAGTAAACCCTTTTAAGCCAAGAGGGTTTTTTTTTTTTTAACATTTTAAAGAGATTGAAGTTATCTTCTATTTTTTATGCTAAGGAATATGCAAACTATTATTAAATCAATGGAAACTATATTCAAAACCGATGAAACTACGCACGTCTACCTTTACAAGGTCACCAGTCCCTCTGGGCCCAAGGGGAAGCGTCTGTCAGACAGACGGCCACACACCCTCTGGGGGCCTCACGAGCTGAGGGGGCGGTATTTTCTCATCACAGGCAAGCTGTGTGCAATGTCCTCCAGGCAGAAACCTGTCTGGAAGCTGGAGGGCAATGGCAGGGCTGGGAGCACAGGACGGCAATTTAGAAACCAGGGTCTTGCCCTGAGGCACAAACTAGCCCCACAAAGCCAGGAACTAGAGTTGACACAGAAAGCTCTCAACCAAGGCCCTCCGTTCTCCTCTGAAGTAAAGATAATTTGAAATGTAACCATTTAATAATGAGGAGAAATTGGGAATGGTCAAATGAAGAGAAAAATGAACTTAACATGCTCTCCTTCAGAAACGCTCTACTCCCGCTGACGGCTCAGGCACCTGCACCCTCCCGGGACACCCGCAGGCTGGGGCCACCTACACGCAGCCATGCCAGCCGGTGGCCGAGGCGCACACTCTCTAGCTGAACCTCGGGGCAGCCATCAGACCCCAAACCCGCTGGAACTTTTGAGCAGCTACTTCAACAAGCCATCAAGGGGACTGGCTCCATATCTGAATAAACTAAGCAGGCAGCTGACTTTCTTCTACCCCCCACGCCACTCCTCCCTCTCGACCAGCCACGCAAACAAGAGCCCCCCGCAGCAACTCCCCAGGGGGGTGCGGCTCATCCGAGCACGCAGGGAGCTGCTCCCACTGAGAGCGTGCGGCGGGGAGGCTGCGCAGGGCCCAAGGCCAGGGCAGACTCCGCAGGCAGCCTCCAGCCACACCCCAGCCCCAGGCGCAGTGCCATCGCCCAGAGCCAGTGGCCAGCCCCGTCAGGCGAGCCCGCAGGTCACGCACAACGCGTCTTCATGGCCGTCCCAAAGAGCCCAGCACCACAGCCCGCACCGCAGGGACACCCCGTCCCAAAGAGCCCCAGCACCACAGCCCTCACAGCAGGGACACCCCGTTCCAAAGAGCCCCAGCACCACAGCCCGCACCGCAGGGACACCCCGTCCCAAAGAGCCCCAGCACCACAGCCCACACCGCAGGGACACCCTATCCCAAAGAGCCCCAGCACCACAGCCTGCGCCGCAGGGACACCCCTGACAGCATCCAGTGAGGGCCTGGCCCAGCGCTCGCTCTGGCCCCGCTTGTGTTCGCCAAGTCAGGCGTCGGGGGCCGGTTCCACACAGCGCGGGGGCCAAGGGGCGCGTGCCCTCCCCGAGGCCCAGGCCTCTGCCCCTGTGCCCTGACCCGGGTGGAGGGCAAGCAGACACACCCAGTGTCTCGTAATCGCTAGCACCTCCCTCCGTGCTGGCTCTCCAAGCTCTGCAGGGCTGAGCGCGGAGCAGAGAGGAGGAAGACAGCATCTTCTGTGTGGACCACACAGCAGGGAGGAAGGGGAGGGCAGGAGGGGGAGACACTGATTTCTAGGCCTCGGGGAGAACGCGTTCGTTTGTTCAGACCCTAAGGAGCACCCGGCCCGCAGGCAGGGCCTCAGCCAGCACTGCAAGCAGGAGGCGTGCCAAGACCCCACGCTCCCAAAGTGCGCCTGCCCCTCCTCGGGGAGCCAGAGCAGGCCCGCGGGCACGCAGAGAAAGGGCTCAAGTGTAGAGTGTCCACTTCCATATGCACCCTGCCCCTCCTCGGGGAGGCAGAGCAGGCCCGCAGGCACGCAGAGAAAGGGTGCATCTTTCCATATGCACCCAAAACTGCACCTCCACTGCTTATTTCTAAAGAAAGGCACCGATGTGCCCGCATATTTACAGAATATAACCTAGCCAGGTCAGGGCCAAGAGGGGTGGTTGAAATCAAAGGGATCTTAAACTTCACGTGCCTTATTTGAATTTCTTTTGATGAGCATTTATATATTATATGCATAAGTACAAATAAAAACTACAGGAAAAGCCACGCACACGCTCCCCATGCGGCAACGCCACTGGCAACGCCAGCCGGGCAGGCAGAGGCGCTGACGGGAGATGGGGCTCCCCCGGGGAGGCTCAGCACAGCAGAGCCCAGGCGCCCGGGGACACAGCAAAGGGCCACCTGGGGACGCTGCCACCATCTGCCCATCAGGAGCGCCAAGTGGGCCAGAGGGAGGTTCCTGAAGGGCTATTGAATCAAGAAGGATTATTAAACCACTGCAGCCTTCACCACACATCAAATCAAAGGCCAGAGGCCAAAGTGCCCCCCACTGGCAGGAGGAATGTTGATTTTCCAGAGTCTCCTGACCTGGAGTACTCGGAGCTGCTCCCCGAGGGTGCCCTGGGGACTGGCTATGTGCCTGTGACCAGCAGGAGTTGGGCCAAGTGCCATCGCAGCCCAAAACAGCACAGGCGCACGCAGCAGGAAGAGCCAACCACCCCCAAACTTCCGCTTCAAAAGCTAGAAGTGGAGGCCTTCAGAGGGCCCTGGGATCCGCCGACTCAGAGATGACAGGAGCGCGACAGTCCCAACTGCAGCCCAAGCTGTGGCATCTGCTGTTTAAACTCTGGGTTCAGCTGCAAAGCCTTTTAACTCTAACTGGTGGGCTTTGAAGGGGGAAAGTCTCTGTTCAATCTGCAGCTGAGTTTTGGCTCGAGGTCAGCTGCGAGCAGAACAGGAGCCCGGGGAGTGGGGCCCAGTGGTTCATTCTCGAGGCAGAGGCACTCCAGCTCCAGCAGAGCTACTCTGAGGCTCCTGACAGCAGATGCCAGCACTCTTGCTGAAGCTCACAGAGCTGTTTCAACGGGCCTGAAAGACACGAGATCCAGAGGACTCCCATTTCTAAAATGAATCAAACAGCGACAACCAGAAAACTAATTAACAAGCAAGAAACCTCAAGCTCTCTTCCATGGTGTTATTTTCCAGAAGAGAAGCCCGCAGGACACAGAGCCACAGCCCAAAGAGTGGGTCAGAGGGCCCTGTCAGAGAGGGGCACACGCAGGTGGGGTGGACTCTCTCCCAGACAGGCTTCTGCAGAAAATACGCACAGGTGGGAACCGGACACATCATGGAGAAAAGCTTGGTGCTAAAGCCCAAATGGAGCAAGGGCATTCATGGCTGCAAAGTCACAGCACGTCCTGGTGAATCAGGGGGTTTTGATAATCTGACCCAGTCATGTAGGGAGAGAGAAGGAAATGGCAACCCACTCCAGTATTCTTGCCTGGAGAATCCCGTGGACAGAGGAGCCTGGTGGGCTGCTGCCCATGGGGTCGCACAGAGTCGGACACGACTGAAGCAACCTGGCGGCAGCAGCATCATGTAGGGAAGCTGGGGAGGATTCATGTCACCGAAGACTGGCAAAGCCTGGCCCACAGCCCGGGATAGGGAGAAGCAGCACTCAGCCCTGAGGCCACGCAGGGTGCTGGATACTCCAGAGAAGGAAGCCTGTGACCACTGACCATCTTGAGGCCACAGGAACCAACCTTTAGGGGAAGAAGGCCATCGGTCTCTCAGCACCAAGCCCGGGGCCAGGCCACGCCATCCTGGCCACATGGTGGACGGCAGCCATCAGACTGCTCCTCAAGCTGCTGTGTCCCAGATGGACGGAGAGCAAGTCAGTCTTTCCCCGAGAGGTGACCCAGAATAGACGTGGGCTCAGGCACACACCCAAAGGGCACACGTCTGAAGGCCCGCGTGGGGCACCCAGCACAGGGGACCCTCATCAAGCCGCAGCCCACCCCTGTGACCAACGGCGGTTTTCACACGAGACCAGGTCCTCTGCCCAGCAGCCAACCTGCCTGCCTGCTGGGACGAGAGGCCTGGGCTGCTCCAGGTCACCGCACATCTACAGGCCTTCCCGACTCCCAGGACCACGCTGGTCCTGTCTCCCCAGTCACAGGGAGGTCTACAAGACCAACCACTGTACTCAGAGCCCCCGAAGCCCATGTCCCGTGGGCCCTCACCCTGAGCCACTCTCTCAGCCCCAGGCCTCATCCGCTGACGGCACTCCCACACTCCTGCCAACAGCCCTCAGCCTCGGGCCTTCAATAAACATGAGCTGAAAGAATAAAGAAGGCAATATGGCTCTGCAGAACAGTAACTATCCAACTAAATTCTACCCAAGTTTGAACTCAGAGCACTGGATCAGAAGTTTAGTGTTACAGGTTACATAAATTACAGTCCCTCTGTAAAGTATATTAAAAAGGTCTAATGTATACCAAGCAAATATAATACCTATTTGCAAAATAACTTTTCTAAAACTTAGCATTACAAACTTATACTTTAGAATCAGATATTATACAAAATTTTTCAAAAGAGAAAATAATTATTTCGTGATGAATTAATGCATTAGAAACTAATTATAACCACTTATAATGAAATAATCGTATATCATTTCTAAATGATGTTTAGCTAGGTATAACAATAAGAATAATTTGCATTGTAAGTCTGGCAAAAATATATTAATAAAAAACTTCCCATCTGAAGTAATCAAGCCGGGTCACTGTTCCCAAAAGTTGGCTAAAGCAGGTAATCAATATCCATATCACAAACATTTTAACCTAAGATATTACATGTACACAATCATTCTCCAAGCTGCAAACTTCTTCTTCAAATATGGGTCCACTAAACTGGAGCTTCATGTTATATTTCTGTATAAACTACAAATCATAATTCATGATTTTAGCTGTTTCTTTCAAATAGACACCTGCCATCTTCCTAAATTTTATAACTTTTCTCCTAGTTTTCTATAGTCAATTCACTTTACTCAACAGCTTCTTTTTAGAAATTTTCCTTTGAGACTTTTCAAAACATCCAACTTTGCTTTCACAAAAACACTGCTCTCTTCACATACTTTTCACCAGACTCTTACAGTATTTAATTAAACTGTGTGATTACAATAACATGTGAAACTGGCAGAGAAGCAGGCTCATCTCAGAGAGCCCAGCACCACTCAGGGGGCTGCAACCCCCGGGCATCCTGCCACGATGAACACACAGGGCTGGCTCTGGAGGTGGGAGGAGGGATGGGGTGGGGTTCTTAACCTGAGGGTGGGTCCAGAGGAGGCTGTATCTACTCTTTAAAGACATTTCTGTCTGTGGATAGTGCCCTTCAAAATGTCTTTTTAAAAAAATTAGCCTACGTCCCAAGCATCTGCTGTGCTGCAGCAATCTATCAGGATGTTTCAGAGAACGATGAGGGGTGCTGGCCAGTTTCAGGAGAGGCACCTGGGTGCACAGCTCTTCCAAGAGCTGCCACCCTACTTTCTGAAAGAATCAGACACAGCACAGATGGGAGACCAATGCAAAAAGCAGATTCCACAAACCACCAAAGCACAGAGAGGCAACAGCAAGCAGTTAATACCTCAAATTCTAACTCCATTCACTCCTAGTTATGTGACCTCTGACAATCATTAACCTCTCCAAACTTCAGGTCCCTCTTCGGGAAAATGACTGTAATAATAGTGTCCACCACACGCGGCTGTCATGAGAATACTGCATATAAAGGACTCAACGTGCAAGAGCATTACGCTATTATGAATTATAGGCATTAAAGAACACATAGCCAAAATGATATCTGTGTCCAATTAGAAAGCAAAGTGGCAGTTACTGGTTACCAGTATGAATTCACTAAGAATAAGATTTACATAAATTAACATTTCCACCTCTGATTTGGTTATTGTAGCACAGACTGATGTAGAAACTCGTGACATATTATGAGAACATTTATCTACTCCCGGCCTCATTCCAGAGCAGACATGAGGAGACTCTGAATGTCTCCAGGCACAGCTCCAAAAGCACTGATTAACAGGGAGAGACCAGAGCGCAGAGGGCAGGGCCCTGCTCCAGAGGCACCGGGTCCTGTCCGTGCCCAGCTCCGCTCCTCCCCGGACACAAAACAGGGACGACCTACGGAGCCCCGCAGAGGCCTCCACAGGTGCCTGGGAGGCCGGTTGGACCCCTTCGGGGCTCTCGTCTCTGCTGGTGGTGAAGCCCTCCAGGACAAGGCCCAACCCCCGACCCACCCAAAACTTCCCCATCCATCCGGAATAGACAGTACCATCAGTCTCCAGGTAATACAAAATGAAGCCAGCACCTGCTCAATGACCATCAGAGTCCATAAAATCGCTCAGGGGCTGGGGAGAAGGGGTGGGGGAGGCGGGGGATGAGAGCCTGGCTGTGCGCCCCACCCCGAGGAGGGAGAGGACAGGGGCCCCTGCAGCCAGCCAGGACCTGCAGACACAGGGCTATGGCGCATGCGGCTGACACGCATGGCGAAGACGAGCCCGTGGCCAGCTCGCGGTCTGTCAGCGGCTAGCTTCTCTGTGGCCGAGAAGGTCCTAGAGCTGGCCCTCCACGACAGCACACGCAGGTCCGGTTTCACCCGGCCGTCCGCTAGCAGCAATAGGCCGAACTGCTTCAGGGAAGTGAATTACACGGCTCCCCAGACACATGTAAATAAAATGAAGAAATTTCAAATTTACAGTTGCTGCCTTCGAATTCTTCCTCCCAGCTCAGGCAGGATTAAAAGGACTTCAAAGCAGCCTGGGTTCCAATTAAGCCAGTGTGACCACCCCAGGGACGCTGGAATATTCCTCTGATTAACAAGAGGCGCTCTTTGAACTGTTTGAGCTAAAAAAAAGCGTTCAGAACCTTTCAAACAAATGCCATAATTTTCTCTCCCTGTTCCCTCACTCTCTGGGAAAGTTTATCTTTTGAATGCTTTAAACATTGAAAAAGAAAGCTGGATAATGGCCCCAAACACAACCTGAGCCATGAGCTCAGAACAGGGCCGTGGGCAACAAGCTCAGGGTGCCGTGGCAGGCCAGCCTGCGTCACCACAGGCACGTCCATGCCACCAAGCTGGGGGAGAGGTCGGCAGAACCGGCCGGTGGGGGCCGAGCGAGGGGCCTTCCACCAGGGCCACAGGTCCACTGTCACAGTCCGTGACGAGGGCGCCGACAGAAAGGGGACCTCGTGGAGCCCCTGGGCGCAGGGCAGAGCTGCTGCCCGTGAGGACCACCAGCACACACAGTGGGCAACACGCTGGAGCCTGCCAAAGAGACGGACACACAGGCGCGTGGCCGGGGTGATACAGGACAGAGCCATGTGAGCCCAGAGTGTGAGGCAGCCCCTCAGGGGCGGGGGCACCCGAGGACTCGAGGCAGAAGCTGCACAAGGAGACATGCGGCTGTCCCAGCCCCGGTGCCAGACCGCCTGTGGGCGCATGAGCCGAGGGGAAACCAAGCCCATCTCCCCCGGCCCCGGTGCCAGACTGCCTGTGGGCCCATGGACCGAGGGGAAACCAAGTCCGGCCCCCCAGCCCACACTGGGCCTCCAGAGATGTGCGGTCCCCGATACTGATACACCTACTGCACACATGTCAATGGTTGGGTCAAACCTATTGGGACCATCCATGTTTTATGATCAAGAATAAGCTTTGAGATTGTTATAATCAAGAAGAAGGAGAGTGGAAACCTTGAATGGGCAGAAAAAGACGACCTGGTGTCCATCCAGCTACCTATGAAGTATATCTGTCTCCTAATCTTTGAGCTATTTTACAAGTTAGTGAGTAGAAAAAAGGGGTTTCCAGGTGGCTCAGAGGTAAAGAATCCACCTGCCAATGAAGGAGATGTGGGTTCAATCCCTGGGTCGGGAAGAACCTCGGGAAGAGAAAATGGCCACCTACCCCAGTATTCTTGCCTGGAGAATCCCATGGACAGAGGAGCCTGGCGGGATACAGTCCGTGGGGCTGCAGAGAGTCGGACATGACTGAGCACACGAGCACAAGTAGAAGAAAACTAACAGATGCAAAGAGCCCTGTTCTTTGCCTGGTACAGGCTGGGGACACCGAGGCTCACTGCCCGGTGGAGGCTGACAGCTCCCCCTCGCTGGCATCTCAAACCGATTCAGGGGTCCCTCTCTGATGACAAACACGTGGTACTGGACCAGCTACTAGTCCTTCATTAATTCCTGAGTTAAATAAAATAGGTAACACCTCCAGAAACCAACAAGACTACTACATTTAAAGCTAGACTATTGCTGTGAAAATGAAAGAGGCATACACACCACGAAGTGAAAAGTCATGAAGACGTCGATCCTCTCCAAACTGACCTATAAATTCAATGCAAAAATCAATACACATCACAACAGGGCTTTTTTGGCAGATATTGATGACCTATTTATAAAACGTATATAGAAAAGCAAGAGAACCTCTAAGAGCTTAATGTTAACAAAGGAAAAACTCAGACGACCCGCAGCACCTTAAGACTTAGTACAACACACAGCGATCGAGAAAGCACAGGACTGGCATGAAGACAGTCACGTATCAACAGAAGAAAGCCTAATCCAGAAACAGCGGCCATAAATACAGCAAACTTACCTGACAGAAACAAAGCAGCTCCAAGACAGAGGGGCCACTTTACCAAATAACCACTGAAACTCGACAGAAGCGGGGAGGGAGCCTCGACTCCAGCCTCAGGCGCCACGTGGCACGAACCA
The DNA here is from genome assembly GCF_002263795.3 of Bos taurus. Lineage (NCBI taxonomy): Eukaryota > Metazoa > Chordata > Mammalia > Artiodactyla > Bovidae > Bos > Bos taurus. Next base: position 41,022,825 of record NC_037352.1, on the reverse strand, counting down.
CACGCCAGCACATAAAGAATCAAAACAAAGAGATTCTAGAAGAAAACATAAGAAAGCTCATCTCCAACCACGGAATGTGAGAAGACTCCTTAAAGCACAAAAACCGCTAACCATAAAAGACAAAAACTGATAAATGGGTTTCATCAAAGTTGAGCAGCACTGCTGAGGCTTAACGGCTACGGTTAACTTATTACCGATAATTTCCTACTGTGAAAGGTCTGGTGAGGCTCTGTGATAAGAATAATGGGACTGAAGCGGAGACCGTGTTGTTTCTGTGGCACCCAAAACAAAGACATAAAGGCGATCGAAACCCTGGACCACAGCCTCCCTGCAGGTCACCACTGTCATGAGACTGCTCACAGCCGGGGCGGAGGCTCCCCACCCTGACCCTGACTCCACAGCTCTGCCGACGTCTCCAGTAACCGTGTCCCCCAGCCCCCAAGCCGTGAAGCCACGCCACCTGAGCCCCCGGATGTGAAGCCACGCCACCTGAGCCCCCGGACTTGAAGCCACACCACCTGAGCCCCCGGACGTGAAGCCACGCCACCTGCACCAGGTCCTTCTTCCTCCCCAGTCTGGAGGTCTGGGGGAGAGACCACATCACTCCCACTGGAATAACCACAATTTCTTTTTAAACAGCTCAAATTTGGTGAAGTTATGATGCAACAGGAACTCCCATACGATGTGGGCAGGCAAGTAAAATCATACAGCCATGCTGGAAGGCACCTGGTGTACTAATGTGCTCTCGGGAACTGACCCAAGAGAAGTAACAGCACAGTATGCACAGACCTGGCCATAGTGTCACAGCAGCTTCACGCACAGCAGCCAACAGCTGCAAACAATCTGAATGTCCACAGAGGGATGGACACATGAACTGCGAGACGGTCACACAATGGACCACTTCCAACACTGAAACAGAATCTCAGATGTCAGATGTCAGACGGCGGCGGGGCGGGGGGGTGGGGGGGGGACGGGGTGAAGGAGGGCGTGCCAGAGGGGCTCGCTCCGAGCCTTACTCGAGGGACCAGGCCCCCAGCCTCTGCTGGCTTAGCCTCATCTCAGCCCCGGGAGCCCCAGGCGGAACAAGACAGCAATTAAGCAATACACACACTCGCCGTTCCATGTGTTTACAACTGAAGAACAGAAAAAAACAATCTACAGGAGCCGAGAACAGTGGCTGTCCCTGGGGTAGGCATCGACGGGAAGAGACAGAGGAAAATTTCTGAGCCTATGGAAACTTCGTAAACTTCACTGAGGTGCTGACTGACAGGTGACACAATTTCAAAACTTAAGGTCAATCCTTTCACTGTATTATTATCCTCAATTAAACATTTTTAAAGGAATTGAAAAAAAATTTCCTTTTTTTAAGGCCTCACTGAATGCCACTGTCAAGGGACGTGAACGAGATGTAGCAATACACAGGTATTCTCTGAAGTAATCAGCTTTTAGATTTCTGGGAAGCAGAGACCACCTTTAATCCTAGGAAGCTGGTGGGACTGGGAGGGACTCCTGTCCTAACCTGGATAAAGGCAAGAATGTGTCCGCCCACCATTGGCAGGGATCTCCGCTACCACGAGGCCTCTACTCTCTCAGCGAGCCCACGGCCAGGGGGCAGCACTTGGGAGAGCCAGGTCCCAGGTGGAAAGAGGAGCCAAGAGCCTGGAAGACCAGGGCAGCAAGGATGAGTCGGAGAAGGCAGCACTGTCGTCTAAAATCGTCTATCCTGGGCTTCCCTCGTAGCTCAGTGGTAGAGAGTCCCGCCAGCCGATGCAGGAGATGTGGGCTCAATTCCTCATCTAGGAAGATCCCACATGCCACGGAGCCACCGGGTCTGTGCAGCACAACTGCTGAGCCCGTGCTCTGGAGCCCGTGAGCAGTGCCTTCTGAGCCCACGTGCTCCAACTACTGACGTCCAAGATCCCTAGAGCCCAGGCTCTGTAACAAGAGAAGCCCCACAGTGAGAGGCCTGTGCTCTGCACCCAGAGGGCGTGCCCCGCTCACCACAGCTAGAGAAAAGCCCACGCAGCAACAAACAGCCAGCACAGATAAAAACAAATGCTAGTTTTCTAATAATTTTTAAAAAATAAACAAAATAGTCTATACTGAATAGCACCATGATTTAAGATCCACTTTTTAGGGGGGAAAAATATTTTATGTGAAAACAGTGACTGACAAATAGCAATCACTCCAACGCGGGCGTCTGGTAGCATCTTCTCAGAATGAGCTGATTAAGTTTCTCACTTCAAAGAAAACAGCTAGAATCCACGCGGTCCCTTTCAGACCCCAACCACACTTTCGCAGAGACAGAAAAATCCACCGTAAAATTCATATACAATCTCAAGGATCCAGAATAGCCAAAACAATCTTGAAAATTAAAAAAAAAAAAAAAAAGATCAAGTCGGAGACTCATATTTGCTGATTTCAAAACTTATCACAAAGCCACAGGGATAGAAACAGAGTGGTCCTGCCTGGCATGAAGCAGTGGACAGAGCAGAAAACCCAGAAACAAACCCAGCACACACAGTCAAACGACTGTTAAATGAGGGAAAGGGTGGTTTTCAACAAATGCCAGGAAAACTGAGATGAAATCTGGACCCTTACCTAAGACCACATACAAAAATAAACTCAAAACAGACCAAGGAGCTAAAACCACAGAGCTCGTAGAAGACAACACGGGGAAACCTTCCCGACGCTCGATTAGGCAGTGGTTTCTTGGCTATGACACCAAGAACACAGACGACAAATGAACAGACAGACGAGCTGGGCTTCGATCAATATTAAAAATTCTGTGCAAAGAACACTGTCGAGGGAGTGAAAAGGCAACCCACAGAGAACATCACACCTGGTAAGGGCCGAGTTAATACCCAGAATATATCAAGAATCCTCACAAAGCAACATCAAGAAAACAACGCAATTAAAAAACTAGCTTAGGATGTGAATAGACATTTCTCCAAAGACAGACAGACACACGGCCAAGAAGCCCGTGAGAAGACACTGACCATCGTTAGGAAATGGAGACCAGAACCAAAGTGGGGAACAAGTTCACGTCCGTGGAAATGTCTATTATCAAAACATAACACGAAAAAGAAGAAACTGCTGGCAAGAAATTGGAGCCCCTGTGTGCTGCTGAAGAATGTAAAATGGTACAGGGAGGGAGGAGGGAAAGGAGGGAGCTCACCCTGAAAACAACAGTTAACAGGACAGTCTACACCTATTAAAGGAACTACGTTTGTAGTAAAACCCTTGCTACAAAGAGAAGTACAGGTCCAGAGATGGCTCCACTGGCAAATCCCATCAAACACTTAGGAAATAATGCCTGTTATATATGAACGCTTCTAAGAAAACAGGAAATCCTTACCAACTCATCTCATGAAGCCAAAATGACCCTGATGCCAAAACCAGATAAAGATATTACAAGAAAACTATAAAGCAATACTCCTCAAGAACAGAAAAGCAAAAAAACTTAATGAAATACTAGCACATCAAAAGAATAATATACCATGATCAAGGAGGGGGATTTTATCCCTGGAATGCAAGGTTGGTTAAGTACTGCAAAAAGTCAATTGATATACTAACTACATTAACAGAACACTGAATAAAAACCTCATCACCATCCCAACAGATGCATAAAAAGCATCTGATAATATTCAAAACTCATTCATAATTTTAAAACAAGAACTCTCAACAAAGAATAAAATAAAACATCCTTACCCTGAGCAGCAGCATCCCAAGAACCTAAAACCAACATCACACTTGATGAGCAAGAACCGAAGGCTTTCCCTCAAAGATCGGCTGCCAGGCACGGCTCCAGCCTCATCACTTTTATTTAAAACTGCACTGGAGCAGTCCGCGAGTGCAGTGGGGCAGGAAAGAAGACATGCAAGATGACTGAGTGAGTGAATGCGATGGAGCAGAAGGAAAGGGAAGCCCTGTGCCGCCAGCCACCCCTCGAGAGGCGGAGTGTGGGGGTCCAGGCCTCGGCCAGGGCCTCTGCAGTGGCTGTCAAGGTCCGATAACCCTCCCTGGGGAAACAGCCCAGAGACTGAATCAGGGGCCACAGTAAGACTCTCCCAAGCTTCGGAGTGCACACATTAAACACTTTCATTCAGAATTTTAGGTTAAAACGTTTGTAAAATTGCTTTCTATAAACACATGAATTTTTCTATGCCATCACAACTAAAATTGCTCTTTTTAACCATTAGTAAATCCCTTTCTACCTCGGTCCTCCAAATAAACCTGCGGTGGAAGGCAGCTTCTGACGTGGCTCCCCAGGCCCGCACCTCCTAGAATTCTCCCTCTGCAGCCCTCTCCCCCAGCGTGGGCTGGACTGGCGGACTTGCCTATGGGGAATGAACGTGGCGTAGGTGGGGCAGCTCCTCTGTGGCCAGGGCGCGAAGCACAGCTGCCCGTTCCACCCCGATCAGGCCAGGCCAGCAGCCACACCGTCCTGCTGAAGGACGCTCTGTGGAGGGCCTCAGGCCAACAGCCACCAGGCCCTGAGTCCTGCCCACGTGCAAGCGAGTGAGGAAGCGGAGCCCTGCACTGGAGCCCTGAGGTACGTGTGGCCTCGTGAGAGATCCAGAGTCCCACCCAGATTCATGACCCACAGAGACCCGAGACGCCAAGGTCTCGGGGCAGAGTCTGCGCACGGCAACAGGTCACTAACACATCTCCATCACCTCCCATCTCCTCCAAGACCCCAGGAGGTGGGCAGAATCAGCTCCATCCTGCAGATGAGGAGCTCAGCAAAGGAAGCAGCTTCCCCAGAGACAGCCTGTAATCTGTCTCCTCCACACAGACTGCCACCCTCTCCATGACGACCTGAAGCAGTTTCTAAGAGGTCAAGTTGAGAACAGAGCAGCGAATGTGATCCTGGTGTTTATCAGGCTCCCCCACAGCCCCAGACAGAAACCCTTTAATCCCCAGCCCATCACCAAGACCGAGTGCACAGCCCCAAACCTCTGCTCCTAATGGATCCATTCATAAAGCGCCTACAAGACAAGCTCCCACTAGGAACCAGAGTGAAAAATGAAACAAATGTTCTTTAAAAAGCCTGGACCTTCCCCTACCCCTCCCTGTCCTGTCCAGCCTGGGCCTCCTGCTCAACTCGGAATCAGTGAGACACGTGCCCTCCGACCCCCGGGGCTTGACTGTAATTCAGACACAGAGACAAGACTGAAGACTGCTCCCAGAGGCCCAGCGTGCGGGGGAGCCTGCGGACAGGAGGGCCCAGGACACACACGGGCCAGAGAGGCGAGCGTGGCGAGGAAGGGGGCTGCGGGAGGCTGGCAGACGGGGTGGCTGAGACGCAGGCCACCCGTGCTCCCTAACCAAGCGGCACACGCGTCATCTTCAAATGCGGCTCCCTGGGCCCAGGTGGTGCTTTTAAAGATCCACGTTCTCAGTTTCTCTTAAAGACCTGGACACACACCCTTGCAGGGTGGTCGTCAGCTGGGGTGCAGCAGCACTGACCCAGCAGCAGCTCAGTCAGCCTGGCTCATGCCCTCCGCCCCGGCACAGGACCGCTCGCGCAATCACCTTCCTGGTACCCACGAAGCACGGACCGCTGACGGAAGCAGAACAGAGGCAAGGGCAGGACCACGGGGAAGTGCGAGTGACGGCCTCCCTCGTGGACGGAGCACCTGAGATCAGGACGGCTGGGGGTCTGCCAGCCACACAGTCGCTACAAAGTCCACAGAGGCGGTGTGGCTCCAGACGTGGCACAGGAAATGGTGCCCCCGGAAGGCGGTGTCTCTCCAAGGATGAGGAGCGGCCCTCTGGAGACCCCGTGCCCACTTCCAGGTGGCCACAGAGAGCAAGTTTATTCTCACTTTTATTAATAACAGCCCTGTAACACAGAGTTAGGATGAAGGCAGCTTATTAATTATAAATCCATATTTGGGGCTGAAAGGGGGACCCCCACTGAGACTACAATCATTATCCCCTCCTCCCACACTCCTCCTCCAAGATAAGAGCTTTGAATTCAGGAGCCGCAGAAAGGCTATCAACTATGAAACTGGTAGATTAGCGAAGGGCGGAATGAAAACGAGACTGAGTGCACAGTCATTGGGAACTGATTCTCCAAGGAATAAAGCTGAAAACAAATCCCTCCTGAGAACTGGGGAAAGAAAGGTAGCTTTTCCCCCCACCTGCCTCCGCTCCGACACTAACGTCATGCCCCAAGGAAACGACAGAAAGGATGTCATTAATAAATTTATTTCAACTTTCTTTTCAATGGTGCTGAGAAGTATATGCAAATCCATCCATAATTAGGTTTAAAAATTCCATTTCATGGAATAATCAGACTTCAAAAAACTCAATTTTAGTTTTAATCAGATTTTAACAAGGATATTAAGTCCATTTCGTTTAGAAAAAGGAAAACTGTGAATTTAACACAAAATGTATTCAAGCTTAGCCCTGGGAGATAATTAAATAAAATTAATTTGGCAAGGGTTGTCAGTAAATGGAAGTACTTGGAGCCGTGTTCATGCTCTTGATGGAAACAAAAGCAACTCCTTCCTGTCCTGACAGACAGAGGGAGCGGCGGCCTGCTCCACGGTCAGGGTCCGGGCCCAGGAGGCCTAGGAAGGCGGGGACGTGAGAGCCCTGGATGCCACTGCAGGCCCTGAGTCTGTCCTTTCCCTCCCGAAGCTGGACCCCAGGTCCGACCCAGCACGCTCACCCGCCCAGCCACCGAGGAGCGAGACAAGGGAAGCCCAGTCCGAGTCTGACAGGAGGGCTTCCCCACCCCAGGCCAGGCAAGGCCAAGCCCCCTCAGCCCCCAAAACTAGGCAACACTGAGCTCAGTGCCAGAGCAGGGATGGCGCTTAGCGGTCTCGGTGACCTCTTCAGTTGGGCATCTGCCCCAGCCAACTGCTCAACAAGAGTCTGCTGGGAACTCGGCTACCAGGAGGAGGGAATACAGAAAGGAGGCCCTGGGAGTGAACTGCTCCAGAGCTCCGACTGGAGGAGCCCTGTCCTGCAGGCATCTCCCACCCTGAGCGGGAGCTCGGGCCCAGCGCCAGGGGCCGGCAGGGCAGGTGCTGCCCCCGTGACGCAGGCGCCCGAACCTGCAACAGGCCCACTTCCAGTAGCCGCCCCAAACAAGGTCACGTCCGTGGCCAGACTCTCCCAAACCAGAAAAGAGGAAAGAAAATTATCCCATGCCCCTGCATGAGCAGAAAGCCACGTGGAAAACAAGCTGCAGAGAAAGCAGGAGCAGGGCTCTGAGCCGGTTCTTTAAACCAAATGGCTCGGACTGGACCTTACGGCAGGGCTCAGCACACTGTCCCCACTCCAGTCCTCTTGCCTAGAAAACCCCATGGACGGAGGAGCCTGGTGGGCTGTAGTCCACAGGGTCGCTAGAGTCGGACAGGACTGAGTGACTTCACTTTCACTTTTCACTTTCATGCATCAGAGAAGGCAATGGCACCCCACTCCAGTACTCTTGCCTGGAAAATCCCATGGACGGAGGAGCCTGGTAGGCTGCAGTCCATGGAGTCGCTGGGAGTCGGACACGACTGAGCGACTTCACTTTCACTTTTCACTTTCATGCATTGGAGAAGGAAATGGCAAGCCACTCCAGTGTTCTTGCCTGGAGAATCCCAGGGACGGGGAAGCCTGGTGGGCTGCCGTCTGTGGGGTCACACAGGGTCAGATGACTGAAGCGATTCAGCAGTAGCAGCAGCAGCAGCACACTGTGGCCTTCAGGTCAGACCCCACCGCCATCTCTTTTAAACAAGAAAGCTCTCCTAGAACGTGGCCCACCCACTCACTCATAGCACGTGGCAGCTTCCTGCCGGATAACCGACAGCTCTGTTTTGTCCTGGACCACCCTAGTTCAAGCATGAAGAATCCCACATCCCAGGCCAAATGGGAGGGCTGGCCACCCTACCCTGTGTCACAGAGACAGAGCTAAACACACCACAGAGACTTCATGGACCACAAAGCCTTACATGGTTACTACCTGGCCCTTTACAGAGAAAAAAAAATTGCCAGCACTGCTATAAATCCACCATCACAGGTACTGACTGTACAACTGTGAAAACCCTAGTCGACTACCCGGATAAGACTAGACAAACTACATCCTCTGCTACCAAGTCTGCATTTGAAGGCTCACGCTTTGATAACTTGGTAGTGACCCCTAGGGGACATCCTGGGCGCTGCAACCAAGCTCTAGTAAACACTAAAAACGCCCCAACTGAGGGGAACGCCAGCAGCCGCTTCCAGTGACCCTCTTCCCAACTAAGTCCAGCAGGAAAAGCCTAATCCTCCCACGGGCAGACCTGGAGAGACTGTGGCTCTCGTTCCAGACGGCGAGAGTGAAGCCAGTGCTGCGAGAGCGAGTCACGTGGACCCTTGGTTTCCCGGTGGACGAGCTGTATTCACACTGTGGTGGGGTCTACCGAGTGAGCATCACATGTAAACCCACAGTGTACCTGCCTCCATGAAAACACAATGTTGTTGGATAAATGGCACCAAAAGGCTCGCTTGACACAGCGTTTCCACAAACCTTCAATTTGTAAAAATGCAATATCTGCAACGCACGATACAATGAGGTGTGCCTGTGCAAGGGGAAGAAAACGCGCTCTCACGACAGCAGCCTACTCCAAACCCAACACGTAGCTTGCCCAGCCCAAACGAGCGTGATGTAGGAGGCGCCTCGTACACAGAACAGCAAGCGAAAGTGGGAGACGGAACGCTGTCTGAATGTCGTCCACACAGACCCACAAACTGTCAAGAAGCAAACCATAGCACTCTGAAGAGATCACATGAGGGAGAAGCCTTCCGGCCTTGCTGTGGGAGGGCTGTCTGGTTCCACGAAACTGAAGAGTCGTTTGCGCGTAATGAAAACGGCCGCCCCTCTACCTCAGCCACCTTCGTGAGCAAGACAGGACTGTGCTGCGGCCTCAGAACTTAACCGTTCCCCTCCCAAGTGACCACCGTCTTCCTTCACCCCGCACCCCAGAGGGGTCAGCCTGAACAAAGGCATAAGTCAGTCACTGCCACCCCCACCGCAGCTCTCAGGCTGGCGGGACCTCCGAGCCCAAGTGCACTGGGAGCCGCCAGGTCTGAAAGGGCTGCTATCAGCCATGGGCTCCCTGCCCACTGTGGGCTGAGCGCTGCCTGGGCCAAATGGGTGGGCAGCTCCCCAGCAGAAGTCTGAGCGCCAGCAGCAGGCGGACAGGCTCACAAAGGCACAGGCTCCAGCTGCAGGCACCATGTGGCCAGCCAGATGGGCCGAGGTCACGCAGAGCAGAGCACCCCCACCAGACCAGGCCCAGCCAAGCGGCCCCACAAAGGCGCCACAGACGCTGCACGACCCGGCCAGCGAGCCCTCCTGTCGTCCGGCCCCTCCTCTGCCGAGCGGAGGGTCGGCAGCCGCCTCGTCCACGGCGCCGGGCGCCGGGCGAGCAGGACCCGCGTGCACGGGAGTGAACAGCCCCCAGCAGCTCTCCTCGGATGAGCCGCTGCCAGCACGGGTGAGGCCCCGCTCTAAAGACCGCTTCAGAGCAGAGACTACCCTCAAACAGACAAGCTTCGGGGCCTCCAGTCAGCCTCCAACTTCCAGACCAGAGAAAGCGTCTGGCCTCCCACCCACCAGTATCGTTCAAGTGCAGCAAAGCCACAGCTGAGGCTCGTCTCCAACTCGGCTGAACGCTCCCTGAAAATGCTGCTGTCTCTGCGTCCTCTACACAGACCCAGCTTCAGCTCGCCGGGTCCACAGGCTCCCCTCCAGTGTCGCCGGTACAAGCCTCTGTCTGTCCCGTGAGCACAAAGCTACAGAGTGTGACTCAGATCCACGACGTCCAGCAAACAGCAGGTGCACAACTTACAGAATGTGAGGAAGGAACACGTGCGTGCCTCTCCCCAAAGTCACCACTCTCTCAACAGATGATGGACGGGCCAGGAGGACGGGCATCGACCCAAAGGGAAACCAGAAGGACGGATGGAGACAAACTGGCCTTGACCAGGAGACACCTTCATGAGTTCCAAGACCTCCCGGCAGGAGAGCCTCCCCTCAACTGTCCACCACAAGACTAACACAATCCTCTGCTTAGGGGCAGAGGTCCCAGCAAACCCTACGGGACAGCCTCACCCAGTGGGAGCGCCCCCGCCCTCCTGGCGCTGCGGGGCTCGGGAGCCTGCAATGCCTCAGACAGCGGCCGAGATCTCTGCCAGGCGGGGCCCAGCCAAGGACCCAGGCCTCTCGTGACAGGAGGGAGGAGAGAGACCCACCTGTCAACGGCAGGAGGAAGCCCAAACTCCACGGCGTGACCCAAACCCCTTCAGGATGCGATCCCTGCCACCCCACGCACCCACCCTAGAACTGCCTGGGACGAGCAACTCCTGAGCGCCCCCAGTCTCCGGCTGGTACGCAGCTGCAAGCACAACTTCCCGGAGCAGGCCGGGGGCGTCCCCGTATCAGCTCTAATAGACCTGAGGCTGCTCACAAGCCCGCTCCTGCAGCAACAGCCCCGGGTGGAGGAGGAGGAAGGGAGGCTGGGCAGGCCTTGCTCAGACTGAGCCCACCCGCTGCCTCTCGGGAGCCGTGGCTCGGGCCCCTCCCCTCCCCACAGGAAGCCTCAGGTTCTCAACCAAACGAAGCACCTCAGGCAGCAGCTGCCAGCGGCGCCCTGAGGTGGAGCAGGAGGCACTGGCCCCCAGACGCTGCCGCCCCGTCAGGGCCTGAGCGCCCAGGGCTCTGCTTGCCCCTCGGGTCAGCTGGACACCTGCCCCAGGTTGCTGAGGACAAAGCGGGTGGAGCGGGGGTGCTGTTTCGGGGTTTCCTTCGTTCAGCTCCAGCTCCTCGGAGCCTTGCAGGAAAGGGGAGTTTTCAGAGACCCCCACGGCACCCACCCTGCGCTCCCCTCAGCCCAGCCTGGTCCCGAAGGCTGCACACAGGACCCGCGTGGGCTCAGAGCTCTCACGTGTGTGCAGGGGGCTCCACTCACTGACGGGCAGAGGGGACCGGACCACACTCTCCCCGCACCCCTGGGGAGGCCACAGGTAGGTCAGGGACATGGGGATGGGTCAAGCTCTGCCCCTCAAGCCGCAGGGGCTGGGAGGAAGGGCAGGGTGAAGGAAAGAAGCTGACGGCAGCTTCCAACAAGCTTTATCGGAGAAACCTCCAAACTCGTCCAGGGCCCACCTGGCAGTGGCGACCCCCCAGCCCCCAGGTCCTGCTGTTCGGGTTCGTTCGGCCCTCCGCCCCAGCCCCGTTTCCGCTCACCCCTCCGCAGCGCACGTTTCCCCTCAGAACTCAATCTGAACGCCCCCGACAGGACGCCGGCCCACCAGGGACACACGCCGTCCCAGGTCCCTAGCAGGCTCCCCCAGCCCCTCCCAAACAACCCTCTAGGCCAGCTTCAGGCAAGCGCAGGCTGGGTGTTCTCATTTTCTGTGGGGTGTTTTCCAGGCTTAAGATCAGTTCTCGTGTCCGGAACAACCCTAGACCGCCAGCAGCCTGCTTCCTCCACTGGAGTCCCTCCCACACGCGCCTTGGATGAAGCCTCGTGAGAGGACCGTCCGAAAGCCGGCCCTGCCCGACTCAGCTCAGCCCAGCGCCCTGGCCCAGGCCCCTCTCTCCCCAGTGGCCTCCGTGCGGTGGGCGCACTGGCCTGCGCTGCACTCAGGACACACAGAGGCCCCAACACCCACAGTCACGGCCGCCGTGAGGCAGGGGTCAGCACACAGCAGCTAGGGTGCCCGTGAGGACCCCTGCAGCCTCAGTGTCATCGTGAGCCACACACCGAGTCATGGAGACCTCCCAGGCACTGCCAGGGGCTCCAGGCCAGCCAAGCAGCCACCTGGAGCTGGTGACGGGACCCAGGCGTCACTCGGACGCATCCCACCCTCCCTCCTGCCGATCGCAGCCTCTACTGACAGGTCCGCACACAGGAACACCGCTGCGCGCTCATGAAGCCGACCTGAGTTCTCTGTCGGGCTGGAGAGGGAAGACACCCCGCAGGAGGGTGGCATGCGCTCCACGCAGCTCCCCACAGGCGCCAGCGAGGAAGGGGTGGTGTCTCCCAAGTCTCTCTGGCAACTTCCGCTCCCGAGTCAGGGTGAAGACAGAACAGGAAGGAAGCCTGCCAGGCACATCTGTGCCCTCTCTCCCCAAGCCCCGGGGGCACTGGGCTCTGTGCCAAGGCAGTGCGGCCCTGCTGCTCCCTCCTCAGAACCACCCCTCACCAGCTGAGCGCGCCACCGTCTGACGGCCAAGCCCGCCCTCCAGCCAAGCCCCATCACTGCCTGAGTGACAGCCTGCTCTCAGACCCCAAGGCCAAGGCCGGGAGCTGGCCACCCTGCACCCCAAACACTCGGCATCCCCAAGAGCACGATATGGAAACACCTTCCAAAGGCCCGCCACAGTGCTGAGGTCTGAAGCGCGTGGTCGTCAGTGGGGCAAACGCTCACGGAGAGTCTGGAGTGCTGGACACAAACCGCGGGCCACAGCCCCCAGCCCCAGGCCAGGAATGGTACCCGAGACACACACCCTGCCACCTGCGCTCGGCGGCCACCTCCTGCCAAACCCTAGAGCAGGAGCCCAGGCACAGTCCCGGGGCGAGAGCCCAGCTCCCCTGAGGACACTGTGCCAGTCTGCAGACGCCAGCCCTCAGTGGCCCCACAAGCTGGGGCGAGGAGCCAGGTCTCCCTCGCGGCCCCCCAAGCCGAGGGGCTGCCCAGCGTCCTGCCTGGGTCTGCTTCACTGCTGACCATCTCAGGGGCCAAGAGGGGAAGGAAGGCACAGCCACTCCTTCTCAGATGCCCGCTCACAGCACCGTAAAGAGCAAGCCTCCACGTGCCCGCTCCAGGCGTGGCCATCACAGCACAGCCAGCAGCACCCAGGGGGCTGCCCACTGCCCCCCATGCCGGCGCACCCCCCAGCTCCCTGGGACGGAGGGATGAGGACAGATGGGCAGCCCAAGGGCCAGCCCGGGCCAGGAAGGTGCCGACACAGGGTGTCCCTGACAGGCCCAGGGACACCAAGCACCTTAGGGCAGAGGTCCCCCACTGAAGGGGACAGAGAGCTCTAGAGGCCTCTGGAGACACAGCCTCCACAGCAGCAACCCCCACGAGACACAGGGCAGAAGGAGCCAGGACCAGAGCCCTGCCCGGGGCCGAGGGTCCCCAGGGAGGGCCGCCCACTCAGGACAACCACCACCCACCACCCCGGGCACACCCAAGACAGGCCAGGGAAGGACCTTGTGGTCCTGCCACCGGGAGACTCAGGGTATCGACTCCACCTCCAGAGGGTGCTCCCCGCCTCCAGCCCTGACTCCCCAGCAGCACCCGCGCTGGGTCCACTGCCACCCACACCCGGGACACTTCCTGTCGCTTCACCTCCCTTCTCATCCTCAGGACACACCTATCTGCCAAGGGACATGTGCCCTCAGACAGCTCACCCAAGGCGGCACCAGAGCCTGCGTGCTGCTGAGGCTGGCACACAGTCAGCAGGGGGGCCCAGGCGGCGTGTCAGAGCTCCGGGTGCGCAGCCTCAGCTCAACCGAGAGCAGAGCTCCTGACGGCAGGGGGCTCGGGAGCCTGCAGGACAGCAGAGGAGGAAGCAGCGCTGGAGGAAAGCCAGAGCACAGGTCCATCAACAGCCACCCAGCAGCCCTGGGCTCAGCGCCCTCTTGTTTAAACGATCATTTCACTTCCCTTCTACGGTCGTGAACCGGTTCTCTGCATGCAACTCAGGGGCAAGGGCCCTGCCTCAAAGCCTGCCTGCTCCAGAGGCCCAAGAGCCGCCAACTGGATCCCCCACCATTGACAAAGGTCAGGTCACTCCTCAAGCCCATCCCTGGCCTCCAGCCGGTCTTGGAGAATCCGAGCCAGGTCCCGAGGCTGCCAGCCGCCCATGGGAAGGGGGCACAGGGCTCCAGGCGGAGAAGGCTGGGGCACTGACTGATCCTAGACTCAGGGAACTGAGGCGGACCTGCATGGGAGGAGAGATCTAGCTTCTGACACAAACTGCAGCGGCTGTGGGAAAGGTCGACGGGGCACGCGGCTGCCTGCAGCTGACCCCCAGGAGGCCCTGGACGACTGCACAGGCCTCTCCTCACAGCCTCAGAGGTGACAGCCAAGGGTCTCGGGGGAAAGCCCAGGTGCACACGCTGACTGAAACTCCTCTCCTGTCCCAGATGCTCCCCGGCCCCGCCCCGCCCCGAGACACTGGCCTTGCGAAGGCCGCGGTGGCTTTCTAAGGGTGCAGGCCCTCGGGGATGGCCCACAGGGAGTGTGCAGCCCCCGGGCCCTCCTCACGTTCTGTCCTCTCAGGACACCCCCACTCTGCCCAGGGACCCTGGCACCCACCAGGGAGAGGCCTGGGTCCTCCCACAGCCCCTGGAGGCCCAAGGGCGTGACTGGCTCTCAGCAAGCCTCTGCCAGGTCCGAGCCCCTGGGACAGCACAGCTGCCTCCGCATCCCCCCAGAGCAAGCCCCTGGGAA